>NC_060186.1:82833211-82898211 GCF_021184085.1 Oncorhynchus gorbuscha | reverse complement strand
AGACCCCAATTCAGTCATAACGGGCAGGTGTGTGGCCCAATTCAGTCATAACGGGCAGGTGTTGACCCCAATTCAGTCATAACGGGCTGGCGTAGGGCCCAATTCAGTGATAACGGGCAGGCGTAGGGCCCAATTCAGTCATAACGGGCAGGTTTTGACCCCAATTCAGTCATAACGGGCAGGTGTTGACCCCAATTCAGTCATAACGGGCAGGTGTGTGGCCCAATTCAGTCATAACGGGCAGGTGTGTGGCCCAATTCAGTCATAACGGGCAGGTGTGTGGCCCAATTCAGTCATAAAGGGCAGGTGTGTGGCCCAATTCAGTCATAACGGGCAGGTGTGTGGCCCAATTCAGTCATAACGGGCAGGTGTAGACCCCAATTCAGTCATAACGGGCAGGTGTAGACCCCAATTCAGTCATAACGGGCAGGTGTGTGGCCCAATTCAGTCATAACGGGCAGGTGTAGACCCCAATTCAGTCATAACGGGCAGGTGTGTGGCCCAATTCAGTCATAACGGGCAGGTGTAGACCCCAATTCAGTCATAACGGGCAGGTGTAGACCCCAATTCAGTCATAACGGGCAGGTGTGTGGCCCAATTCAGTCATAACGGGCAGGTGTAGGCCCAATTCAGTCATAACGGGCAGGTGTGTGGCCCAATTCAGTAATAACGGGCAGGTGTAGACCCCAATTCAGTCATAACGGGCAGGTGTGTGGCCCAATTCAGTCATAACGGGCAGGTGTGTGGCCCAATTCAGCATCAGGTGTAGACCCCAATTCAGTCATAACGGGCAGGTGTGTGGCCCAATTCAGTCATAACGGGCAGGTGTGTGGCCCAATTCAGTCATAACGGGCAGGTGTGTGGCCCAATTCAGTCATAACGGGCAGGTGTAGACCCCAATTCAGTCATAACGGGCAGGTGTGTGGCCCAATTCAGTCATAACGGGCAGGTGTGTGGCCCAATTCAGTCATAACGGGCAGGTGTGTGGCCCAATTCAGTCATAACGGGCAGGTGTGTGGCCCAATTCAGTCATAACGGGCAGGTGTGTGGCCCAATTCAGTCATAACGGGCAGGTGTAGACCCCAATTCAGTCATAACGGGCAGGTGTGTGGCCCAATTCAGTCATAACGGGCAGGTGTAGACCCCAATTCAGTCATAACGGGCAGGTGTGTGGCCCAATTCAGTCATAACGGGCTGGCGTAGACCCCAATTCAGTCATAACGGGCAGGTGTGTGGCCCAATTCAGTCATAACGGGCTGGCGTAGACCCCAATTCAGTCATAACGGGCAGGTGTGTGGCCCAATTCAGTCATAACGGGCAGGTGTAGACCCCAATTCAGTCATAATGGGCAGGTGTAGACCCCAATTCAGTCATAACGGGGAGGTGTAGACCCCAATTCAGTCATAACGGGCAGGTGTAGACCCCAATTCAGTCATAACGGGCAGGTGTAGACCCCAATTCAGTCATAACGGGCAGGTGTAGACCCCAATTCAGTCATAACGGGCAGGTGTGTGGCCCAATTCAGTCATAACGGGCAGGTGTAGACCCCAATTCAGTCATAACGGGCAGGTGTGTGGCCCAATTCAGTCATAACGGGCAGGTGTAGACCCCAATTCAGTCATAACGGGCAGGTGTGTGGCCCAATTCAGTCATAACGGGCAGGTGTGTGGCCCAATTCAGTCATAACGGGCAGGTGTGTGGCCCAATTCAGTCATAACGGGCAGGTGTGTGGCCCAATTCAGTCATAACGGGCAGGTGTGTGGCCCAATTCAGTCATAACGGGCAGGTGTGTGGCCCAATTCAGTCATAACGGGCAGGTGTGTGGCCCAATTCAGTCATAACGGGCAGGTGTGTGGCCCAATTCAGTCATAACGGGCAGGTGTAGACCCCAATTCAGTCATAACGGGCAGGTGTAGACCCCAATTCAGTCATAACGGGCAGGTGTAGACCCCAATTCAGTCATAACGGGCAGGTGTGTGGCCCAATTCAGTCATAATGGGCAGGTGTTGACCCCAATTCAGTCATAACGGGCTGGCGTAGGGCCCAATTCAGTGATAACGGGCAGGTGTAGGGCCCAATTCAGTCATAACGGGCAGGTTTTGACCCCAATTCAGTCATAACGGGCAGGTGTTGACCCCAATTCAGTCATAACGGGCAGGTGTTGACCCCAATTCAGTCATAACGGGCAGGTGTTGACCCCAATTTAGTCATAACGGGCAGGTGTAGACCCAATTCAGTCATAACAGGCAGGTGTAGGGCCCAATTCAGTCATAACGGGCAGGTGTAGACCCCAATTCAGTCATAACGGGCAGGTGTAGGGCCCAATTCAGTCATAACGGGCAGGTGTAGACCCCAATTCAGTCATAACGGGCAGGTGTAGACCCCAATTCAGTCATAACGGGCAGGTGTAGACCCCAATTCAGTCATAACGGGCAGTTGTAGACCCCAATTCAGTCATAAGGGGCAGGTGTGTGGCCCAATTCAGTCATAACGGGCAGGTGTAGACCCCAATTCAGTCATAACGGGCAGGTGTGTGGCCCAATTCAGTCATAACGGGCAGGTGTAGACCCCAATTCAGTCATAACGGGCAGGTGTAGACCCCAATTCAGTCATAACGGGCAGGTGTGTGGCCCAATTCAGTCATAACGGGCAGGTGTGTGGCCCAATTCAGTCATAACGGGCAGGTGTGTGGCCCAATTCAGTAATAACGGGCAGGTGTAGACCCCAATTCAGTCATAACGGGCAGGTGTGTGGCCCAATTCAGTCATAACGGGCAGGTGTGTGGCCCAATTCAGGCATAACGGGCAGGTGTAGACCCCAATTCAGTCATAACGGGCAGGTGTGTGGCCCAATTCAGTCATAACGGGCAGGTGTGTGGCCCAATTCAGTCATAACGGGCAGGTGTGTGGCCCAATTCAGGCATAACGGGCAGGTGTAGACCCCAATTCAGTCATAACGGGCAGGTGTGTGGCCCAATTCAGTCATAACGGGCAGGTGTAGACCCCAATTCAGTCATAACGGGCAGGTGTGTGGCCCAATTCAGTCATAACGGGCAGGTGTAGACCCCAATTCAGTCATAACGGGCAGGTGTAGACCCCAATTCAGTCATAACGGGCAGGTGTGTGGCCCAATTCAGTCATAACGGGGAGGTGTAGACCCCAATTCAGTCATAACGGGCAGGTGTAGACCCCAATTCAGTCATAACGGGCAGGTGTAGACCCCAATTCAGTCATAACGGGCAGGTGTGTGGCCCAATTCAGTCATAACGGGCAGGTGTAGACCCCAATTCAGTCATAACGGGCAGGTGTGTGGCCCAATTCAGTCATAACGGGCAGGTGTGTGGCCCAATTCAGTCATAACGGGCAGGTGTGTGGCCCAATTCAGTCATAACGGGCAGGTGTGTGGCCCAATTCAGTCATAACGGGCAGGTGTGTGGCCCAATTCAGTCATAACGGGCAGGTGTGTGGCCCAATTCAGTCATAACGGGCAGGTGTGTGGCCCAATTCAGTCATAACGGGCAGGTGTAGACCCCAATTCAGTCATAACGGGCTGGCGTAGGGCCCAATTCAGTGATAACGGGCAGGTGTAGGGCCCAATTCAGTCATAACGGGCAGGTTTTGACCCCAATTCAGTCATAACGGGCAGGTGTTGACCCCAATTCAGTCATAACGGGCAGGTGTTGACCCCAATTCAGTCATAACGGGCAGGTGTTGACCCCAATTCAGTCATAACGGGCAGGTGTAGACCGCAATTCAGTCATAACAGGCAGGTGTAGGGCCCAATTCAGTCATAACGGGCAGGTGTTGACCCCAATTCAGTCATAACGGGCAGGTGTAGACCCCAATTCAGTCATAATGGGCAGGTGTAGACCCCAATTCAGTCATAACGGGGAGGTGTAGACCCCAATTCAGTCATAACGGGCAGGTGTAGACCCCAATTCAGTCATAACGGGCAGGTGTAGACCCCAATTCAGTCATAACGGGCAGGTGTAGACCCCAATTCAGTCATAACGGGCAGGTGTGTGGCCCAATTCAGTCATAACGGGCAGGTGTAGACCCCAATTCAGTCATAACGGGCAGGTGTGTGGCCCAATTCAGTCATAACGGGCAGGTGTAGACCCCAATTCAGTCATAACGGGCAGGTGTGTGGCCCAATTCAGTCATAACGGGCAGGTGTGTGGCCCAATTCAGTCATAACGGGCAGGTGTGTGGCCCAATTCAGTCATAACGGGCAGGTGTGTGGCCCAATTCAGTCATAACGGGCAGGTGTGTGGCCCAATTCAGTCATAACGGGCAGGTGTAGACCCCAATTCAGTCATAACGGGCAGGTGTAGGGCCCAATTCAGTCATAACGGGCAGGTGTAGACCCCAATTCAGTCATAACGGGCAGGTGTAGACCCCAATTCAGTCATAACGGGCAGGTGTAGACCCCAATTCAGTCATAACGGGCAGTTGTAGACCCCAATTCAGTCATAAGGGGCAGGTGTGTGGCCCAATTCAGTCATAACGGGCAGGTGTAGACCCCAATTCAGTCATAACGGGCAGGTGTGTGGCCCAATTCAGTCATAACGGGCAGGTGTAGACCCCAATTCAGTCATAACGGGCAGGTGTAGACCCCAATTCAGTCATAACGGGCAGGTGTGTGGCCCAATTCAGTCATAACGGGCAGGTGTGTGGCCCAATTCAGTCATAACGGGCAGGTGTGTGGCCCAATTCAGTCATAACGGGCAGGTGTAGACCCCAATTCAGTCATAACGGGCAGGTGTGTGGCCCAATTCAGTCATAACGGGCAGGTGTGTGGCCCAATTCAGGCATAACGGGCAGGTGTAGACCCCAATTCAGTCATAACGGGCAGGTGTGTGGCCCAATTCAGTCATAACGGGCAGGTGTGTGGCCCAATTCAGTCATAACGGGCAGGTGTGTGGCCCAATTCAGGTCATAACGGGCAGGTGTAGACCCCAATTCAGTCATAACGGGCAGGTGTGTGGCCCAATTCAGTCATAACGGGCAGGTGTAGACCCCAATTCAGTCATAACGGGCAGGTGTGTGGCCCAATTCAGTCATAACGGGCAGGTGTAGACCCCAATTCAGTCATAACGGGCAGGTGTAGACCCCAATTCAGTCATAACGGGCAGGTGTGTGGCCCAATTCAGTCATAACGGGGAGGTGTAGACCCCAATTCAGTCATAACGGGCAGGTGTAGACCCCAATTCAGTCATAACGGGCAGGTGTAGACCCCAATTCAGTCATAACGGGCAGGTGTGTGGCCCAATTCAGTCATAACGGGCAGGTGTAGACCCCAATTCAGTCATAACGGGCAGGTGTGTGGCCCAATTCAGTCATAACGGGCAGGTGTGTGGCCCAATTCAGTCATAACGGGCAGGTGTGTGGCCCAATTCAGTCATAACGGGCAGGTGTGTGGCCCAATTCAGTCATAACGGGCAGGTGTGTGGCCCAATTCAGTCATAACGGGCAGGTGTGTGGCCCAATTCAGTCATAACGGGCAGGTGTGTGGCCCAATTCAGTCATAACGGGCAGGTGTAGACCCCAATTCAGTCATAACGGGCAGGTGTAGGGCCCAATTCAGTGATAACGGGCAGGTGTAGGGCCCAATTCAGTCATAACGGGCAGGTTTTGACCCCAATTCAGTCATAACGGGCAGGTGTTGACCCCAATTCAGTCATAACGGGCAGGTGTTGACCCCAATTCAGTCATAACGGGCAGGTGTTGACCCCAATTCAGTCATAACGGGCAGGTGTAGACCCCAATTCAGTCATAACAGGCAGGTGTAGGGCCCAATTCAGTCATAACGGGCAGGTGTTGACCCCAATTCAGTCATAACGGGCAGGTGTAGACCCCAATTCAGTCATAATGGGCAGGTGTAGACCCCAATTCAGTCATAACGGGGAGGTGTAGACCCCAATTCAGTCATAACGGGCAGGTGTAGACCCCAATTCAGTCATAACGGGCAGGTGTAGACCCCAATTCAGTCATAACGGGCAGGTGTAGACCCCAATTCAGTCATAACGGGCAGGTGTGTGGCCCAATTCAGTGTGTAGACCCCAATTCAGTCATAACGGGCAGGTGGGCCCAATTCAGTCATAACGGGCAGGTGTAGACCCCAATTCAGTCATAACGGGCAGGTGTGTGGCCCAATTCAGTCATAACGGGCAGGTGTGTGGCCCAATTCAGTCATAACGGGCAGGTGTGTGGCCCAATTCAGTCATAACGGGCAGGTGTGTGGCCCAATTCAGTCATAACGGGCAGGTGTGTGGCCCAATTCAGTCATAACGGGCAGGTGTGTGGCCCAATTCAGTCATAACGGGCAGGTGTGTGGCCCAATTCAGTCATAACGGGCAGGTGTAGTGGCCCAATTCAGTCATAACGGGCAGGTGTAGACCCCAATTCAGTCATAACGGGCAGGTGTAGACCCCAATTCAGTCATAACGGGCAGGTGTGTGGCCCAATTCAGTCATAACGGGCAGGTGTTGACCCCAATTCAGTCATAACGGGCTGGCGTAGGGCCCAATTCAGTGATAACGGGCAGGTGTAGGGCCCAATTCAGTCATAACGGGCAGGTGTAGACCCCAATTCAGTCATAACGGGCAGGTGTAGACCCCAATTCAGTCATAACGGGCAGGTGTGTGGCCCAATTCAGTCATAACGGGCAGGTGTTGACCCCAATTCAGTCATAACGGGCTGGCGTAGGGCCCAATTCAGTGATAACGGGCAGGTGTAGGGCCCAATTCAGTCATAACGGGCAGGTTTTGACCCCAATTCAGTCATAACGGGCAGGTGTTGACCCCAATTCAGTCATAACGGGCAGGTGTTGACCCCAATTCAGTCATAACGGGCAGGTGTTGACCCCAATTTAGTCATAACGGGCAGGTGTAGACCGCAATTCAGTCATAACAGGCAGGTGTAGGGCCCAATTCAGTCATAACGGGCAGGTGTAGACCCCAATTCAGTCATAACGGGCAGGTGTAGGGCCCAATTCAGTCATAACGGGCAGGTGTAGACCCCAATTCAGTCATAACGGGCAGGTGTAGACCCCAATTCAGTCATAACGGGCAGGTGTAGACCCCAATTCAGTCATAACGGGCAGTTGTAGACCCCAATTCAGTCATAAGGGGCAGGTGTGTGGCCCAATTCAGTCATAACGGGCAGGTGTAGACCCCAATTCAGTCATAACGGGCAGGTGTGTGGCCCAATTCAGTCATAACGGGCAGGTGTAGACCCCAATTCAGTCATAACGGGCAGGTGTAGACCCCAATTCAGTCATAACGGGCAGGTGTGTGGCCCAATTCAGTCATAACGGGCAGGTGTGTGGCCCAATTCAGTCATAACGGGCAGGTGTGTGGCCCAATTCAGTAATAACGGGCAGGTGTAGACCCCAATTCAGTCATAACGGGCAGGTGTGTGGCCCAATTCAGTCATAACGGGCAGGTGTGTGGCCCAATTCAGGCATAACGGGCAGGTGTAGACCCCAATTCAGTCATAACGGGCAGGTGTGTGGCCCAATTCAGTCATAACGGGCAGGTGTGTGGCCCAATTCAGTCATAACGGGCAGGTGTGTGGCCCAATTCAGGCATAACGGGCAGGTGTAGACCCCAATTCAGTCATAACGGGCAGGTGTGTGGCCCAATTCAGTCATAACGGGCAGGTGTAGACCCCAATTCAGTCATAACGGGCAGGTGTGTGGCCCAATTCAGTCATAACGGGCAGGTGTAGACCCCAATTCAGTCATAACGGGCAGGTGTAGACCCCAATTCAGTCATAACGGGCAGGTGTGTGGCCCAATTCAGTCATAACGGGGAGGTGTAGACCCCAATTCAGTCATAACGGGCAGGTGTAGACCCCAATTCAGTCATAACGGGCAGGTGTAGACCCCAATTCAGTCATAACGGGCAGGTGTGTGGCCCAATTCAGTCATAACGGGCAGGTGTAGACCCCAATTCAGTCATAACGGGCAGGTGTGTGGCCCAATTCAGTCATAACGGGCAGGTGTGTGGCCCAATTCAGTCATAACGGGCAGGTGTGTGGCCCAATTCAGTCATAACGGGCAGGTGTGTGGCCCAATTCAGTCATAACGGGCAGGTGTGTGGCCCAATTCAGTCATAACGGGCAGGTGTGTGGCCCAATTCAGTCATAACGGGCAGGTGTGTGGCCCAATTCAGTCATAACGGGCAGGTGTAGACCCCAATTCAGTCATAACGGGCTGGCGTAGGGCCCAATTCAGTGATAACGGGCAGGTGTAGGGCCCAATTCAGTCATAACGGGCAGGTTTTGACCCCAATTCAGTCATAACGGGCAGGTGTTGACCCCAATTCAGTCATAACGGGCAGGTGTTGACCCCAATTCAGTCATAACGGGCAGGTGTTGACCCCAATTCAGTCATAACGGGCAGGTGTAGACCCAATTCAGTCATAACAGGCAGGTGTAGGGCCCAATTCAGTCATAACGGGCAGGTGTTGACCCCAATTCAGTCATAACGGGCAGGTGTAGACCCCAATTCAGTCATAATGGGCAGGTGTAGACCCCAATTCAGTCATAACGGGGAGGTGTAGACCCCAATTCAGTCATAACGGGCAGGTGTAGACCCCAATTCAGTCATAACGGGCAGGTGTAGACCCCAATTCAGTCATAACGGGCAGGTGTAGACCCCAATTCAGTCATAACGGGCAGGTGTGTGGCCCAATTCAGTCATAACGGGCAGGTGTAGACCCCAATTCAGTCATAACGGGCAGGTGTGTGGCCCAATTCAGTCATAACGGGCAGGTGTAGACCCCAATTCAGTCATAACGGGCAGGTGTGTGGCCCAATTCAGTCATAACGGGCAGGTGTGTGGCCCAATTCAGTCATAACGGGCAGGTGTGTGGCCCAATTCAGTCATAACGGGCAGGTGTGTGGCCCAATTCAGTCATAACGGGCAGGTGTGTGGCCCAATTCAGTCATAACGGGCAGGTGTAGACCCCAATTCAGTCATAACGGGCAGGTGTAGGGCCCAATTCAGTCATAACGGGCAGGTGTAGACCCCAATTCAGTCATAACGGGCAGGTGTAGACCCCAATTCAGTCATAACGGGCAGGTGTAGACCCCAATTCAGTCATAACGGGCAGTTGTAGACCCCAATTCAGTCATAAGGGGCAGGTGTGTGGCCCAATTCAGTCATAACGGGCAGGTGTAGACCCCAATTCAGTCATAACGGGCAGGTGTGTGGCCCAATTCAGTCATAACGGGCAGGTGTAGACCCCAATTCAGTCATAACGGGCAGGTGTAGACCCCAATTCAGTCATAACGGGCAGGTGTGTGGCCCAATTCAGTCATAACGGGCAGGTGTGTGGCCCAATTCAGTCATAACGGGCAGGTGTGTGGCCCAATTCAGTAATAACGGGCAGGTGTAGACCCCAATTCAGTCATAACGGGCAGGTGTGTGGCCCAATTCAGTCATAACGGGCAGGTGTGTGGCCCAATTCAGGCATAACGGGCAGGTGTAGACCCCAATTCAGTCATAACGGGCAGGTGTGTGGCCCAATTCAGTCATAACGGGCAGGTGTGTGGCCCAATTCAGTCATAACGGGCAGGTGTGTGGCCCAATTCAGGCATAACGGGCAGGTGTAGACCCCAATTCAGTCATAACGGGCAGGTGTGTGGCCCAATTCAGTCATAACGGGCAGGTGTAGACCCCAATTCAGTCATAACGGGCAGGTGTGTGGCCCAATTCAGTCATAACGGGCAGGTGTAGACCCCAATTCAGTCATAACGGGCAGGTGTAGACCCCAATTCAGTCATAACGGGCAGGTGTGTGGCCCAATTCAGTCATAACGGGGAGGTGTAGACCCCAATTCAGTCATAACGGGCAGGTGTAGACCCCAATTCAGTCATAACGGGCAGGTGTAGACCCCAATTCAGTCATAACGGGCAGGTGTGTGGCCCAATTCAGTCATAACGGGCAGGTGTAGACCCCAATTCAGTCATAACGGGCAGGTGTGTGGCCCAATTCAGTCATAACGGGCAGGTGTGTGGCCCAATTCAGTCATAACGGGCAGGTGTGTGGCCCAATTCAGTCATAACGGGCAGGTGTGTGGCCCAATTCAGTCATAACGGGCAGGTGTGTGGCCCAATTCAGTCATAACGGGCAGGTGTGTGGCCCAATTCAGTCATAACGGGCAGGTGTGTGGCCCAATTCAGTCATAACGGGCAGGTGTAGACCCCAATTCAGTCATAACGGGCTGGCGTAGGGCCCAATTCAGTGATGATAACGGGCAGGTGTAGGGCCCAATTCAGTCATAACGGGCAGGTTTTGACCCCAATTCAGTCATAACGGGCAGGTGTTGACCCCAATTCAGTCATAACGGGCAGGTGTTGACCCCAATTCAGTCATAACGGGCAGGTGTTGACCCCAATTCAGTCATAACGGGCAGGTGTAGACCGCAATTCAGTCATAACAGGCAGGTGTAGGGCCCAATTCAGTCATAACGGGCAGGTGTTGACCCCAATTCAGTCATAACGGGCAGGTGTAGACCCCAATTCAGTCATAATGGGCAGGTGTAGACCCCAATTCAGTCATAACGGGGAGGTGTAGACCCCAATTCAGTCATAACGGGCAGGTGTAGACCCCAATTCAGTCATAACGGGCAGGTGTAGACCCCAATTCAGTCATAACGGGCAGGTGTAGACCCCAATTCAGTCATAACGGGCAGGTGTGTGGCCCAATTCAGTCATAACGGGCAGGTGTAGACCCCAATTCAGTCATAACGGGCAGGTGTGTGGCCCAATTCAGTCATAACGGGCAGGTGTAGACCCCAATTCAGTCATAACGGGCAGGTGTGTGGCCCAATTCAGTCATAACGGGCAGGTGTGTGGCCCAATTCAGTCATAACGGGCAGGTGTGTGGCCCAATTCAGTCATAACGGGCAGGTGTGTGGCCCAATTCAGTCATAACGGGCAGGTGTGTGGCCCAATTCAGTCATAACGGGCAGGTGTGTGGCCCAATTCAGTCATAACGGGCAGGTGTGTGGCCCAATTCAGTCATAACGGGCAGGTGTAGACCCCAATTCAGTCATAACGGGCAGGTGTAGACCCCAATTCAGTCATAACGGGCAGGTGTAGACCCCAATTCAGTCATAACGGGCAGGTGTGTGGCCCAATTCAGTCATAACGGGCAGGTGTTGACCCCAATTCAGTCATAACGGGCTGGCGTAGGGCCCAATTCAGTGATAACGGGCAGGTGTAGGGCCCAATTCAGTCATAACGGGCAGGTTTTGACCCCAATTCAGTCATAACGGGCAGGTGTTGACCCCAATTCAGTCATAACGGGCAGGTGTTGACCCCAATTCAGTCATAACGGGCAGGTGTTGACCCCAATTTAGTCATAACGGGCAGGTGTAGACCGCAATTCAGTCATAACAGGCAGGTGTAGGGCCCAATTCAGTCATAACGGGCAGGTGTAGACCCCAATTCAGTCATAACGGGCAGGTGTAGGGCCCAATTCAGTCATAACGGGCAGGTGTAGACCCCAATTCAGTCATAACGGGCAGGTGTAGACCCCAATTCAGTCATAACGGGCAGGTGTAGACCCCAATTCAGTCATAACGGGCAGTTGTAGACCCCAATTCAGTCATAAGGGGCAGGTGTGTGGCCCAATTCAGTCATAACGGGCAGGTGTAGACCCCAATTCAGTCATAACGGGCAGGTGTGTGGCCCAATTCAGTCATAACGGGCAGGTGTAGACCCCAATTCAGTCATAACGGGCAGGTGTAGACCCCAATTCAGTCATAACGGGCAGGTGTGTGGCCCAATTCAGTCATAACGGGCAGGTGTGTGGCCCAATTCAGTCATAACGGGCAGGTGTGTGGCCCAATTCAGGCATAACGGGCAGGTGTAGACCCCAATTCAGTCATAACGGGCAGGTGTGTGGCCCAATTCAGTCATAACGGGCAGGTGTAGACCCCAATTCAGTCATAACGGGCAGGTGTGTGGCCCAATTCAGTCATAACGGGCAGGTGTAGACCCCAATTCAGTCATAACGGGCAGGTGTAGACCCCAATTCAGTCATAACAGGCAGGTGTAGACCCCAATTCAGTCATAACGGGCAGGTGTAGACCCCAATTCAGTCATAACGGGCAGGTGTAGACCCCAATTCAGTCATAACGGGCAGGTGTAGACCCCAATTCAGTCATAACAGGTGTAGACCCCAATTCAGTCATAACGGGCAGGTGTGTGGCCCAATTCAGTCATAACGGGCAGGTGTAGACCCCAATTCAGTCATAACGGGCAGGTGTGTGGCCCAATTCAGTCATAACGGGCAGGTGTGTGGCCCAATTCAGTCATAACGGGCAGGTGTGTGGCCCAATTCAGTCATAACGGGCAGGTGTGTGGCCCAATTCAGTCATAACGGGCAGGTGTGTGGCCCAATTCAGTCATAACGGGCAGGTGTGTGGCCCAATTCAGTCATAACGGGCAGGTGTGTGGCCCAATTCAGTCATAACGGGCAGGTGTAGACCCCAATTCAGTCATAACGGGCTGGCGTAGGGCCCAATTCAGTGATAACGGGCAGGTGTAGGGCCCAATTCAGTCATAACGGGCAGGTTTTGACCCCAATTCAGTCATAACGGGCAGGTGTTGACCCCAATTCAGTCATAACGGGCAGGTGTTGACCCCAATTCAGTCATAACGGGCAGGTGTTGACCCCAATTCAGTCATAACGGGCAGGTGTAGACCGCAATTCAGTCATAACAGGCAGGTGTAGGGCCCAATTCAGTCATAACGGGCAGGTGTAGACCCCAATTCAGTCATAACGGGCAGGTGTAGGGCCCAATTCAGTCATAACGGGCAGGTGTAGACCCCAATTCAGTCATAACGGGCAGGTGTAGACCCCAATTCAGTCATAACGGGCAGGTGTAGACCCCAATTCAGTCATAACGGGCAGTTGTAGACCCCAATTCAGTCATAACGGGCAGGTGTGTGGCCCAATTCAGTCATAACGGGCAGGTGTAGACCCCAATTCAGTCATAACGGGCAGGTGTGTGGCCCAATTCAGTCATAACGGGCAGGTGTAGACCCCAATTCAGTCATAACGGGCAGGTGTGTGGCCCAATTCAGTCATAACGGGCAGGTGTGTGGCCCAATTCAGTCATAACGGGCAGGTGTGTGGCCCAATTCAGTCATAACGGGCAGGTGTGTGGCCCAATTCAGTCATAACGGGCAGGTGTGTGGCCCAATTCAGTCATAACGGGCAGGTGTGTGGCCCAATTCAGTCATAACGGGCAGGTGTGTGGCCCAATTCAGTCATAACGGGCAGGTGTAGACCCCAATTCAGTCATAACGGGCTGGCGTAGGGCCCAATTCAGTGATAACGGGCAGGTGTAGGGCCCAATTCAGTCATAACGGGCAGGTTTTGACCCCAATTCAGTCATAACGGGCAGGTGTTGACCCCAATTCAGTCATAACGGGCAGGTGTTGACCCCAATTCAGTCATAACAGGCAGGTGTAGGGCCCAATTCAGTCATAACGGGCAGGTGTAGACCCCAATTCAGTCATAACGGGCAGGTGTAGGGCCCAATTCAGTCATAACGGGCAGGTGTAGACCCCAATTCAGTCATAACGGGCAGGTGTAGACCCCAATTCAGTCATAACGGGCAGGTGTAGACCCCAATTCAGTCATAACGGGCAGTTGTAGACCCCAATTCAGTCATAACGGGCAGGTGTGTGGCCCAATTCAGTCATAACGGGCAGGTGTAGACCCCAATTCAGTCATAACGGGCAGGTGTGTGGCCCAATTCAGTCATAACGGGCAGGTGTAGACCCCAATTCAGTCATAACGGGCAGGTGTGTGGCCCAATTCAGTCATAACGGGCATCCCCACAGCATGATGCTGCCACCACCATGCTTCACCGTAGGGATGGTGCCAGGTTTCCTCCAGACGTGACGCTTGACATTCAGGCCTAGGAGTACAATCTTGGTTTCATCAGACTAGAGAATCTTGTTTTTCATGTTTTGAGAGTCCTTTAGGTGCCTTTTGATAAACTCCAATCGAGCTGTCATGTACCTTTTACTGAGGAATGGCTTCAGTCTGGCCACTCTACTATAAAGGCCTGATTGGTGGAGTGCTACAAAACCAATCAAATTGATTTACATAGCTGATGTCACAAAGTGCTGTACAGAAACCCAGCCTAAAACCCCAAACAGCAAGCAATGCAGGTGTAGAAGCACGGTGGCTAGGAAAAACTCCCTAGAAAGGCCAGAACCTAGGAAGAAACCTAGAGAGGAACCAGACTATGAGGGGTGGCCAGTCCTCTTCTGGCTATGCCAAAGATGGTTGTCCTTCTGGAAGGTTCTCCCATCTCCAAAGAGGAACTCTGGAGCTCTGTCAGAGTGACCATCGGGTTCTTGGTAACCTCCTGAGCCAAGGGTCTGAATACCTATGTAAATGTTTTATGTCAGTTTTTTAAAATTTATTAATTTGAAAATATATATTTTTTACGATTTTTGCTATCTTATTTGGGATTATTGCGTGTAGGTTGACGAGGGGATAAAAACAATTTAATCAAATCAAATGTATTTGTCACATACACATGGTTAGCAGATGTTAATGCGAGTGTAGCGAAATGCTTGTAGGAATAAGAATAAGGCTGTAACGTAGCAAAATTTGGAAAAATTCAAGGTGTCTGAATACTTCCCGAATGCGCTGTCTAGGAAATGTTAAGAGTGAAAATCTGAGTCATCCTTTATGTGAATATTCTAACGTTTATGTTTGTAGATTGATCAAGTCAAAACTGCTAGCGATCTCACAATAGAGATGAATGGGTTTGCGCAATAGCTAGGCTAACCAATAGAATAACATTAGACAAAATGGCGCCTGCTAATATTCTGTTAATGTTTCGATTTATAGCTTCTCTAGGATGATAGTGGCTTCTTTTCTTTTCTTAATTCATATTGTAAAGGCCCTGACATCTCCCAAATAAGTGTTACAAAGTTACAAAGTTGTATTTGTTTTTAGAAAAAAAATGAAATACGCTAATGCTAAGCTAACAACACTAACGCTAGCCTGTTAATCCTATACGGGTTGCCAGTAGATTAGCAGCAAGCTGGCTCAGTTTTGAGATGGTTATATTGGTTTATGGTTCATTTATCTATTTAAACTCAGTCCGGCTTTAAATTTACTGTTGAAAGTTGTGATCGTAAAATGCTTAGAAGTTAGAATTCCTGTTGCAATGTCAGTCATTTCAGACCTTAGAGAGCTGTGACTTGTCAGAAATGTCCAGATCAACGACCCATGGCAACAAACGTTTTTTTTTAGCACTTTGATTTTGTTGCGCTGATTGATTCACTCAGATATCACATGAACACGCAAATGTCATGGCAAAACGTTCTCCAATGACGAAAGAGGAGTGAAAACATTTGGGGAAACCTTTCCCTATAGAATCTGGCTGCAGGCTGTCCCTCACACATGGACCAGAAACCGCTGTCCCTCACACATGGACCAGAAACCGCTGTCCCTCACACATGGACCAGAAACCGCTGTCCCTCACACATGGACCAGAAACCGCTGTCCCTCACACATGGACCAGAAACCGCTGTCCCTCACACATGGACCAGAAACCGCTGTCCCTCACACATGGACCAGAAACCGCTGTCCCTCACACATGGACCAGAAACCGCTGTCCCTCACACATGGACCAGAGACCGCTGTCCCTCACACATGGACCAGAAACCGCTGTCCCTCACACATGGACCAGAAACCGCTGTCCCTCACACATGGACCAGAAACCGCTGTCCCTCACACATGGACCAGAAACCGCTGTCCCTCACACATGGACCAAAACAAGAAACAAGAGTAGCATTTTTTATTTTAGGAGGGGAGGGGCAGAACGACAGATTTGTACCTTGTCAGCTCGGGGGTTTGAACTCGCAGCCTTCCGTTTACTAGTCCAACGCTCTAACCACTAGGCTACCCTGCCACCCCTCCACTCTAACCACTAGGTTACCCTGCCGCCCCTCCACTCTAACCACTAGGCTACCCTGCCGCCCCTCCACTCTAACCACTAGGCTACCCTGCCGCCCCTCCACTCTAACCACTAGTCTACCCTGCCGCCCCTCCACTCTAACCACTAGGCTACCCTGCCGCCCCTCCACTCTAACCACTAGGCTACCGTGCCGCCCCTCCACTCTAACCACTAGGCTACCCTGCCGCCCCTCCACTCTAACCACTAGGCTACCCTGCCGCCCCTCCACTCTAACCACTAGGCTACCCTGCCGCATCTACACTCTAACCACTAGTCTACCCTGCCACCCCTCCACTCTAACCACTAGGCTACCCTGCCACCCCTCCACTCTAACCACTAGGCTACCCTGCCCCCTCTACACTCTAACCACTAGTCTACCCTGCCACCTCTACACTCTAACCACTAGGCTACCCTGCCCCCTCTACACTCTAACCACTAGGCTACCCTGCCACCCCTCCACTCTAACCACTAGTCTACCCTACCACCTCTACACTCTAACCACTAGGCTACCCTACCACCTCCACACTCTAACCACTAGGCTACCCTGCCACCTCTACACTCTAACCACTATACCCTGCCGCCCCTCCACTCTAACCACTATAGTAGTGACTATAATATTACCTCATACATATAGAAGGTATTTATATAGTAGTGACTATAATATTACCTCATAACAGGTATTTATATAGTAGTGACTATAATATTACCTCATAACAGGTGTTTATATAGTAGTGACTATAATGTTACCTCATCAACATAACAGGTATTTATATAGTAGTGACTATAATATTACCTCATAACAGGTATTTATATAGTAGTGACTATAATATTACCTCATAACAGGTATTTATATAGTAGTGACTATAATATTACCTCATAACAGGTATTTATATAGTAGTGACTATAATATTACCTCATAACAGGTGTTTATATAGTAGTGACTATAATGTTACCTCATCAACATAACAGGTATTTATATAGTAGTGACTATAATATTACCTCATAACAGGTATTTATATAGTAGTGACTATAATATTACCTCATAACAGGTATTTATATAGTAGTGACTATAATATTACCTCATAACAGGTGTTTATATAGTAGTGACTATAATGTTACCTCATCAACATAACAGGTATTTATATAGTAGTGACTATAATATTACCTCATAACAGGTATTTATATAGTAGTGACTATATTACCTCATAACAGGTATTTATATAGTAGTGACTATAATATTACCTCATACATAACAGGTATTTATATAGTAGTGACTATAATATTACCTCATAATAGTAGTGGTCATTTATATAGTAGTGACTATAATGTTACCTCATCAACATAACAGGTATTTATATAGTAGTGACTATAATATTACCTCATAACAGGTATTTATATAGTAGTGACTATAATATTACCTCATAACAGGTATTTATATAGTAGTGACTATAATATTACCTCATAACAGGTGTTTATATAGTAGTGACTATAATGTTACCTCATCAACATAACAGGTATTTATATAGTAGTGACTATAATATTACCTCATAACAGGTATTTATATAGTAGTGACTATAATATTACCTCATAACAGGTATTTATATAGTAGTGACTATAATATTACCTCATAACAGGTATTTATATAGTAGTGACTATAATGTTACCTCATCAACATAACAGGTATTTATATAGTAGTGACTATAATATTACCTCATACATATAGAAGGTATTTATATAGTAGTGACTATAATATTACCTCATAACAGGTATTTATATAGTAGTGACTATAATATTACCTCATAACAGGTATTTATATAGTAGTGACTATAATATTACCTCATAACAGGTATTTATATAGTAGTGACTATAATATTACCTCATAACAGGTATTTATATAGTAGTGACTATAATGTTACCTCATCAACATAACAGGTATTTATATAGTAGTGACTATAATATTACCTCATAACAGGTATTTATATAGTAGTGACTATAATATTACCTCATAACAGGTATTTATATAGTAGTGACTATAATATTACCTCATAACAGGTATTTATATAGTAGTGACTATAATATTACCTCATAACAGGTATTTATATAGTAGTGACTATAATATTACCTCATAACAGGTATTTATATAGTAGTGACTATAATATTACCTCATAACAGGTATTTATATAGTAGTGACTATAATATTACCACATAACAGGTATTTATATAGTAGTGACTATAATATTACCTCATAACAGGTATTTATATAGTAGTGACTATAATATTACCACATAACAGGTATTTATATAGTAGTGACTATAATATTACCTCATAACAGGTATTTATAATAATAATATATGCCATTTAGCAGACGCTTTTATCCAAAGCGACTTACAGTCATGTGTGCATACATTCTACGTATGGGTGTAGTGACTATAATGTTACCTCATAACAGGTATTTATATAGTAGTGACTATAATATTACCACATAACAGGTATTTATATAGTAGTGACTATAATGTTACCTCATACATATAGAAGGTATTTATATAGTAGTGACTATAATGTTACCTCATAAATATAGAAGGTATTTATATAGTAGTGACTATAATATTACCTCATAACAGGTGTTTATATAGTAGTGACTATAATGTTACCTCATAACAGGTATTTATATAGTAGTGACTATAATATTACCTCATAACAGGTATTTATATAGTAGTGACTATAATGTTACCTCATAAATATAGAAGGTGTTTATATAGTAGTGACTATAATGTTACCTCATAACAGGTATTTATATAGTAGTGACTATAATGTTACCTCATAAATATAGAAGGTGTTTATATAGTAGTGACTATAATATTACCTCATAACAGGTGTTTATATAGTAGTGACTATAATGTTACCTCATAAATATAGAAGGTATTTATATAGTAGTGACTATAATGTTACCTCATAACAGGTGTTTATATAGTAGTGACTATAATATTACCTCATAACATGTATTTATATAGTAGTGACTATAATATTACCTCATAACAGGTATTTATATAGTAGTGACTATAATATTACCTCATAACAGGTGTTTATATAGTAGTGACTATAATGTTACCTCATCAACATAACAGGTATTTATATAGTAGTGACTATAATATTACCTCATAACAGGTGTTTATATAGTAGTGACTATAATGTTACCTCATAACAGGTATTTATATAGTAGTGACTATAATATTACCTCATAACAGGTGTTTATATAGTAGTGACTATAATGTTACCTCATAAATATAGAAGGTATTTATATAGTAGTGACTATAATGTTACCTCATAACAGGTGTTTATATAGTAGTGACTATAATATTACCTCATAACATGTATTTATATAGTAGTGACTATAATATTACCTCATAACAGGTATTTATATAGTAGTGACTATAATATTACCTCATAACAGGTGTTTATATAGTAGTGACTATAATGTTACCTCATCAACATAACAGGTATTTATATAGTAGTGACTATAATATTACCTCATAACAGGTATTTATATAGTAGTGACTATAATATTACCTCATAACAGGTATTTATATAGTAGTGACTATAATGTTACCTCATCAACATAACAGGTATTTATATAGTAGTGACTATAATATTACCTCATAACAGGTATTTATATAGTAGTGACTATAATATTACCTCATAACAGGTGTTTATATAGTAGTGACTATAATGTTACCTCATAACAGGTGTTTATATAGTAGTGACTATAATATTACCTCATAACAGGTGTTTATATAGTAGTGACTATAATGTTACCTCATAACAGGTATTTATATAGTAGTGACTATAATATTACCTCATAACAGGTATTTATATAGTAGTGACTATAATATTACCTCATAACAGGTATTTATATAGTAGTGACTATAATATTACCACATAACAGGTGTTTATATAGTAGTGACTATAATGTTACCTCATAACAGGTATTTATATAGTAGTGACTATAATATTACCTCATAACAGGTATTTATATAGTAGTGACTATAATATTACCACATAACAGGTGTTTATATAGTAGTGACTATAATATTACCTCATAACAGGTATTTATATAGTAGTGACTATAATATTACCTCATAACAGGTATTTATATAGTAGTGACTATAATATTACCTCATAACAGGTATTTATATAGTAGTGACTATAATATTACCTCATAACAGGTATTTATATAGTAGTGACTATAATATTACCTCATACATATAGAAGGTACTTCCAGTCCTCTGGAATGCCATAGGACAACCTGCCATTCACATCCGAGGAACATTTCTCAGTGCCCTGACAGTCCTTGAATAATTCTGAACAAATCTTCTGTAGTATCCAGAAAGAAAAATCAGGGAATGCCCTCACTTCCTTTGTGGTCCTTGGATCCAGTCCGTCTTGAGTGCAGACACTTTGTCTTCATCAGGCTCGATTTCCCTCTCAGAAATGACCCCAAAGTACTTCTCGGTTGACTGGAAGAAATTACATTTGGAAAGAGAGAGCTTGAGTCCGTTCTCTGAGACACCGAAACAACACCTTCATTAACCTCTCTTTGTGTTCCTCCAACATCTCAGAAAAGATGATTTGGTCATCAAGGAAAGCAATGACTTCCTTCAGGTTTTCTCCCTGCCGTGAAATTCTGTCTCGTCCGCTGGAATGTAGCAGGTGTATTAGTAAATTGAACTGCCAGGTTCCAAAAGGAATAAAGTATAAAGGCCATCTTAAGCTTGTTGACTTCTTCCATCTTGACCTGATAGTAGCCGCTTTTCAAGCCCAGTACAGTGAACCATTTGTACCCAGAATAAAGGGTGAAGGAGGGGAGTCTGTTCCTGGCAGAGGATATAAGCATCCCGCCCGGTCAAACAATTCAACTTCAGCTCGTCTTCTACCATCCTTAAAGCATCATTCTCCTCCTGACAAGCACAATGGGAGAAGCATAGGGAATTAGATTCCTCAATGATGTCCGACTTAGTTTATCTCATAAAAAGTGCTGCTTCAGACGGTTGAAATCGGCCCCGGGGGACACACGATGAGTACGCTCCTTGAAAATCAGTTGACACTTTGATCCTGCGTTTCACTCCAGATACACACTGAGTAGACAAAACATTAGGACCACCTGCTCTTTCCGTGACACAGACTGACCAGCTGAATCCAAGGGGAAACATATAATACTGGGATTCATTCCTCGTTAAATCCATTTCAATAAGTGTAGATCTTACGATAAGTGTCAAGGGATTTTAAGTGAGTCAGGACACCCGTTTAACGTCCCATCCGAAAGACGACGCCCTACAAAGGGCCATGTCCCTAATCACTGCCCTGGGGCACTGGGAGTGCCTCCGACTGGCCCTCCAACACCATTTACAACAGCATCTGGGTCTCCAATCCAGGGACCGACAAGGACCAACCTTGTTTAGTTTCAGAGGTAAGCCAGCAATGGTATGCAGGGGTGGTATGCAGGGGTGGTATGCAGGGGTGGTATGCAGGGGTGGTATGCTGGGGTGGTATGGTGGGGTGGTATGCTGCTGGGTCAGTACCAGGGTATGGCAGGTAAGCATTCAGAGGGTGAATGGGCAAGACAAAATATTGATGTGCCTTTGAACGGGGTATGGTAGTAGGTGCCAGGCGCACAGGTTTGTGTCAAGAACTGCAACGCTGCTGGGGTTTTCATGCTCAACAGTTACCTGTGAGTATCAAGAACGGTCCACCACCCAACGGACATCCAGCCAACTTGACACAACTGTGGGAATCATTGGAGTCAACATGGGACCAGCAGCACTGTGGAAACGATTTCTACACCTTGTAGAGTCCATGACCCTGACAGATTGAGGCTGTTCTGAGGGGAAATGTGGGGGGGGTAGCAGGGAGAGGAGAGGAAGGTGAGGGGAACAGGGGAACAGGGGAACAGGGGCACAGGGGCGAGGATAGCATGGAGGAGGAGAGTGGGGGGGTTCATGTGAAAGATCCTATTTAATTGTATAAGAGACATTTCTGAATAATGCTATAAACTACATATAAACAACAACAAAAATGGAGCAACATTTTTTCTAAAAATGTAATAATAAAAAGTACTATATTGTCCGTTTGAATGTGTCTCAAACTTCAGGAATCCAGTCGCTCAGATGGACTTCAATGCAAAACTGTATTACCAAACTAGCTGTTGAAAATGAGGAAGGTGCAGTTGTCTTACGAGACAAGATACAAATGAAAATCAGTACAATTGGGAAGAAAGGAGCACGGAGCGGGGGGGAGGATAGCAGGGAGGAGGAGAGCAGGGAGAAGGAGAGCAGGGAGAAGGATAGCAGGGAGGAGGAGAGCAGGGAGAAGGAGAGCAGGGAGGAGGAGAGCAGGGAGAAGGATAGCAGGGAGGGATGGAGGAGAGCAGGGAGGGGAGGAGGGAGAGGATAGCAGGGGGAGGAGGAAGCGGGAAGGAGTGGAGCAGGGAGGAAGGGAACATGGAAGAGGATAGCAGGGAGGAGGAGAGCAGGGAGAAGGATAGCAGGGAGGAGGAGAGCGGGAAGGAGTGGAGCAGGGAGGAAGGGAACATGGAAGAGGATAGCAGGGAGGAGGAAAGCAGGGAGAAGGATAGCAGGGAGGAGGAGAGCGGGAAGGAGTGGAGCAGGGAGGAAGGGAACATGGAAGAGGATCGCAGGAAGGAGGAGAGCAGGGAGAAGGATAGCAGGGAGGAGGAGAGCGGGAAGGAGTGGAGCAGGGAGGAAGGGAACATGGAAGAGGATAGCAGGGAGGAGGAGAGCAGGGAGAAGAATAGCAGGGAGGAGGAGAGCGGGAAGGAGTGGAGCAGGGAGGAAGGGAACATAGAAGAGGATAGCAGGGAGGAGGAGAGCAGGGAGGAGGAGAGCGGGAAGGAGTGGAGCAGGGAGGAAGGGAACATGGAAGAGGATAGCAGGGAGGAGCATAGCGGGGAGAAGGGGAGCAGAAAGGAGGAGAGCAGGAGGGAGGAGATATGGAGGAGGGGAGCAGGGAGGAGGGGAGTAGCATGGCAGGGAGGAGGGGAGCAGGGAGGAGGGGAGTAGGATAGCAGGGAGGAGGGGAGTAGGATAGCAGGGAGGAGGGGAGTAGCATAGTAGGGAGGAAGGGAGTAGCATAGCAGGGAGGAGGGGAGTAGGATAGTAGGGAGGAAGGGAGTAGCATAGCAGGGAGGAGGGGAGTAGGATAGCAGGGAGGAGGGGAGCAGGAAGGAGGGGAGTAGGATAGCAGGGAGGAGGGGAGTAGGATAGCAGGGAGGAAGGGAGTAGCATAGCAGGGAGGAGGGGAGTAGGATGGTAGGGAGGAAGGGAGTAGGATAGCAGGGAGGAGGGGAGTAGGATAGCAGGGAGGAGGGGAGTAGGATAGCAGGGAGGAGGGGAGTAGCATAGCAGGGAGGAGGGGAGGAGGATAGCAGGGAGGAGGGGAGGAGGATAGCAGGGAGGAAGGGAGTAGGATAGCAGGGAGGAGGGAGTAGCATAGCAGGGAGGAGGGGAGTAGCATAGCAGGGAGGAGGGGAGTAGCATGGCAGGGAGGAGGGGAGTAGGAAGGAGGGGAGTAGCATAGCAGGGAGGAGGGGAGTAGCATAGCAGGGAGGAGGGGAGCAGGAAGGAGGGGAGTAGCATAGCAGGGAGGAGGGGAGTAGCATAGCAGGGAGGAGGGGAGTAGCATAGCAGGGAGGAGGGGAGTAGGGTGGCAGAGAGGAGGGGAGGAGGATAGCAGGGAGGAGGAGTAGCATAGCAGGGAGGAGGGGAGTAGCATGGCAGGGAGGAGGGGAGTAGGATAGCAGAGAGGAGGGGAGTAGGATAGCAGGGAGGAGGGGAGTAGGATGGCAGGGAGGAGGGGAGCAGGGAGGAGGGGAGTAGGATGGCAGGGAGGAGGGGAGCAGGGAGGAGGGGAGTAGGATGGCAGGGAGGAGGGGAGCAGGGAGGAGGGGAGTAGGATGGTAGGGAGGAGGGGAGCAGGGAGGAGGGGGAGCAGGGAGGAGGGGAGTAGGATGGCAGGGAGGAGCAGAGGGAGTAGGATAGCAGGGAGGAGGGGAGGAGGATAGTAGGGAGGAGGGGAGTAGGATAGCAGAGAGGAGGGGGAGCAGGGAGGAGGGAGTAGGATAGCAGGGAGGAGGGGAGTAGGGAGGAGGGGGGCAGGATAGCAGTGAGGAGGGGAGTAGCATAGCAGGGAGGAGGGGAGTAGCAGAGCAGGGAGGAGGGGAGGAGGATAGCAGGGAGGAGGGGAGTAGGATAGCAGGGAGGAGGGGAGTAGCATGGCAGGGATGAGGGGAGTAGGATAGCAGGGAGGAGGGGAAGCAGGGAGAAGGGAAGAGGGTAGGAGGGAGGAGATATGGAGGAGGGGAGCAGGGAGGAGGGGAGTAGGATAGCAGGGAGGAGGGGAGGAGGATAGCAGGGAGGAGGGGAGTAGGATAGCAGAGAGGAGGGGAGCAGGGAGGAGGGGAGTAGGATAGCAGGGAGGAGGGGAGTAGGGAGGAGGGGAGCACGATAGCAGGGAGGAGGGGAGTAGCATAACAGGGAGGAGGGGAGTAGCATAGCAGGGAGGAGGGGAGTAGCATAGCAGGGAGGAGGGGAGTAGGGTGGCAGGGAGGAGGGGAGGAGGATAGCAGGGAGGATGGGAGTAGCATAGCAGGGAGGAGGGGAGTAGCATGGCAGGGAGGAGGGGAGTAGGATAGCAGAGAGGAGGGGAGCAGGGTGGAGGGGAGTAGGATAGCAGGGAGGGGGAGGGAGCAGGGTGGAGGGGAGTAGGATAGCAGGGAGGGGGGAGTAGGATGGCAGGGAGGAGGGGAGCAGGGAGGAGGGAGTAGGATAGCAGGGAGGAGGGGAGTAGGATAGCAGGGAGGGGGGAGCAGGGAGGAGGGGAGTAGGATAGCAGGGAGGGGGGAGTAGGGAGGAGGGGAGCACGATAGCAGGGGGAGGGGGAGTAGCATGAGCAGGGAGGAGGGGAGTAGCATAGCAGGGAGGAGGGGAGTAGGGTGGCAGGGAGGAGGGGAGGATGATAGCAGGGAGGATGGGAGTAGCATGGCAGGGAGGAGGGGAGTAGGATAGCAGAGGGGAGTAGGGAGGGGAGCAGGGTGGAGGGGAGTAGGATAGCAGGGAGGGGGGAGTAGGGTGGCAGGGAGGAGGGGAGCAGGGAGGAGGGGAGTAGGATGGCAGGGAGGAGGGGAGCAGGGAGGAGAGGAGTAGGATGGCAGGGAGGAGGGGAGCAGGGAGGAGGGGCGTAGGATGGCAGGGAGGAGGGGAGTAGGATAGCAGGGAGGAGGGGAGTAGGATAGGAGGGAGGAGGGGAGTAGCATAGCAGGGAGGAGGGGGAGGAGGATAGCAGGGAGGAGGGGAGTAGGATAGCAGGGAGGATGGGAGGAGGATAGCAGGGAGGAGGACAGCAGGGAGGAGGGGGAGGAGGGGGAGGATAGCAGGGAGGAGGGGAGGAGGATAGCAGGGAGGAGGATAGCAGGGAGGAGGGGAGGAGGATAGCAGGAGGGGGAGGATAGCAGGGAGGAGGGAGGAGGAGGGAGGAGGGAGGAGGATAGCAGGGGGGGAGGAGGGAAGAAGGATAGCAGGGAGGAGGAGGACAGGAGGGGAGGAGGATAGCAGGGAGGAGGGGATAGAGCAGGGAGGAGGGGAGTAGGGGATAGGAGGAGAAGCAGGGAGGAGGACAGCAGGGAGGAGTAGAGGAGGATAGCAGGGAGGAGGGGAGTCGGATAGCAGGGAGGAGTAGGGAGGAGGATAGCAGGGAGGAGGGGAGTCGGATAGCAGGGAGGAGGGGAGTCGGATAGCAGAGAGAAGGGGAGGAGGATAGCAGGGAGGAGGGGAGTAGGATGGCAGGGAGGAGGACAGCAGGGAGGAGGGGAGAAGGATAGCAGGGAGGAGGGGAGTCGGATAGCAGAGATGAGGGGAGGAGGATAGCAGAGAGGGGGGAGGAGGATAGCAGAGAGGAGGGGAGGAGGATAGCAGGGAGGAGGGGAGTAGGATGGCAGGGAGGAGGACAGCAGGGAGGAGGGGAGAAGGATAGCAGGGAGGAGGGGAGTAGGATGGCAGGGAGGAGGACAGCAGGGAGGAGGGGAGAAGGATAGCAGGGAGGAGGTGAGTCGGATAGCAGAGAGGGGGGGAGGAGGATAGCAGAGAGGAGGGGAGGAGGATAGCAGGGAGGAGAACAGCAGGGAGGAGGGGAGAAGGATAGCAGGGAGGAGGACAGCAGGGAGGAGGACAGCAGGGAGGAGGACAGCAGGGAGGAGGGGAGAAGGATAGCAGGGAGGAGGACAGCAGGGAGGAGGACAGCAGGGAGGAGGACAGCAGGGAGGAGGGAAGGAGGGAGGAGGTGAAGAAGGGAGAATAATAGCAGGATGGGAGAAGACAGGAGGATAGCAGGGAGGAGGGGAGTAGGGAGGATTTTATTTTTTTATTAAACTTTTATTTATTCAGGGGAGCCCAGTTGAGACCAGGGTCTCAATGGTGCCCTGAGAACAAACAATTGCCAAAACATGACCATTTAAAAAATAAAAATTAATTAATTAGCAAACATTCAACAGATTCATTATTACAACCAAATTAAACAAACCTCTGAAGTCATGAGGATTGAAACGTCTGCACTATCAGCACCAGGGTTAAATGATAGCAGGGAGGAGCAGGGAGGGAGGGGAGAAGGATGAAAACATGGGGGCGTTAAAGCTAAAGGGGGATTTACCTCGGTTGGTAGAGACATGAAGGGACCTCAAGACTTAACCAACCCTGGAAACAGGCTTCAATACTTAACAGAGAAGTCAGATACGTTGGAAACAGCAGAGCTTTGTAGAAGGAGCAGAGCTTTGTAGAAGGAGCAGAGCTTTGTAGGAGCAGAGATTTGTAGGAGCAGAGCTTTGTAGTAGGAGCAGAGGTTTGTAGAAGGAGCAGAGGTTTGTAGAAGGAGCAGAGCTTTGTAGAAGGAGCAGAGGTTTGTAGAAGGAGCAGAGCTTTGTAGAAGGAGCAGAGGTTTGTAGAAGGAGCAGAGGTTTGTAGAAGGAGCAGAGGTTTGTAGAAGGAGCAGAGCTTTGTAGAAGGAGCAGAGGTTTGTAGAAGGAGCAGAGATTTGTAGAAGGAGCAGAGCTTTGTAGAAGGAGCAGAGATTTGTAGAAGGAGCAGAGCTTTGTAGAAGGAGCAGAGCTTTGTAGAAACAGCAGAGCTTTGTAGAAGGAGCAGAGCTTTGTAGAAGGAGCAGAGCTTTGTAGAAGGAGCAGACCTTTGTAGAAGGAGCAGAGCTTTGTAGAAGGAGCAGAGCTTTGTAGAAGGAGCATAGCTTTGTAGAAATAGAGCTTTGTAGAAGGAGCAGAGCTTTGTAGAAGCAGCAGAGCTTTGTAGAAGGAGCAGAGCTTTGTAGAAATAGAGCTTTGTAGAAGGAGCAGAGCTTTGTAGAAGCAGCAGAGGTTTGTAGAAATAGAGCTTTGTAGAAGGAGCAGAGCTTTGTAGAAGCAGCAGAGGTTTGTAGAAGGATCAGAGCTTTGTAGGAGCAGAGCTTTGTAGAAATAGAGCTTTGTAAAAGGAGCAGAGCTTTGTAGAAGCAGCAGAGGTTTGTAGAAGGAGCAGAGCTTTGTAGAAGCAGCAGAGTTTTGTAGAAACAGCAGAGGTTTGTAGAAACAGCAGAGCTTTGTAGAAGCAGCAGAGCTTTGTAGAAGCAGTAGAGCTTTGTAGAAGCAGCAGAGGTTTGTAGAAGCAGCAGAGCTTTGTAGAAATAGAGCTTTGTAGAAATAGAGCTTTGTAGAAGGAGCAGAGCTTTGTAGAAGGAGCAGAGCTTTACAATAAGGGAGAAATGAAGTGATCTACAGGAACTTAGAGGTCCAGTCGACCTTCTGATATAGGACGCAGTGATGAGTAATAAACCTGTCACCTGTGATGAAGCGACGCGAGCTGTGGTGTACTGCATCCAAGGGATTTAGAGTAGTGGCTGCTGCCTTCTGATAAATGGTGTCACCATAATCAAGAGCTGGCAGGAAGGTTGCCTGTACAACCTGTTTCCTGCTGTTTAGGGATATGATATATTTCTATAAAAGAAGCCCACATTAAATCTCAGATTCTTAACTGGCTGAGATTTTTTTGTCAAACCAAAAGCCCAGATATTTATAGATGGGAACCTGCTCGTTGAGAGAACCATCCCATTTAGAAACGTCCATCTGAAATATTTCTACAAGAAAACAACATACATTTAGTTTATCATTAAGGACCCGTTTTAAACCAACCAGGACATTCTGTTGCTGTCACGTCATCTCCCCTCCGGCGTTCGACATCGTCAGGATTTACTAACCACATGGTCCTGGCTTTCATCATTACACACCTGGACTCCATTACCTCACTTAGGTTCATTACCTCCCCTTTATCTGGCTCTCCCTGAGGTTCATTACCTCACTCATTACCTCCCCTTTATCTGTCTCTCCCTTAGGTTCATTACCTCCCCTTTATCTGGCTCTCCCTGAGGTTCATTACCTCACTCATTACCTCCCCTTTATCTGGCTCTCCCTTAGGTTCATTACCTCACTCATTACCTCCCCTTTATCTGGCTCTCCCTGAGGTTCATTACCTCACTCATTACCTCCCCTTTATCTGGCTCTCCCTTAGGTTCATTACCTCACTCATTACCTCCCCTTTATCTGTCTCTCCCTTAGGTTCATTACCTCCCCTTTCCCCTTTCTCTCCCCTCTCTCCCTTAGGTTCATTACCTACCCCCTTTATCTGTCTCTCCCTTAGGTTCATTTACCATTACCCCTTTATCTGTCTCTCCCTTAGGTTCATTACCTCCTCCCTTTATCTGTTCATTACCTCCCCTTTATCTCTCCCTTAGGTTCATTTACTCATTACCTCCCTTTATCTGTCTCTCCCTTAGGTTCATTACCTCCCTTTATCTGTCTCTCCCTTAGGTTCATTACCTCCATTACCTTTATCTGGCTCTCCCTTAGGTTCATTTCACTCATTACCTCCCCTTTATCTGGCTCTCCCTTAGGTTCATTCACCATTACCCCCTTTATCTGGCTCTCCCTTAGGTTCATTACCTCACTCATTACCTCCCTTTATCTGGCTCTCCCTTTATCTAGCTCTCCCTTAGGTCATCATTACCTCCCCTTTATCTAGCTCTCCCTTAGGTTCATTACCTCCCTTTATCTGGCTCTCCCCCTTTACCTTCATTACCTCACCATTACCTTTATCTGGCTCTCCCTTAGGTTCATTACCTCACTCATTACCTCCCCTTTATCTGGCTCTCCCTTAGGTTCATTACCTCACTCATTACCTCCCCTTTATCTGGCTCTCCCTTAGGTTCATTACCTCACTCATTACCTCCCCTTTATCTGGCTCTCCCTTAGGTTCATTACCTCTTTATCCTCTTTATCTGGCTCTCCCTTAGGTTCATTACCTCACTCATTACCTCCCCTTTATCTGGCTCTCCGGGTCATTACCTCACTCATTACCTCCCCTTTATCTGGCTCTCCCTTAGGTTCATTACCTCACTCATTACCTCCCCTTTATCTGGCTCTCCCTTAGGTTCATTACCTCACTCATTACCTCCCCTTTATCTGGCTCTCCCTTAGGTTCATTACCTCCCCTTTATCTGGCTCTCCCTTAGGTTCATTACCTCACTCATTATTATCTGGCTCTCCCTTCGGGTCATTTATCATTACCTCCCCTTTATCTCCCTTAGGGTCATTACCTCACTCATTACCTCCCCTTTATCTGGCTCTCCCTTAGGGTCATTACCGGGTCCTTCCTCCAGGCAGTATTGTTTCTGTTTGTCCATGTCTCGACGTTACCTCTACGTTGCATCGTTCCATGTTAATTCTTATATTAAACTTAGCACCTGCTTCTCGACTCCCAGCGTCTACGTTACACAGCATTAAGGACCCGTTTTAAACCAAGGACTTTCTGTAAGGCAACAAAGTCGGACTGCAGCTCTAACATAGCCTGGTCAACACCTGGGGCAATGGCATACATAACAGTCATTTGCATGCAGATGAACATTACAAGTTTTGACAGACAGACAAGTGTATTTATACAAATGGTAAACAGAACAGGTCCCAAATTCAACCCCTGTGGGACACCTTCTGTAATATGGAGGGAACATGACTCGACACCATCAGAAAGCTACCACCTGCAAGACAACTGGTCAATGCCCAGTTCAGATAACCTTTGAATGGGGGGGGGGGGTGATCGACAGTATCACAGGCCTTGATAACCTTTGAATAACAGGCCTTTGAAATCGACAGTATCACAGGGGATAACCTTTGAATGGGGGGGGGGTGATCGACACAGGTAACCTTTCACAGGCCTTGGATAACCTTTTGAATGGGGGCCTTGGGGGGGTGATCGACAGTATCACAGGCCTTGGATAACCTTTGAATGGGGGGGGGGTGATCGACAGTATCACAGGCCTTGGATAACCTTTGAATGGGGGGGTGATCGACAGTATCACAGGCCTTGATAACCTTTGAATGGGGGGTGGGGGGTGATCGACAGTATCACAGGCCTTGGATAACCTTTGAATGGGGGGTGATCGACAGTATCACATTGATAACCAGAACAGGCCTTTCTTTGGAAGGTTTCAAAACATAGATTTTACAATGTGTGTGTGTGTGTGTGTGTGTGTGCGTGCGTGCGTGCGTGCGTGCGTGTGCGTGCGTGTGTACTACCATTTAACACCCAGAACAGTGTTCTATCACCCTGCCCCAGAATTGAACCTCTTACATCATGTCAAACATACACACACTGCATCACACACACACACACTGTACCATACACACACACACACACACACGCTGTACCATACACACACACGCTGTACCACACACACACACAAGCTGCACTCTGCACCACACAAACATGTTAATCACTAGCTGACCAGAGCTGTACAGTCAGGTGGTAAAGGATTGAATTAGTCTGATAGCAGATTAGGCTATAGACCACACAGGGTGCCCAAAGTATCCCATCACATGCTCTCTCTCTCTCGCACGCACGCACGCACGCACGCACGCACGCACGCACGCACGCACGCACGCACACACACACACACACACACACACACACACACGCACACACACACACACTTCTGCAGGGTCAAAATTGTGATGTTCTCGGTAGCTTAAACACTGTGAATGCAGTTTTTTTTTGTAGTGAAAATTATGGGGCCTTTGGCTGTAACAAAAGATGTGAACCCCTTGACGAGATGGCTAGGTTTACCCCCTTCCTCTGCACCCTACCCCCTTCCTCTGCGCCCTACCCCCTTCCTCTGCGCCCCCCCTTCCTCTGCGCCCTACCCCCTTACTCTGCGCCCTACCCCTTTCCTCTGCGCCCTACCCCTTTACTCTGTACCCTACCTCCTTCCTCTGCGCCCTACCCCCTTACTCTGCGCCCAACCCCTTTCCTCTGCGCCCTACCCCTTTCCTCTGTACCCTACCCCCTTCCTCTGCGCCCCTACCCTCTTTCCTCTGCGCCCTACCCCTTTCCTCTGTACCCTACCCCCTTCCTCTGCCCCCTACCCCCTTACTCTGCGCCCTACCCCTTGCCTCTGCACCCTACCCCCTTCCTCTGCGCCCTACCCCCTTACTCTGCGCCCTACCCCTTGCCTCTGTACCCTACCCCCTTCCTCTGCGCCCTACCCCCTTACTCTGCGCCCTACCCCTTCCTCTGCGCCCTACCCCCTTACTCTGCGCCCTACCCCTTTCCTCTGCGCCCTACCCCTTTCCTCTGTACCCTACCCCCTTCCTCTGCGCCCCTACCCCTTTCCTCTGCGCCCTACCCCTTTCCTCTGTACCCTACCCCCTTCCTCTGCCCCCTACCCCCTTACTCTGCGCCCTACCCCTTGCCTCTGTACCCTACCCCTTCCTCTGCGCCCTACCCCCTTACTCTGCGCCCTACCCCTTGCCTCTGTACCCTACCCCCTTCCTCTGCGCCCTACCCCCTTACTCTGCGCCCTACCCCCCTTCCTCTGCGCCCTACCCCCTTACTCTGCGCCCTACCCCTTTCCTCTGCGCCTTACCCCTTTCCTCTGTCACCCTACCCCCTTCCTCTGCGCCCTACCCCTTTCCTCTGCGCCCTACCCCTTTCCTCTGTACCCTACCCCCTTCCTCTGCCCCCTACCCCCTTACTCTGCGCCCTACCCCTTGCCTCTGTACCCTACCCCTTCAAAACTAAACGGGAAGATTCTCAATTAGCGTTAGCTAGCTTGTTAGCCTAGCAGGGTAATTTAGCCAGCTGTCTAGCTAATGTTACAGTCTTGTATTGAACTGTGAAAGCCACCGGCTAAATCATATAGCTACCTTTTGTTATTCACACTGTCAGTCAATTTAGCCTAGTCACTGCTAGACTGGTAGCTACCTGTTTATGTGTTCATTCTGTCTTTGACTGATGTTAGCTAACGTAAGCTAGCTAATGTTACCAAATAAAGACTATCTACATTTGGTAGCCATCTATTGAACCCTTATCTGGAAAACACTCTGTTATTAAAAATTACAATTGTCGATATAGCTAACTCACTCTCTGTTTGTGTGTTGGTAGCGATGATGAATGTGGATAAATTATGAATGTGGATAAAGGTATGCTTAGCTAGCTAGCTAACAGTAAGCATGTTAGGTATGCTTAGCTAGCTAGCTAACAGTAAGCATGTTAGGTATGCTTAGCTAGCTAGCTAACAGAAAGCATGTCAGGTATGCTTAGCTAGCTAGCTAACAGTAAGCATGCCAGGTATGCTTAGCTAGCTAGCTAACAGTAAGCATGTCAGGTATGCTTAGCTAGCTAGCTAACAGAAAGCATGTCAGGTATGCTTAGCTAGCAGAGGAGGAGGAGGATCATCCTATTACATAAAATAAAAATGGTTAAACACTAACATATACTAACGTATATTTTTAGATAAAACTATACTAAAAATGTTCACATTAGCAAATAATTTATTAAAACACTCCCCCTTCCATAGACTTACACAGTAATTATGACACCTTCTAGAGGACGTCCTGCAACCTATCAGAGCTCTTCTGGCATGAACTGACAATCAAAGTAACAAGACAGAGAGAGAGAGAAAGATTTTGTTTAATTTTATTTGTTTCACTTAGCCGGTTCAATCAGAGAGGGATGCTATGTTAGCTAGCTGGCTATGACTATCCAACAGAGAGGGATGCTATGTTAGCTAGCTGGCTAAGGCTATCCAACAGAAAGGCATGCTATGTTAGCTAGCTGGCTATGACTATCCAACAGAGAGGGATGCTATGTTAGCTAACTGGCTAAGGCTATCCAACAGAAAGGCATGCTATGTTAGCTAGCTGGCTAAGGCTATCCCACAGAGAGGGATGCTATGTTAGCTAGCTGGCTAAGGCTATCCAACAGAAAGGCACTGTCTGTCAGCTATTTGTCTAAGGCTATCACCACATTGTAAACGTTAATTCATAGGCTAGGTTGTAGCAACCTCATGATGCTAGGTATCCCACAGAGGGTACAGTACGTTGAGATGAGAAAGGGGGCGTTGCATCAGATCAGCTAGATGAGGCAAGGGCGTTGACAGACAGTATGTTGAGATGAGGAAGGGGCGTTTACAGTCTGTCACGTTGATTTGTCTCTCGACCTGTTGCACAGATTGTAAACGTTGAGATGAGGAAGGGCGTTAGCAACCGTTGAGATGAGGAAGGGAGGGGGTTTACAGACAGTACGTTGAGATGAGAAAGGGGCGTTTACAGACAGTACGTTGAGATGAGGAAGGGGGGGCGTTGACAGACAGTATGTTGAGATGAGGAAGGGGCGTTTACAGACAGTACGTTGAGATGAGGAAGGGGGAGGGGGGTTTACAGACAGTACGTTGAGATGAGGAAGGGGGGGGCGTTTACAGACAGTACGTTGAGATGAGGAGGGGGGGGGGGTTTACAGACAGTACTTTGAGATGAGGAAGGGGAGGGGGTTTACAGACAGTACTTTGAGATGAGAAGGGGGGGGGGTTTACAGACAGTACGTTGAGATGAGAGAAAGGGGAGGGGCGGTTTACAGACAGTACGTTGAGATGAGGAAGGGGGGGGTTTACAGACAGTACTTTGAGATGAGAAAGGGGAGGGGGGTTTACAGACAGTACTTTGAGATGAGAAAGGGGGAGGGGGTTTACAGACAGTACGTTGAGATGAGAAAGGGGGAGGGGGCGTTTACAGACAGTACGTTGAGATGAGAAAGGGGGAGGGGGTTTGCAGACAGTACGTTGAGATGAGAAAGGGGAGGGGGTTTACAGACAGTACGTTGAGATGAGAAGGGGGGAGGGGGTTTACAGACAGTACATTGAGATGAGGAAGGGGGGGGGGTTTACAGACAGTACTTTGAGATGAGGAAGGGGGAGGGGGTTTACAGACAGTACGTTGAGATGAGGAAGGGGGCGTTTGACAGACAGTACTTTGAGATGAGGGAGGGGGAGGGGGTTTACAGACAGTACGTTGAGATGAGGAAGGGGGAGGGGGGGGTACGTTGAGATGAGGGAGGGGGTTTACAGACAGTACGTTGAGATGAGAAAGACAGTATGGGATGAGGGGGCGTTTACAGACAGTACGTTGAGATGAGAAGGGGAGGGGGTTTACAGACAGTACGTTGAGATGAGAAAGGGGAGGGGGGTTTACAGACAGTACGTTGAGATGAGGAAGGGGGGGGGGTTTACAGACAGTACGTTGAGATGAGGAAAGGGGAGGGGGTTTACAGACAGTACGTTGAGATGAGGAAGGGGGAGGGGGTTTACAGACAGTACTTTGAGATGAGAAAGGGGGGGGGGTTGGTTGTACTTTGAGACAAAATGGATTATTTTACAGACAGTACGTTGAGATGTTTACAGGTGACCACGTTGAGATGAGGAAGGGGGATTCATACTGTTAAGAACAGACAGTCTTTATTGAGATGAGAAAGGGGGAGGGGGGTTTACAGACAGTACTTTGAGATACTTAACTTTTAAATGAGAAAGGGGGAGGGGGTTTACAGACAGTACGTTGAGATGAGAAAGGGGAGGGAACCTTTTTAACTAGACAAGTCGTTGAGAAAAAAGGGGGTTTGCAGACAGTACGTTTGAGAAAGGGGGAGGGGGGTTTGCAGACAGTACGTTGAGATGAGGAAGGGGGAGGGGGTTTACAGACAGTACATTGAGATGAGGAAGGGGAGGGGGTTGAGACAGTACTTTGAGATGAGGAAGGGGGAGGGGGGTTTCAGACAGGGTTGAGATGAGGAAGGGGGCGTTGACACTGAGATGAGATGCCTCAGACCAGGGGGTTTGCAGACTCGTTGAGATGAGGAAGGGGAGGGGGGTTTACAGACAGACGTTGAGATGAGGGAGGGGGGTTTCAGACAAAACGTTGAGATGAGGAAGGGGGGGAGGGGGGTTTTACAGACAGTATGTTGAGATGAGGAAGGGGGGCTACAGACAGTACGTTGAGATGAGAAAGGGGGAGGGGGGTTTACAGACAGTACTTTAGATGAGGAAAGGGGGTGACAGACAGTATGTTGAGATGAGGAACAGGGGGTTTACAGACAGTATGTTGAGATGAAGACGGGGGGGTTGACAGACAGTACTTTGAGATGAGAGAAGGGGGGGGTTGACAGACAGTACTTTGAGATGAGGAACAGGGGGGTTGACAGACAGTGTTGAGATGAAAGTTGACTGACAGTCTTTGAGATGAGGAAGAGGGGGGTGTCCACAGACAGTACTTTGAGATGAGTAACAGAGACAGGTACGTTGAGATGTTGACAGACAGTATGTTGAGATGAGTAAAGAGGGAGGGGGGTTTACAGACAGTATGTTGAGATGAAGAAGGGGGGTTGACAGACAGACATTGAGATGAGGAAGGGGGGTTACAGACAGTACGTTGAGATAAGAGAAGGGGGTTCCACAGACAGTACATTGTCAGATGAGGAAGGGGGTTGACAGACAGTACGTTGAGATAAGGAAGGGGGGGTTTACAGACAGTATGTTGAGATGAAGAAGGGGGAGGTTGGTTGTGCTTAGACAGTAAATGTATTATTGTGTATGAGAGTGATTGAGGTGACCATTTCCCTTCATCTACCATACACAGCCATTCATACTGTGTAAGAACTGCCTAAGACACCTCCTCTAGCCACAGCCCATTCACTTGGTTGACTGATCTTTCCCTCAAAAGCAACTTCCAATGTCCCTAAGCAATACGCTTTCCGGTCCCATCGTTGATACTTAACTTTTTAAATTTGAACCTTTATTTAACTAGACAAGTCAGTTTAAAACAAATTCTTATTTACAATGACGGTCACCCCGGTCAAACCCAGTTTACCGCCTGTCCATGGTAACAGAGACAGGTGTGCACAGCCCTATGAGTGTCGTCATGGCCAGATGTGACGCACCCTGGATTCAAACCAGGGTCTGTAGTGACGCCTCTGGTAACTGAGATGCAGTGCCTCAGACCACTGTGCCACTCTGCAGACCAAATATCATTACCAACAAAGACGTGTTGCCCAAACGTCCCTTCCACTAAAACGTGTAAAATGCAGGAGATGTGCAGCAAATCTTGTGCGAGAGGACAAACGGTTGGTGGACACCAAAGTACACCACTTCAGGGAGAGTCTTATCCAGCTGGCCGTTCACCAGACAGAACAGTCTTCTCTCATTGATGGAGACAGGTGGGTGTCCACACCAAAGTACTGATCGTCATGGTAACAGAGACGGGTGGGTGTCCACACCAAAGTACTGATCGTCATGGTAACAGAGACAAGTGTCCACACCAAAGTACTGCTCGTCATGGTAACAGAGACAGGTGTCCACACCAAAGTACTGCTCGTCATGGTAACAGAGACAGGTGGGTGTCCACACCAAAGTACTGCTCGTCATGGTAACAGAGACAGGTGAGTGTCCACACCAAAGTACTGATCGTCATGGTAACAGAGACAGGTGTCCACACCAAAGTACTGCTCGTCATGGTAACAGAGACAGGTGGGTGTCCACACCAAAGTACTGCTCGTCATGGTAACAGAGACAGGTGGGTGTCCACACCAAAGTACTGCTCGTCATGGTAACAGAGACAGGTGTCCACACCAACGTACTGCTCGTCATGGTAACAGAGACAGGTGTCCACACCAAAGTACTGTTCGTCATGGTAACAGAGACGGGTGGGTGTCCACACCAAAGTACTGCTCGTCATGGTAACAGAGACAGGTGTCCACACCAAAGTACTGATCGTCATGGTAACAGAGACAGGTGGGTGTCCACACCAAAGTACTGCTCGTCATGGTAACAGAGACAGGTGTCCACACCAAAGTACTGCTCGTCATGGTAACAGAGACAGGTGTCCACACCAAAGTACTGCTCGTCATGGTAACAGAAACAGGTGTCCACACCAAAGTACTGCTCGTCATGGTAACAGAGACAGGTGTCCACACCAAAGTACTGCTCGTCATGGTAACAGAGACAGGTGGGTGTCCACACCAAAGTACTGCTCGTCATGGTAACAGAGACAGGTGTCCACACCAAAGTACTGCTCGTCATGGTAACAGAGACGGGTGGGTGTCCACACCAAAGTACTGCTCGTCATGGTAACAGAGACGGGTGGGTGTCCACACCAAAGTACTGCTCGTCATGGTAACAGAGACAGGTGTCCACACCAAAGTACTGCTCGTCATGGTAACAGAGACAGGTAGGTGTCCACACCAAAGTACTGCTCGTCATGGTAACAGAGACAGGTGTCCACACCAAAGTACTGCTCGTCATGGTAACAGAAACAGGTGTCCACACCAAAGTACTGCTCGTCATGGTAACAGAGACAGGTGTCCACACCAAAGTACTGCTCGTCATGGTAACAGAGACAGGTGGGTGTCCACACCAAAGTACTGCTCGTCATGGTAACAGAGACAGGTGTCCACACCAAAGTACTGCTCGTTATGGTAACAGAGACAGGTGGGTGTCCACACCAAAGTACTGATCGTCATGGTAACAGAGACAGGTAGGTGTCCACACCAAAGTACTGCTCGACATGGTAACAGAGACAGGTGTCCACACCAAAGTACTGCTCGTCATGGTAACAGAGACAGGTGTCCACACAAAAGTACTGCTCGTCATGGTAACAGAGACAGGTGTCCACACCAAAGTACTGCTCGTCATGGTAACAGAGACAGGTGGGTGTCCACACCAAAGTACTGCTCGTCATGGTAACAGAGACAGGTGGGTGTCCACACCAAAGTACTGATCGTCATGGTAACAGAGACAGGTAGGTGTCCACACCAAAGTACTGATCGTCATGGTAACAGAGACGGGTGGGTGTCCACACCAAAGTACTGCTCGTCATGGTAACAGAGACAGGTGTCCACACCAAAGTACTGCTCGTCATGGTAACAGAGACTGGTGTCCACACCAAAGTACTGCTCGTCATGGTAACAGAGACAGGTAGGTGTCCACACCAAAGTACTGCTCGTCATGGTAACAGAGACAGGTGGGTGTGCACACCAAAGTACTGCTCGTCATGGTAACAGAGACAGGTAGGTGTCCACACCAAAGTACTGCTCGTCATGGTAACAGAGACAGGTGGGTGTGCACACCAAAGTACTGCTCGTCATGGTAACAGAGACAGGTAGGTGTCCACACCAAAGTACTGCTCGTCATGGTAACAGAGATAGGTGGGTGTCCACACCAAAGTACTGCTCGTCATGGTAACAGAGACAGGTGGGTGTCCATACCAAAGTACTGCTCGTCATGGTAACAGAGACAGGTAGGCGTCCACACCAAAGTACTGCTCGTCATGGTAACAGAGATAGGTGGGTGTCCACACCAAAGTACTGCTCGTCATGGTAACAGAGACAGGTGTCCACACCAAAGTGCTTCTCGTCATGGTAACCGAGACCTGTCTCCATCCATGAGTGAGAAGACCTGAAATAGACACGATGGCTGAAGTACTGCACGGTGGCTGAAGTACTGCACGGTGGATGAAGTACTGCACGGTGGCTGTACTGCACGGTGGCTGAAGTACTGCACGGTGGGTGAAGTACTGCACGGTGGCTGGTACTGCACGGTGGCTGAAGTACTGCACGGTGGCTGAAGTCTCACGGTGGCTGAAGTCCATGCACGGTGGTGAGAAGACACGATGGCTGAAGTACTGCACGGTGGCTGAAGTACTGCACGGTGGCTGAAGTACTGCACGGTGGCTGAAGTACTGCACGGTGGCTGAAGTACTGCACGGTGGCTGAAGTACTGCACGGTGGCTGAAGTACTGCACGGTGGCTGAAGTACTGCACGGTGGCTGAAGTACTGCACGGTGGCTGAAGTACTGCACGGTGGCTGAAGTACTGCACGGTGGCTGAAGTACTGCACGGTGGCTGAAGTACTGCACGGTGGCTGAAGTACACGGTGGCTGAAGTACTGCACGGTGGCTGAAGTACTGCACGGTGGCTGAAGTACGGCACGGTGGCTGAAGTACTGCACGGTGGCTGAAGTACTGCACGGTGGCTGAAGTACTGCACGGTGGCTGAAGTACTGCCCGGTGGGTGAAGTACTGCCCGGTGGATTACTTTATGGAGCAAAAAAAGTCAACATATTCATACTAGCTGGCAACTGGACACTGTAGCCTAGTGGTTAGAGCGTTGGACTAGTAACCGGAAGGTTGCGAGTTCAAACCCACGAGCTGACAAGGTACAAATCCGTCGTTCTGCCCCTGAACAGGCAGTTAACCCACTGTTCCCAGGCCGTCATTGAAAATAAGAATGTGCTCTTAACTGACTTGCCTGGTTAAATAAAGGTAAAATAAATAAAAAATATTTTTTTAATTCACCGAACTCGAGGACAAAGATGAGATCGTTAAGTTCACTCATCAGGCTTGGTTCTGTTTTCTTGTCCAGTCTCTTGTTTATATCCATGTTCGTTATTATGAAACTCACCAACTGCTTCCTGCTTCCTGACTCCCTGCGTCTCCGTTACAGAATAGCCTCAACAAACGGAAGCAGCATGTAATTAAGACATCTCCCAAATGGTCAGCGAACAGTGACACCTACCTCGACCAACACCACGACTAGCTGGCGCAACTGGGCACGGCTTTGAATGCGGTTCCTCAACGCCTCGACATTACCCAAGGGGCATCACCTCCAATTAGCTGAGGATTCTCTACCACCAGTCGACCCAGGCGAGCCAGCACCCCAGCCCATCCAGCAGTCCGCCCTGGTCAGCGATTCCCCATTGTCCCTCCCGGACAAACATGACGAGAATCCATCTAAATGCCTTTGCTTCCTCCTCCACTATTGCACCCATCAGATGACATTATGGGGTATTGTGATGTCATTATGGGGTATTGTGATGTCATTATGGGGTATTGTGATGTCATTATGGGGTATTGTGATGTCATTATGGGGTATTGTGATGTCATTATGGGGTATTGTGTGTAGATTGATGAGGAGGAAAAAACTATTCAATCAATTTTACAATAAGGCTGTAACCTAACAAAATGTAGAAAAAGTCAAGGCACTGTATAGGTGTGACATTTATTATGGTCCCCCTGCTGAGTAGATGAGGAGGCGTGTCATGTTTGTTACTTCCTTCCTGTTGCCCCCACCACAATAGGTCCAAGGATCACCGCTTTATTTTAAGAATGTGAAATGTCAGAATAATAGTAGAGAGAATGATTTATTTAAGCTTTTATTTCTTTCATCACATTCCCAGTGGGTCAGAAGTTAACATACACTCAATTAGTATTTGGTATAATTGCCTTTAAATTGTTTAACTTGGGTCAAACGTTTTGGGTAGCCTTCCACAAGCTTCCCCCAATAAGTTGGGTGAGTTATGGCCCATTCCTCGTGACAGAGCTGGTGTAACTGAGTCAGACGTGTAGGCCTCCTTGCTCGCACATGCTTTTTCAGTTCTGCCCACAGATTTTCTATAGGATTGAGGTCAGGGCTTTGTGATGGCCACTCCAATACCTTGGCTTTGTTGTCCTTAAGCCATTTTGCCACAACTTTGGAAGTATGCTTGGGGTCATTGTCCATTTGGAAGACCCATTTGTGACTGAGCTTTAACTTCCTGACTGATGTCTACCGCATAAAAGTTTGTGGCCACTAAGAAATGTCCTTGTTTTTTAAAGAAAAGCACCTTTTTTGTCCATTAAAATGTTAGTGTCCATTAAAATAACATCAAATTGATCAGAAATACCAGTGCTTGAGGAGGGAGGTCACCTGTGTTTGTGAGGCAGAGATCTCAAGTTCACGCCTGGTTTGGGCAAAATCAGGAAGTGGTACACACTAAGCAACCCTTAAAAAGCTGCGTCACCCCAATAGATTTATATAACAGATTTAACACCATGGACAGTTCCATATATATATATATAGAGGGGAGAGAGAGAGAGAGAGAGAGAGAGAGAGAGAGAGAGAGAGAGAGAGAGAGAGAGAGAGAGAGAGTTTGGGGGAGGGAGAGAGAGAGAGAGAGAGAGAGAGAGAGAGAGAGAGAGAGAGAGAGTTGGGGGAGGGAGAGAGAGTGAAAAGAGAGGGGGAGCGAGAAAAGATATAGGGGGGAGGGGGGGGGGGAGAGAGAGAGAGAGAGAGAGAGAGAGAGAGAGAGAGAGAGAGAGAGAGAAAAGAGAGAGGGGGAGCGAGAAAAGATATAGGGGGAGGGAGAGGGGGGAGAGAGAGAGAGAGAGAGAGTTGGGGTGGGGGGGGGAGAGAGAGAGTTGGGGGAGGGGGAGGGGGAAGAGAGAGGGGGAGCGAGAAAAGATATAGGAGGGAGAGGGAGAGAAAGAGAGAGAGAGAGTTGGGAGAGGGAGAAAATATATAGGGGAAAGAGAATTGGGGGGGAGAGAGAGAGAGAGAGAGAGAGAGAGAGAGAGAGAGAGAGAGAGAGAGAGAGAGAGAGAGAGGTGAGAGAGAGACAGAGAGAGAGAGAGAGAGAGAGAGAGATGTGAGAGAGAGAGTTGGGGGGAGAGAGAGAGAGAGAGAGAGAGAGAGAGAGAGAGAGAGCTGACCACCCCTCCTGGAACCAGAAAATCTTTCTTTTACCCCTCTCCCTCCATCCAGCACTCCCTTTTTCTATAGCCCTGGATAATATCTGAAGCATTTTCAATGTCACGCACCATCAAATATCAACCGTGTGTTTGTGTGTTTTTTCGTTTCCTTGGGAAACGCACACACACACAGCTAGAATATATAATATTATTTCAATGTGTTCTTTCACAGATGGACAGGCAGCCTAGGGCAATATTACATTATAATAATATACATTGTATAACAGCAACTATTCCTACTTCCTACAACTATTCCTACTTAATCTATTTAGTAACTACAATCCCTTGGTGTATGTAATGTATTATGTTGTTTTCTGTTTGATTATTTTGTATTGTATTTTAATGTATTGTATTGTGTTATATTGTAATGTAATGTAATGTAATGTAATGTATTGTATTGTGTTATATTGTAATGTAATGTAATGTAATGTATTGCATTACAATGTATTGTATTGTATTGTAATGTAATGTATTGCATTACAATGTATTGTATTGTAATGTAATGTATTGCATTACAATGTATTGTATTGTAATGTAATGTATTGTATTGTAATGTATTGTATTGTAATGTATTGTAATGTAATGTAATGTATTGTATTGTATTTTAATGTATTGTATTGTATTTTAATGTATTGTATTGTATTTTAATGTATTGTATTGTAATGTATTGTATTGTAATGTATTGTATTGTAATGTATTGTAATGTAATGTATTGTAATGTAATGTATTGTAATGTAATGTATTGTATTGTAATGTATTGTAATGTAATGTATTGTAATGTAATGTATTGTATTGTGTTATATTGTAATGTAATGTAATGTATTGTAGTGTAATGTATTGTAATGTAATGTATTGTGTTATATTGTAATGTAATGTAATGTAATGTAATGTAATGTATTGTAATGTAATGTAATGTAATGTAATGTAATGTAATGTAATGTATTGTAATGTAATGTATTGCATTACAATGTAATGTATTGTAATGTAATGTATTGTATTGTAATGTAATGTATTGTATTGTATTGTAATGTATTGTATTGTAATGTAATGTATTGTATTGTAATGTATTGTAATGTATTGTATTGTATTGTAATGTATTGTATTGTATTTTAATGTATTGTAATGTAATGTAATGTATTGTATTGTATTGTAATGTATTCCAATGTAATGTAATGTATTGTATTGTAATGTAATGTAATGTATTGTAATGTAATGTATTGTAATGTAATGTATTGTATTGTAATGTATTGTAATGTAATGTATTGTAATGTAATGTATTGTATTGTGTTATATTGTAATGTAATGTAATGTAATGTAATGTATTGTATTGTAATGTAATGTATTGTAATGTAATGTATTGTGTTATATTGTAATGTAATGTATTGTAATGTAATGTAATGTAATGTATTGTAATGTAATGTAATGTATTGTAATGTAATGTATTGCATTACAATGTAATGTATTGTAATGTATTGTAATGTATTGTATTGTAATGTAATGTATTGTATTGTATTGTATTGTAATGTAATGTATTGTATTGTAATGTATTGTATTGTAATGTATTGTATTTTAATGTATTGTAATGTAATGTAATGTATTGTATTGTATTGTAATGTATTCCAATGTAATGTAATGTATTGTATTGTAATGTATTGTATTGTAATGTAATGTATTGTATTGTAATGTAATGTATTGTAATGTATTGTATTGTAATGTATTGTATTGTATTTTAATGTATTGCAATGTATTGTGTTGTATTGTAATGTAATGTATTGTAATGTATTGTAATGTATTGTAATGTATTGTAATGTATTGTATTGTAATGTATTGTATTGTAATGTGTTGTATTGTAATGTATTCTTTTGTATTGTTTTGCATTGTAATATATAGTTTTATATTGTATTATTTTATATTGTACAGTGTTGTTTGGTATGGTAATGTATTGTTTTAAATGGTAATGTAGCAGGTCATATTTAGTACAGTAAGTCCATTGGTGTATGATTGTAGCCTATTGTAGCAGCACGTTAGCAAGGTAATATACATTTACATTACATTTAAGTCATTTAGCAGACGCTCTTATTCCAGAGCATATTGTAGAGGTTCGTAAATGGGTCAGAGTCAGGCAGGTAGAGAACGGCAGCAGGCTCAGGGTCAGGCCAGGTAGAGAACGGCAGCAGGCTCAGGGTCAGGCCAGGCAGGTAGAGAACGGCAGCAGGCTCAGGGTCAGGGCAGGTAGAGAACGGCAGCAGGCTCAGGGTCAGGCCAGGCAGGTAGAGAACGGCAGCAGGCTCAGGGTCAGGGCAGGTAGAGAACGGCAGCAGGCTCAGGGTCAGGCAGGTAGAGAACACCAGCAGGCTCAGGCTCAGGCAGGTAGAGAACGGCAGCAGGCTCAGGGTCAGGCCAGGCAGGTAGAGAACGGCAGCAGGCTCAGGGTCAGGCAGGTAGAGAACGGCAGCAGGCTCAGGGTCAGGCAGGTAGAGAACGGCAGCAGGCTCAGGGTCAGGCCAGGCAGGTAGAGAACGGCAGCAGACTCAGGCTCAGGCAGGTAGAGAACGGCAGCAGGCTCAGGGTCAGGCAGGTAGAGAACACCAGCAGGCTCAGGCAGGTAGAGAACGGCAGCAGGCTCAGGGTCAGGCCAGGCAGGTAGAGAACTGCAGCAGGCTCAGGCAGGTAGAGAACGGCAGCAGGCTCAGGGTCAGGCCAGGCAGGTAGAGAACACCAGGCTCAGGCTCAGGCAGGTAGAGAACGGCAGCAGGCTCAGGGTCAGGCCAGGCAGGTAGAGAACAGCAGCAGGCTCAGGGTCAGGCAGGTAGAGAACGGCAGCAGGCTCAGAGTCAGGCAGGTAGAGAACGGCAGCAGGCTCAGGGTCAGGCAGGTAGAGAACGGCAGCAGGCTCAGGCTCAGGCAGGTAGAGAACGGCAGCAGGCTCAGGGCAGGTAGGTCCTTCTGTAGCACAGTTGGTAGAGCATGGCGCTTGTAACGCCAGGGTAGTGGGTTCGATCCCCGGGACCACCCATACGTAGAATGTATGCACACATGACTGTAAGTCGCTTTGGATAAAAGCGTCTGCTAAATGGCATATATTATTACATTATTATTATAGGTAGAGAACGGCAGCAGGCTCAGGGTCAGGCCAGGCAGGTAGAGAACGGCAGCAGGCTCAGGCTCAGGCAGGTAGAGAACGGCATCAGGCTCAGGGTCAGGCAGGTAGAGAACGGCAGCAGGCTCAGGGTCAGGCAGGTAGAGAACGGCAGCAGGCTCAGGGTCAGGCAGGTAGAGAATGGCAGCAGGCTCAGAGTCAGGCAGGTAGAGAACGGCAGCAGGCTCAGGGTCAGGCAGGCTTAAATGTAATGGTAGAACGGCAGCAGGCTCAGGCAGGTAGAGAACGCCAGCAGGCTCAGGGTCAGGCAGGTAGAGAACGGCAGCAGGCTCAGAGTCAGGCAGGTAGAGAACGGCAGCAGGCTCAGGGTCAGGCAGGTAGAGAACGGCAGCAGGCTCAGGGTCAGGCAGGTAGAGAACGGCAGCAGGCTCAGGGTCAGGCCAGGCAGGTAGAGAACGGCAGCAGGCTCAGGGTCAGGCCAGGCAGGTAGAGAACGGCAGCAGGCTCAGGGTCAGGCAGGTAGAGAACGGCAGCAGGCTCAGGGTCAGGCCAGGCAGGTAGAGAACTGCAGCAGGCTCAGGCAGGTAGAGAACGGCAGCAGGCTCAGGGTCAGGCCAGGCAGGTAGAGAACGGCAGCAGGCTCAGGCTCAGGCAGGTAGAGAACGGCAGCAGGCTCAGGGTCAGGCCAGGCAGGTAGAGAACGGCAGCAGGCTCAGGGTCAGGCAGGTAGAGAACGGCAGCAGGCTCAGGGTCAGGCAGGTAGAGAACTGCAGGCTCAGAGTCAGGCAGGTAGAGAACGGCAGCAGGCTCAGGGTCAGGCCAGGCAGGTAGAGAACGGCAGCAGGCTCAGGGTCAGGCAGGTAGAGAACGGCAGCAGGCTCAGGGTCAGGCCAGGCAGGTAGAGAACTGCAGCAGGCTCAGGCAGGCAGAGCGGCAGCAGGCTCAGGGTCAGGCAGGTAGAGAACACCAGCAGGCTCAGGCTCAGGCAGGTAGAGAACGGCAGCAGGCTCAGGGTCAGGCCAGGCAGGTAGAGAACTGCAGCAGGCTCAGGCAGGTAGAGAACGGCAGCAGGCTCAGGGTCAGGCCAGGCAGGTAGAGAACGGCAGCAGGCTCAGGCTCAGGCAGGTAGAGAACGGCAACAGGCTCAGGGTCAGGCCAGGCAGGTAGAGAACGGCAGCAGGCTCAGGGTCAGGCAGGTAGAGAACGGCAGCAGGCTCAGGGTCAGGCAGGTAGAGAACGGCAGCAGGCTCAGAGTCAGGCAGGTAGAGAACGGCAGCAGGCTCAGGGTCAGGCAGCTAAATGACTTAAATGTAATGTAAATGTAGAACGGCAGCAGGCTCAGGGTCAGGCAGGTAGAGAACGGCAGCAGGCTCAGGGTCAGGCAGGTAGAGAACGGCAGCAGGCTCAAAGTCAGGCAGGTAGAGAACGGCAGCAGGCTCAGGGTCAGGCAGGTAGAGAACGGCAGCAGGCTCAGGGTCAGGCCAGGCAGGTAGAGAACGGCAGCAGGCTCAGGGTCAGGCCAGGCAGGTAGAGAACGGCAGCAGGCTCAGGGTCAGGCCAGGCAGGTAGAGAACGGCAGCAGGCTCAGGGTCAGGCCAGGCAGGTAGAGAACGGCAGACAGGCTCAGGGTCAGGCAGGTAGAGAACGGCAGCAGGCTCAGGGCCAGGCAGGTAGAGAACGGCAGCAGGCTCAGGGTCAGGCAGGTAGAGAACGGCAGCAGGCTCAGGGTCAGGCAGGTAGAGAACGGCAGCAGGCTCAGGGTCAGGCAGGTAGAGAACGGCAGCAGGCTCAGGGTCAGGCAGGTAGAGAACGGCAGCAGGCTCAGGGTCAGGCAGGTAGAGAACGGCAGCAGGCTCAGAGTCAGGCAGGTAGAGAACGGCAGCAGGCTCAGGGTCAGGCAGGTAGAGAACGGCAGCAGGCTCAGGGTCAGGCAGGTAGAGAACGGCAGCAGGCTCAGGGTCAGGCCAGGCAGGTAGAGAACGGCAGCAGGCTCAGGGTCAGGCCAGGCAGGTAGACAACGGCAGCAGGCTCAGGGTCAGGCAGGTAGAGAACGGCAGACAGGCTCAGGGTCAGGCAGGTAGAGAACGGCAGCAGGCTCAGGGTCAGGCCAGGCAGGTAGAGAACGGCAGCAGGCTCAGGGTCAGGCAGTCAGGAACCAGGCTCAGGTCAGGCAGGTAGAGAACGGCAGCAGGCTCAGGGTCAGGCAGGTAGAGAACGGCAGCAGGCTCAGGGTCAGGCAGGTAGAGAACGGCAGCAGGCTCAGGGTCAGGCAGGTAGAGAACGGCAGCAGGCTCAGGGTCAGGCAGGCAGCAGGCTCAGGGTCAGGCCAGGCAGGTAGAGAACTCAGCAGGCTCAGGCAGGTAGAGAACGGCAGCAGGCTCAGGGTCAGGCCAGGCAGGTAGAGAACGGCAGCAGGCTCAGGTCAGGCAGGTAGAGAACGGCAGCAGGCTCAGGCAGGTCAGGCAGGCAGGTAGAGAACGGCAGCAGGCTCAGGGTCAGGCCAGGCAGGTAGAGAAGCAGCAGGCTCAGGCAGGTAGAGAACGGCAGCAGGCTCAGGGTCAGGCAGGTAGAGAACGGCAGCAGGCTCAGGGTCAGGCAGGTAGAGAACGGCAGCAGGCTCAGGGTCAGGTCAGGCAGGTAGAGAACAGCAGCAGGCTCAGGGTCAGGCAGGTAGAGAACGGCAGCAGGCTCAGAGTCAGGCAGGTAGAGAACGGCAGCAGGCTCAGGGTCAGGCAGGTAGAGAACGGCAGCAGGCTCAGGCTCAGGCAGGTAGAGAACGGCAGCAGGCTCAGGGCAGGTCAGGCAGTTGGTAGAGCATGGCGCTTGTAACGCCAGGGCAGGCTCAGGGTCAGGCCAGTCTGCTAAATGGCATATATTATTATATTATTATTATAGGTAGAGAACGGCAGCAGGCTCAGGGTCAGGCCAGGCAGGTAGAGAACGGCAGCAGGCTCAGGCTCAGGCAGGTAGAGAACGGCAGCAGGCTCAGGGTCAGGCAGGTAGAGAACGGCAGCAGGCTCAGGGTCAGGCCAGGCAGGTAGAGAACGGCAGCAGGCTCAGGGTCAGGCCAGGCAGGTAGAGAACGGCAGCAGGCTCAGGGTCAGGCAGGTAGAGAACGGCAGCAGGCTCAGGGTCAGGCCAGGCAGGTAGAGAACTGCAGCAGGCTCAGGCGGCAGCAGGCTCAGGGTCAGGCCAGGCAGGTAGAGAACGGCAGCAGGCTCAGGGTCAGGCAGGTAGAGAACGGCAGCAGGCTCAGGGTCAGGCCAGGCAGGTAGAGAACGGCAGCAGGCTCAGGGTCAGGCAGGTAGAGAACGGCAGCAGGCTCAGGGTCAGGCAGGTAGAGAACGGCAGCAGGCTCAGAGTCAGGCAGGTAGAGAACGGCAGCAGGCTCAGGGTCAGGCCAGGCAGGTAGAGAACGGCAGCAGGCTCAGGGTCAGGCAGGTAGAGAACGGCAGCAGGCTCAGGGTCAGGCCAGGCAGGTAGAGAACTGCAGCAGGCTCAGGGTCAGGCAGGCTCAGGGTCAGGCAGGCAGGCTCAGCAGGTCAGGCTCAGGCAGGTAGAGAACGGCAGCAGGCTCAGGGTCAGGCCAGGCAGGTAGAGAACTGCAGCAGGCTCAGGCAGGTAGAGAACGGCAGCAGGCTCAGGGTCAGGCCAGGCAGGTAGAGAACGGCAGCAGGCTCAGGGTCAGGCAGGTAGAGAACGGCAACAGGCTCAGGGTCAGGCCAGGCAGGTAGAGAACGGCAGCAGGCTCAGGGTCAGGCAGGTAGAGAACGGCAGCAGGCTCAGGGTCAGGCAGGTAGAGAACGGCAGCAGGCTCAGAGTCAGGCAGGTAGAGAACGGCAGCAGGCTCAGGGTCAGGCAGCTAAATGACTTAAATGTAATGTAAATGTAGAACGGCAGCAGGCTCAGGGTCAGGCAGGTAGAGAACGGCAGCAGGCTCAGAGTCAGGCAGGTAGAGAACGGCAGCAGGCTCAGGGTCAGGCCAGGCAGGTAGAGAACGGCAGCAGGCTCAGGGTCAGGCCAGGCAGGTAGAGAACGGCAGACAGGCTCAGGGTCAGGCAGGTAGAGAACGGCAGCAGGCTCAGGGTCAGGCAGGTAGAGAACGGCAGCAGGCTCAGGGTCAGGCAGGTAGAGAACGGCAGCAGGCTCAGGGTCAGGCAGGTAGAGAACGGCAGCAGGCTCAGGGTCAGGCAGGTAGAGAACGGCAGCAGGCTCAGGGTCAGGCAGGTAGAGAACGGCAGCAGGCTCAGGGTCAGGCAGGTAGAGAACGGCAGCAGGCTCAGAGTCAGGCAGGTAGAGAACGGCAGCAGGCTCAGGGTCAGGCAGGTAGAGAACGGCAGCAGGCTCAGGGTCAGGCAGGTAGAGAACGGCAGCAGGCTCAGGGTCAGGCCAGGCAGGTAGAGAACGGCAGCAGGCTCAGGGTCAGGCCAGGCAGGTAGACAACGGCAGCAGGCTCAGGGTCAGGCAGGTAGAGAACGGCAGACAGGCTCAGGGTCAGGCAGGTAGAGAACGGCAGCAGGCTCAGGGTCAGGCCAGGCAGGTAGAGAACGGCAGCAGGCTCAGGGTCAGGGGTCAGGCCAGGTCAGGCAGGTAGAGAACGGCAGCAGGCTCAGGGTCAGGCAGGTAGAGAACGGCAGCAGGCTCAGGGTCAGGCAGGTAGAGAACGGCAGCAGGCTCAGGGTCAGGCAGGTAGAGAACGGCAGCAGGCTCAGGGTCAGGCAGGTAGAGAACGGCAGCAGGCTCAGGGTCAGGCAGGTAGAGAACGGCAGACAGGCTCAGGGTCAGGCAGGTAGAGAACGGCAGCAGGCTCAGAGTCAGGCAGGTAGAGAACGGCAGCAGGCTCAGGGTCAGGCAGGTAGAGAACGGCAGCAGGCTCAGGGTCAGGCAGGTAGAGAACGGCAGCAGGCTCAGGGTCAGGCAGGTAGAGAACGGCAGCAGGCTCAGGGTCAGGCAGGTAGAGAACGGCAGCAGGCTCAGAGTCAGGCAGGGAGAGAACGGCAGCAGGCTCAGGGTCAGGCAGGTAGAGAACGGCAGCAGGCTCAGGGTCAGGCAGGTAGAGAACGGCAGCAGGCTCAGGGTCAGGCAGGTAGAGAACGGCAGCAGGCTCAGGGTCAGGCAGGTAGAGAACGGCAGCAGGCTCAGGGTCAGGCAGGTAGAGAACGGCAGCAGGCTCAGGGTCAGGCAGGTAGAGAACGGCAGCAGGCTCAGGGTCAGGCCAGGCAGGTAGAGAACGGCAGCAGGCTCAGGGTCAGGCCAGGCAGGTAGAGAACGGCAGCAGGCTCAGGATCAGGCCAGGCAGGTAGAGAACGGCAGCAGGCTCAGAGTCAGGCAGGTAGAGAACGGCAGCAGGCTCAGGGTCAGGCAGGTAGAGAACGGCAGCAGGCTCAGGGTCAGGCAGGTAGAGAACGGCAGCAGGCTCAGGGTCAGGCAGGTAGAGAACGGCAGCAGGCTCAGGGTCAGGCCAGGCAGGTAGAGAACGGCAGCAGGCTCAGGGTCAGGCAGGTAGAGAACGGCAGACAGGCTCAGGGTCAGGCAGGTAGAGAACGGCAGCAGGCTCAGGGTCAGGCAGGTAGAGAAAGCAGGCTCAGGGTCAGGCAGGTAGAGAACGGCAGCAGGCTCAGGGTCAGGCAGGTAGAGAACGGCAGCAGGCTCAGGGTCAGGCAGGCAGGTAGAGAACTGCAGCAGGCTCAGGCAGGTAGAGAACGGCAGCAGGCTCAGGGTCAGGCAGGTAGAGAACGGCAGCAGGCTCAGGGTCAGGCCAGGCAGGTAGAGAACGGCAGCAGGCTCAGGGTCAGGCAGGTAGAGAACGGCAGCAGGCTCAGGGTCAGGCCAGGCAGGTAGAGAACGGCAGCAGGCTCAGGGTCAGGCAGGTAGAGAAAGACAGGCTCAGGGTCAGGCAGGTTAGAGAACGGCAGCAGGCTCAGGGTCAGGCAGGTAGAGAACGGCAGCAGGCTCAGGGTCAGGCAGGTAGAGAATAGCAGCAGGCTCAGGGTCAGGCAGGTAGAGAACGGCAGCAGGCTCAGGGTCAGGCAGGTAGAGAACGGCAGCAGGCTCAGGGTCAGGCAGGTAGAGAACGGCAGCAGGCTCAGAGTCAGGCAGGTAGAGAACGGCAGCAGGCTCAGGGTCAGGCAGGTAGAGAACGGCAGCAGGCTCAGGGTCAGGCAGGTAGAGAACGGCAGCAGGCTCAGGGTCAGGCCAGGCAGGTAGAGAACGGCAGCAGGCTCAGGGTCTGGCCAGGCAGGTAGAGAACGGCAGCAGGCTCAGGGTCAGGCCAGGCAGGTAGAGAACGGCAGCAGGCTCAGGGTCAGGCAGGTAGAGAACGGCAGCAGGCTCAGGGTCAGGCCAGGCAGGTAGAGAACGGCAGCAGGCTCAGGGTCAGGCAGGTAGAGAACGGCAGCAGGCTCAGGGTCAGGCCAGGCAGGTAGAGAACGGCAGCAGGCTCAGGGTCTGGCCAGGCAGGTAGAGAACGGCAGCAGGCTCAGGGTCAGGCCAGGCAGGTAGAGAACGGCAGCAGGCTCAGGGTCAGGCCAGGCAGGTAGAGAACGGCAGCAGGCTCAGAGTCAGGCCAGGCAGGTAGAGAACGGCAGCAGGCTCAGGGTCAGGTCAGGCAGGTAGAGAACGGCAGCAGGCTCAGGGTCAGGCAGGTAGAGAACGGCAGCAGGCTCAGGGTCAGGCAGGTAGAGAACGGCAGCAGGCTCAGGGTCAGGCAGGTAGAGAACGGCAGCAGGCTCAGGGTCAGGCAGGTAGAGAACGGCAGCAGGCTCAGGGTCAGGCAGGTAGAGAACGGCAGCAGGCTCAGGGTCAGGCCAGGCAGGTAGAGAACTGCAGCAGGCTCAGGCAGGTAGAGGGCAGCAGGCTCAGGGTCAGGCAGGTAGAGAACGGCAGCAGGCTCAGGGTCAGGCCAGGCAGGTAGAGAACGGCAGCAGGCTCAGGGTCAGGCAGGTAGAGAACGGCAGCAGGCTCAGGGTCAGGCCAGGCAGGTAGAGAACGGAAGCAGGCTCAGGGTCAGGCAGGTAGAGAACGGCAGACAGGCTCAGGGTCAGGCAGGTAGAGAACGGAGCAGGCTCAGGGTCAGGCAGGTAGAGAACGGCAGCAGGCTCAGGGTCAGGCAGGTAGAGAACGGCAGCAGGCTCAGGGTCAGGCAGGTAGAGAAGCAGGCTCAGGGTCAGGCAGGTAGAGAACGGCAGCAGGCTCAGGGTCAGGCAGGTAGAGAACGGCAGCAGGCTCAGAGTCAGGCAGGTAGAGAACGGCAGCAGGCTCAGGGTCAGGCAGGTAGAGAACGGCAGCAGGCTCAGGGTCAGGCCAGGCAGGTAGAGAACGGCAGCAGGCTCAGGGTCTGGCCAGGCAGGTAGAGAACGGCAGCAGGCTCAGGGTCAGGCCAGGCAGGTAGAGAACGGCAGCAGGCTCAGGGTCAGGCCAGGCAGGTAGAGAACGGCAGCAGGCTCAGAGTCAGCCAGGCAGGTAGAGAACGGCAGGCAGGCTCAGGGTCAGGCCAGGCAGAATGGTCAAACCGATAAACAAGGGAACAGAACTTGAGAAGGCAGGGAGATGGGAAAACATGCTGGTAAGACCTGACAAGACAAGATAACTGCCAACAGACAAACAGGGAACACAGGTATAAATACCCAGGGATAATGAGGAAGATATACACCTGGAGAAGACAAGCACAAAGACAGGTGAAACAGATCAGGGTGACAGTAGCAGCATGTTAGTGAGGTAATAGAATATAGTAGCAGCATGTTAGTGAGGTAATAGAATATAGTAGCAGCATGTTAGTGAGGTAATATAATATAGTAGCAGCATGTTAGTGAGGTAATATAATATAGTAGCAGCATGTTAGTGAGGTAATATAATATAGTAGCAGCATGTTAGTGAGGTAATATAATATAGTAGCAGCATGTTAGTGAGGTAATATAATATAGTAGCAGCATGTTAGTGAGGTAATATAATATAGTAGCAGCATGTTAGTGAGGTAATATAATATAGTAGCAGCATGTTTCTTAGCCTCTCTGTCAGGCTTCCTCCTCCCTATAACAACGACAGCAACAATCACACCTCTATCTGTCTAGTATTCTTCATTCCCCAGACAACAGCAACAATCACACCTCTATCTGTCTACTATTCTTCATTCCTCCGACAACAGCAACAATCACACCTCTATCTGTCTACTATTCTTCATTCCTCCGACAACAATCACACCTCTATCTGTCTAGTATTCTTCATTCCCCAGACAACAGCAACAATCACACCTCTATCTGTCTACTATTCTTCATTCCTCCGACAACAAAACCACGCCACAGTAAAGACCGCAAAAGAAGTATACATAGTCGCAGCATGTTTCTACAGAGCCAAGGGTGAAAGCAACGTTGCTGTGTATGGGTAGTTTACCTGAAGTGTGTAGGGCCCTTAACGAATCCCAATCACCACGCGTTGCTCTGCGCCCACGCTATTGGAGGCTGGCTTGAATGACGTGAGGATTGGCCTTTCTGATTGGCCGAGCAGGGACAGGAAAATGCCCCTAGACCAATGGGCTGCGTCAAAGGGCAGATGTTGCGGCTGAAGGCGGAGCTCTCCGGAGTTACTTAAAGACGCGAGGTTGAGAAAACACTAGTAAAGCACACAGGGCTGCGGGAGTACAGAGGGGAAGAAGAGAGAGAGAACGAACGGAGAAATAGAAAAGAGAGGGACAGGGAGGGAGTAGAGAAGACCGTGGAGCCCGCGGCACTGATGGAACAACAGGATATATAACCGTTCCCTGGGTAACTGCTTCTATTACTCCGGTGTTTTTCCCTGGTGCATTATGGCCTCTAAATTAGCCTTTATTTTCTCCCCCCACGGTGCATTCAAACTGATCAAGGATAATACATCTAAAGCATTCAGTCGGCGCGCACTTCTCTTCTCCGTGGAAGACTGGAGATTTCACCTCCATCTCTCTCTCTGTCTCTCTTTCTCTCTCTCTATCCAGCGCTGCTATATTTTATCATTCAGTCCACCAGAGGGTATGATTAGCTAAAGGCATGTGATGAGAGCCACGGACTAAATCATTGATTGTTTTCTCGTCTTTCATGCGAACTGGGCTCAATAACTCGAGTGTGTTGATCATTTATGATCATCTACGTGGCTGTTGACTGTTACATGAATGTACTGGATACTGCTGTGATTCTGTGTAGCTGAAAGCCGACCGGAGTTGTGTACTGGAGCCTATTGTCTGTTCTTTCCCCACAGTAACATATCTGTCCCCTTCCACCCTCCCTCTCTTTCCTTCCCTCCCCACCCCAGACACCGTATTCCATGCCTCTCCTCTGTCGGGGCCTCGTCATTGATGGGCAACCACTTGGACCGTATCACCCATCTCAGCTACAGCGAGCTGCCAACCGGCGATCCGTCCGGAGTGGAGAAAGAGGAGCTCAGGGTCGGCGTAGCTTACTTCTTCTCCGACGAAGAGGAAGAGGTGGATATGACTTATCTGTATATCCTTTAGTGTTGTCTGTCTCTCTCTCTCTCTCTGTGTCTCTCTGTCTCTGTCTCTCTGTCTCTCTGTCTCTCTCTGTCTCTGTCTCTCTCTCTCTCTCTCTCTGTCTCTCTCTCTCTCTCTCTCTCTCTCTCTGTCTCTCTCTCTCTGTCTCTCTCTCTCTCTCTCTCTCTCTGTCTCTCTCTCTCTCTCTGTCTCTCTCTGTCTCTCTCTCTGTCTCTCTCTCTGTCTCTCTCTCTCTCTCTCTCTCTCTCTCTCTCTCTGTCTCTCTCTCTCTCTCTCTCTCTCTCTCTCTCTCTCTCTCTCTGTCTCTCTCTCTCTCTCTCTCTCTGTCTCTCTCTCTCTCTCTCTCTCTCTCTCTCTCTCTGTCTCTCTCTCTGTCTCTCTCTCTGTCTCTCTCTCTGTCTCTCTCTCTCTCTCTCTCTCTCTCTCTCTCTCTCTCTCTCTCTCTGTCTCTCTCTCTCTCTCTCTCTCTCTCTCTCTCTCTCTCTCTCTCTCTCTCTCTCTCTCTCTCTCTCTCTCTCTCTCTCTCTCTCTGTCTCTGTCTCTGTCTGTCTCTGTCTGTCTCTCTCTGTCTCTCTGTCTCTGTCTCTCTCTGTCTCTGTCTCTGTCTCTGTCTCTCTCTCTCTCTGTCTCTCTCTCTCTCTGTCTCTCTCTGTCTCTGTCTCTCTCTCTCTCTCTGTCTCTCTCTGTCTCTGTCTCTCTCTCTCTCTCTCTCTCTCTCTCTCTCTGTCTCTCTCTCTCTCTCTCTGTCTCTCTCTCTGTCTCTGTCTCTCTCTCTGTCTCTGTCTCTCTCTCTCTCTCTGTCTCTCTCTGTCTCTGTCTCTCTCTCTCTCTCTCTCTCTCTCTCTCTCTCTCTCTCTCTCTCTCTGTCTCTGTCTCTGTCTCTGTCTCTGTCTCTGTCTCTGTCTCTGTCTCTGTCTCTGTCTCTGTCTCTGTCTCTGTCTCTGTCTCTCTCTCTCTCTGTCTCGTGTGTATTCCATCGGGGACCACGTTGGAAACAAATTGGCATCGCTTTAACCCTCGAGCTACCAACATATTGTAAAAAACATTATTTACCAACTGGGGTCAATTTGACCACAATAATAAACTATTAGGGGAAAGAAAATAAAATAATTATCGTAAAATATCTATGTATATCTTATTAATTAGCAAATTCTGTCAAAATAATTTGAGGGTAAGTAATAATTGTATAATAATCATGGGGTATAAAACACTGCATTTTAAAGGGGCCTGTACACCAACATTTAAAACTTCATTTTACTGTCAAGAAAAGGCATTAAATTCACTTCAAAAACGGATCCTTAGAGACATAGACTAAACATATGGCGTAGTTTTCTTGATTTACCCAACAGACAGCATTTACATCACTGTTACTGAAACAGAGTGGTAGGGGTTATGACAGCATTTACATCACTGTTAGTGAAACAATCAGAGTGGTAGGGGTTATGACAGCATTTACATCACTGTTACTGAAACAATCAGAGTGGTAGGGGTTATGACAGCATTTACATCACTGTTAGTGAAACAATCAGAGTGGTAGGGGTTATGACAGCATTTACATCACTGTTAGTGACACAATCAGAGTAGTAGGGGTTATGACAGCATTTACATCACTGTTAGTGAAACAATCAGAGTGGGGTTATGACAGCATTTACGTCACTGTTACTGAAACAATCAGAGTGGTAGGGGTTATGACAGCATTTACATCACTGTTACTGAAACAATCAGAGTGGTAGGGGTTATGACAGCATTTACATCACTGTTACTGAAACAGAGTGGTAGGGGTTATGACAGCATTTACGTCACTGTTACTGAAACAATCAGAGTGGTAGGGGTTATGACAGCATTTACATCACTGTTACTGAAACAGAGTGGTAGGGGTTATGACAGCATTTACGTCACTGTTACTGAAATAATCAGAGTGGTAGGGGTTATGACAGCATTTACATCACTGTTCGTGAAACAATCGGTCCTCTGTAGCTCAGTTGGTAGAGCATGGCGCTTGTAACGCCAGGGTAGTGGGTTCGATTCCCGGGACCACCCATACGTAGAATGTATGCACACATGACTGTAAGTCGCTTTGGATAAAAGCGTCTGCTAAATGGCATATATTATTACAATCAGAGTGGGGTTATGACAGCATTTACATATTAGTGAAACAATCAGAGTGGGGTTATGACAGCATTTACATCACTGTTACTGAAACAATCAGAGTGGGGTTATGACAGCATTTACATCACTGTTACTGAAACAATCAGAGTGGGGTTATGACAGCATTTACATCACTGTTACTGAAACAATCAGAGTGGGGTTATGACAGCATTTACATCACTGTTACTGAAACAATCAGAGTGGGGTTATGACAGCATTTACATCACTGTTAGTGAAACAATCAGAGTGGTAGGGGTTTTATGGCAGCATTTACATCACTGTTAGTGAAACAATCAGAGTGGTAGGGGTTTTATGGCAGCATTTACATCACTGTTACTGAAACAATCAGAGTGGTAGGGGTTATGACAGCATTTACATCACTGTTACTGAAACAATCAGAGTAGGGGTTATGACAGCATTTACATCACTGTTAGTGAAACAATCAGAGTGGTAGGGGTTTTATGACAGCATTTACATCACTGTTACTGAAACAATCAGAGTGGGGTTATGACAGCATTTACATCACTGTTACTGAAACAATCAGAGTGGGGTTATGACAGCATTTACATCACTGTTAGTGAAACAGAGTGGGGGTTATGACAGCATTTACATCACTGTTAGTGAAACAATCAGAGTGGTAGGGGTTATGACAGCATTTACATCACTGTTAGTGAAACAATCAGAGTGGTAGGGGTTATGACAGCATTTACATCACTGTTACTGAAACAATCAGAGTGGTAGGGGTTATGACAGCATTTACATCACTGTTACTGAAACAATCAGAGTGGTAGGGGTTATGACAGCATTTACATCACTGTTACTGAAACAATCAGAGTGGTAGGGGTTATGACAGCATTTACATCACTGTTACTGAAACAGAGTGGTAGGGGTTATGACAGCATTTACATCACTGTTAGTGAAACAATCAGAGTGGTAGGGGTTATGACAGCATTTACGTCACTGTTACTGAAACAATCAGAGTGGTAGGGGTTATGACAGCATTTTCCACAAAGCAGGTCCACATCTTGTAACTCACTTCATTCCAAAGGTCCACATCTTGTAATCACTTGAACCAAAGGTCCACATCTTGTAACTCACTTCTGAACCAAATGTCCATCTTGTAACTCACTTCATTCCAAAGGTCAACATCTTGTAAGTCACTTCTGAACCAAAGGTCAACATCTTGTAAGTCACTTCTGAACCAAAGGTCCACATCTTGTAAGTCACTTCTGAACCAAAGGTCCACATCTTGTAACTCACTTCTGAACCAAATGATATGTCACCCTATTATCATAACAAGTTGCACATATATAAATATTGGCGGATATTATTGCAAATCTGGTATTTCTAACACATTGTCCTATATTTCTGAGAATACACACCAATACAGCACTATGTCAATTCAGAGGGAAGCTGGTTTCTGGACTACAGTTCTACCAAGTGTTCCTACCGCTGACAGACTTGTATGAGGTGGTTTAGATGTGTATACAGTCATGCCTAGTTATAACTTATGTACGCGCCCGCGGTCTAAGGCACTGCATCTCAGTGCTAGAGGCGTCACTACAGACACCCTGGTTCGATCCCGGGCTGTATCACAACCGGCCGTGAGGGCGGAGGCACAGTTGGCCCAGCGTCGTCCGGGTTACGGGGGTGGGGTTTAAGCCAGGGTAAGCCGTCATTGTAAATAAGAATTGGTTCTTAACTGACTTGCCTGGTGCAATAAAGGTAAAATAAAAACATTTATAAATATATAAAGGTGTTCCATCTCGGCCCAGACCTTTAGTATTCTTTGTTTTCTTTGTTATTTTGGTTAGGTTGTGACAAGGGGTGGTTTGTTGTGTTTTTGTCGTTTCTAGGGTTTTTACCTGTCTAGGTTTTTTTTTACCTGTCTAGGTTTTTTTTTTACCTGTCTAGGGTTTTTTTACCTGTCTAGGTTTACTTGTTAGTTTTTACCAGTCTAGGGTTTTTACCTGTCTAGGGTTTTACCTGTCTAGGTTTTACCTGTCTAGGGTTTTACCTGTCTAGGGTTTTACCTGTCTAGGGTTTTACCTGTCTAGGGTTTTACCTGTCTAGGGTTTTACCTGTCTAGGGTTTTACCTGTCTAGGGTTTTACCTGTCTAGGGTTTTTGTATGATTATAGGGTTGTTTTTATTAGTCTAGCTCCAACAGTGCAGTTTTAACTAAATGCTTGTGTTTCTAGCTCCAACAGTGCAGTAGTATCTAACTAAATGCTTGTGTTCCTAGCTCCAACAGTGCAGTTTCTAACTAAATTCTTGTGTTCTAGCTCCAACAGTGCAGTAATATCTAACTAAATTCTTGTGTTCCTAGCTCCAACAGTGCAGTTTCTAACTAAATGCTTGTGTTCCTAGCTCCAACAGTGCAGTAGTATCTAACTAAATGCTTGTGTTCCTAGCTCCAACAGTGCAGTTATCTAACTAAATGCTTGTGTTCCTAGCTCCAACAGTGCAGTAGTATCTAACTAAATGCTTGTGTTCCTAGCTCCAACAGTGCAGTAATATCTAACTAAATGCTTGTGTTCCTAGCTCCAACAGTGCAGTAGTATCTAACTAAATTCTTGTGTTCCTAGCTCCAACAGTGCAGTAGTATCTAACTAAATTCTTGTGTTCCTAGCTCCAACAGTGCAGTAGTATCTAACTAAATTCTTGTGTTCCTAGCTCCAACAGTGCAGTAGTATCTAACTAAATTCTTGTGTTCCTAGCTCCAACAGTGCAGTAGTATCTAACTAAATTCTTGTGTTCCTAGCTCCAACAGTGCAGTAGTATCTAACTAAATGCTTGTGTTCCTAGCTCCAACAGTGCAGTAGTATCTAACTAAATGCTTGTGTTTCTAGCTCCAACAGTGCAGTAGTATCTAACTAAATGCTTGTGTTCCTAGCTCCAACAGTGCAGTAGTATCTAACTAAATTTTGTGTTCCTAGCTCCAACAGTGCAGTAGTATCTAACTAAATGCTTGTGTTCCTAGCTCCAACAGTGCAGTAGTATCTAACTAAATGCTTGTGTTCCTAGCTCCAACAGTGCAGTAGTATCTAACTAAATGCTTGTGTTTAGCTCCAACAGTGCAGTAGTATCTAACTAAATGCTTGTGTTCCTAGCTCCAACAGTGCAGTAGTATCTAACTAAATGCTTGTGTTCCTAGCTCCAACAGTGCAGTAATATCTAACTAAATGCTTGTGTTCCTAGCTCCAACAGTGCAGTAGTATCTAACTAAATTCTTGTGTTCCTAGCTCCAACAGTGCAGTAGTATCTAACTAAATTCTTGTGTTCCTAGCTCCAACAGTGCAGTAGTATCTAACTAAATTCTTGTGTTCCTAGCTCCAACAGTGCAGTAGTATCTAACTAAATTTTGTGTTCCTAGCTCCTGCAGTAGTATCTAAATTCTTTGTTACCAACAGTGCAGTAGTATCTAACTAAATGCTTTTTACCTGCTCCAACAGTGTAGTTCCTGCTTGTGTTCCTCCAACAGTGCAGTAGTATCTTAAATGCTTGTGTTTCTAGCTCCAACAGTGCAGTAGTATCTAACTAAATGCTTGTGTTCCTAGCTCCAACAGTGCAGTAGTATCTAACTAAATTCTTGTGTTCCTAGCTCCAACAGTGCAGTAGTATCTAACTAAATGCTTGTGTTCCTAGCTCCAACAGTGCAGTAGTATCTAACTAAATGCTTGTGTTTTAGCTCCAACAGTGCAGTAGTATCTAACTAAATGCTTGTGTTCCTAGCTCCAACAGTGCAGTAGTATCTAACTAAATGCTTGTTTCCTAGCTCCAACAGTGCAGTAGTATCTAACTAAATGCTTGTGTTCCTAGCTCCAACAGTGCAGTAGTATCTAACTAAATTCTTGTGTTCCTAGCTCCAACAGTGCAGTAGTATCTAACTAAATTCTTGTGTTCCTAGCTCCAACAGTGCAGTAGTATCTAACTAAATTCTTGTGTTCCTAGCTCCAACAGTGCAGTAGTATCTAACTAAATGCTTGTGTTCCTAGCTCCAACAGTGCAGTAATATCTAACTAAATGCTTGTGTTCCTAGCTCCAACAGTGCAGTAGTATCTAACTAAATGCTTGTGTTCCTAGCTCCAACAGTGCAGTAATATCTAACTAAATGCTTGTGTTCCTAGCTCCAACAGTGCAGTAGTATCTAACTAAATGCTTGTGTTCCTAGCTCCAACAGTGCAGTAGTATCTAACTAAATTCTTGTGTTCCTAGCTCCAACAGTGCAGTAGTATCTAACTAAATTCTTGTGTTCCTAGCTCCAACAGTGCAGTAGTATCTAACTAAATGCTTGTGTTCCTAGCTCCAACAGTGCAGTAGTATCTAACTAAATGCTTGTGTTCCTAGCTCCAACAGTGCAGTAGTATCTAACTAAATGCTTGTGTTCCTAGCTCCAACAGTGCAGTAGTATCTAACTAAATGCTTGTGTTCCTAGCTCCAACAGTGCAGTAGTATCTAACTAAATGCTTGTGTTCCTAGCTCCAACAGTGCAGTAGTATCTAACTAAATGCTAAATTGTGTTCCTAGCTCCAACAGTGCAGTAGTATCTAACTAAATGCTTGTGTTCCTAGCTCCAACAGTGCAGTAGTATCTAACTAAATGCTTGTGTTCCTAGCTCCAACAGTGCAGTAATATCTAACTAAATGCTTGTGTTCCTAGCTCCAACAGTGCAGTAGTATCTAACTAAATTCTTGTGTTCCTAGCTCCAACAGTGCAGTAGTATCTAACCAACAGTGCAGTAGTATCTAACTAAATGCTTCCAACAGTGCAGTAGTATCTAACTAAATTCTTGTGTTCCTCCAACAGTGCAGTAGTATCTAACTAAATGCTTGTGTTCCTAGCTCCAACAGTGCAGTAGTATCTAACTAAATGCTTGTGTTCCTAGCTCCAACAGTGCAGTAGTATCTAACTAAATGCTTGTGTTCCTAGCTCCAACAGTGCAGTAGTATCTAACTAAATGCTTGTGTTCCTAGCTCCAACAGTGCAGTAGTATCTAACTAAATGCTTGTGTTCCTAGCTCCAACAGTGCAGTAGTATCTAACTAAATGCTTGTGTTCCTAGCTCCAACAGTGCAGTAGTATCTAACTAAATGCTTGTGTTCCTAGCTCCAACAGTGCAGTAGTATCTAACTAAATGCTTGTGTTCCTAGCTCCAACAGTGCAGTAGTATCTAACTAAATGCTTGTGTTCCTAGCTCCAACAGTGCAGTAGTATCTAACTAAATGCTTGTGTTCCTAGCTCCAACAGTGCAGTAGTATCTAACTAAATGCTTGTGTTCCTAGCTCCAACAGTGCAGTAATATCTAACTAAATGCTTGTGTTCCTAGCTCCAACAGTGCAGTAGTATCTAACTAAATTCTTGTGTTCCTAGCTCCAACAGTGCAGTAGTATCTAACTAAATTCTTGTGTTCCTAGCAGTAGTATCAACAGTGTTCCAGTCCAAAGTATCTAACTAAATGCTTGTGTTCCTAGCTCCAACAGCTAGCTCCAACAATATCTAACTAAATGCTTGTGCAGCTCCAACAGTGCAGTAGTATCTAACTAAATGCTTGTGTTCCTAGCTCCAACAGTGCAGTAGTATCTAACTAAATTCTTGTGTTCCTAGCTCCAACAGTGCAGTAGTATCTAACTAAATTCTTGTGTTCCTAGCTCCAACAGTGCAGTAGTATCTAACTAAATGCTTGTGTTCCTAGCTCCAACAGTGCAGTAGTATCTAACTAAATGCTTGTGTTCCTAGCTCCAACAGTGCAGTAGTATCTAACTAAATGCTTGTGTTCCTAGCTCCAACAGTAATACCTAACTAAATGCTTGTGTTCCTAGCTCCAACAGTAATACCTACCTAAATTATTGTGTTCCTAGCTCCAACAGTAATACCTACCTAAATTATTGTGTTCCTAGCTCCAACAGTAATACCTAACTAAATGCTTGTGTTCCTAGCTCCAACAGTGCAGTAGTATCTAAATAAATGCTTGTGTTCCTAGCTCCAACAGTAATACCTACCTACATGCTTGTGTTCCTAGCTCCAACAGTACAGTAATACCTAACTAAATGCTTGTGTACCTAGCTCCAACAGTAATACCTACCTAAATGCTTGTGTTCCTAGCTCCAACAGTAATACCTAGATAAATGCTTGTGTTCCTAGCTCCAACAGTAATACCTACCTAAATGCTTGTGTTCCTAGCTCCAACAGTAATACCTACCTAACTGCTTGTGTTCCTAGCTCCAACAGTAATACCTACCTAAATGCTTGTGTTCCTAGCTCCAACAGTAATACCTACCTAAATGCTTGTGTTCCTAGCTCCAACAGTGTAGTAGTATTATTTGTGTACTTTTGAACCGCCTTTTTCGTGGTATCCAATTGGTAGTTACAGTCTTGTCCCATCGCTGCATGGGAGAGGAGAAGGCCGAGAGCTATGCTTCCTCCGAAACACGACCCTGTCAAGCCGGTTCACCTGGAACCTACTATCAATGACACACTTCTCACTTCACCCGGAACCCTCCCCTAACCCGGACGACGCTGGGCCAAACCCTTTAACTGACTTGCCTAGTTAAATAAAGGTAAAATAAAAATAAATCCCTGATATTCATACATGAGGGTTATAGTTTATAGTGTGATTTCCTTTACTGTCCATTGAGGTACTTAAAACCGTCTAAGAATCTCCCACCATAATAATTTAGTTATGTATTGCCTATAAGCTCGATAAATTCAGTAAACTCAGTATTATTTTGTGTGTTATTTCTTACATTAATTGTTGCATTATTACTTAAAGCCAAAAATAAGTTTGGGAAATTCGGTCGATGGTCGCTCACCAGCATTTTGACCAGAAATGCAACTTTCCTAAAATGGATACTTTGTTCGTACACCCCCCAAGGCATTTCCTCCCAGGGGAGGGTCTTCAAGATGCCGCCTACGGAGAAGAGGAATACAGAGTGGGCTTATAGTCCAACTCAGCAGACGTGCACACCATCCACCACTTCTGAGTATATTACTCGCTACTGTTCAGTCCCTGGACAATAAAGTAGACGAGCTCAGGGCGAGGATCTCCTTCCAGAGAGACATCAGGGACTGTAAGATACTCTGTTTCACAGAATCATGGCTCTCTCTGGATGTACTGTCCCCATCCATACAGCCAGCGGGGTTCTCCATATTAACATCACGTAACTCTCCGGGAAAATGAAAGGGGTTTGTTTCATTATGAACTAGTCATGGTGTGATTGCGATAACGTACAGGAACCTTTTGTTCACCCGATCTGAAATACCGCATTCTCTTCGGTCGTCGTCACGGCTGTGTATATTTCTCCTCTACACCAATACAGCTCTCTGTGTATCTGAGTACTGTATCGCAGTTCTATCAAGTATTTATACCAGTGGAGGACCATCTGGCAGATTTTTAAATGCAAATAAATAAGGTCATTTAGTTTTTTTTTACACAGTCATACGATACGTTGTATTGAAAAGTCCAATCTCATGAGATGACACGGGGAGCTGTATCTCTACAGATAATCTGTCTATCTGGTCTAAATCACTGATACAGTACATGTTCCCCTCCATCCTCTGGTGGTATGGATAACTTGTTATTATGTCTCCAAAGAAACAAATAGAGGTCATATATATCAAATGTCTAAAGGCAAAATGAGGTGTTTTTGGCTGGGGTCAAAATGACCCCAAATAACTTACATTTGTAAATAGTGCATATTGATATAGAAAGTCTAGACAATTATTTATTTGAATAATTGAAAACACTACTTTTAGCCTATGATAAAACATATGCCTCTCAACTGGGGTCAAAATTACCCCAGTTGGTAGCTTGAGGGGTCTTGTAACCCTGGGCTTGTAGGCCTACTCAGGCTACCATTATGTCAGATCATGAAATACATGTTTACCAAATTATTAGATGGCCTGGAAAAAAATATTTTAAAAAGTACATTTTTTTTTCACGCACTGAGAATAATCGGCACGAACCAGATTGACGAGATCTTCCCATGATGTTTCTGCAGAGAGGACCGACCCTCTTAGAGGAATCATGTGTTTATCTGCAGAGAGGGACTCGACCCATGATGTTTCTTAGAGGAATCATGTGTTTATCTGCAGAGAGGACTGACCCTCTTAGAAGAGTCATGTGTTTATCTGCAGAGAGGACCGACCCTCTTAGAGGAGTCATGTGTTTATCTGCAGAGAGGACTGACCCTCTTAGGAGAGTCATGTGTTTATCTGCAGAGAGGACCGACCCTCTTAGGAGAGTCATGTGTTTATCTGCAGAGAGGACCGACCCTCTTAGGAGAGTCA
>NC_060186.1:82813211-82828211 GCF_021184085.1 Oncorhynchus gorbuscha | reverse complement strand
TGGGGAGGGGCCGGCACGGATGGGGGAGGGGCCGGCACGGATGGGGAGGGGTCAACACTGATGGGGGGGGCCAACACTGATGGGGGAGGAGGCACGGATGGGGGAGGAGCCGACACGGAGCCGACACGGATGGGGGAGGAGCCGACACGGATGGGGGAGGAGCCGACACGGATGGGGGAGGAATCGACACGGATGGGGGAGGAGCCGACACTGATGGGGGACACTGATGGGGGAGGAGCCGACACTGATGGGGGAGGAGCCGACACTGATGGGGGAGGAGCCGACACTGATGGGGGAGGGGGATGGGGGAGGAGCCGGATGGGGAGGGGCCGACACTGATGGGGGAGGAGCCGACACTGATGGGGGAGGAGCCGACACTGATGGGGGAGGAGCCGACACTGATGGGGGAGGAGCCGACACTGATGGGGGAGGAGCCGACACTGTAGCTTAATGGCAGCTTCCTTGTATGTCAGGCAGAGAAGTGGGACAACTTTTTTTTCACAGGGGTGTAGAGAAAAAAACACTTAATATTTATTTGTTTGGGGTTTTAGCATCAGCACTTTGTGACATCGGCTGATGTAATTTGATGTAATTGTATTTGATTAATTATAATTTTCTAAATTCGATAGGCTATTTTAGTCAACTTCTCTAGTCAAATAGACCTTAGGCTTCTCTTCACTCTCAACTTGGTGATCATACATAATAAATCACAAGAAAAACATTTCTTAAAATGCGTCAATCAAAGTGCCGATTTTAGAATGTAAATCTTGGTGGGGAAAACTATTTTAATTTTATTTTTATTATGTGTTTTGATGCCAGCAAAGCCACTACACAACACAACAATACATGAATTGGACTTTAACGGTGACAAACGGTGACCACAAACTGGTCCCAACAGCAGAGCTTTCTTTTCAGCACCATGGAGTGAATCCTTACCACCGCTACACCTGGTTATCAGCAGAGCCTTGTCTGGCAGCGAAACAGTTCATTCACCATGGAGGGAATCCTTACCACTGCTACACCTGGTTATCAGCAGAGCCTTGTCTGGCAGCGAAACAGTTCATTCACCATGGAGGGAATCCTTACCACTGCTACACCTGGTTATCAGCAGAGCCTTGTCTGGCAGCGAAACAGTTCATTCACCATGGAGGGAATCCTTACCACTGCTACACCTGGTTATCAGCAGAGCCTTGTCTGGCAGCGAAACAGTTCATTCACCATGGAGGGAATCCTTACCACTGCTACACCTGGTTATCAGCAGAGCCTTGTCTGGCAGCGAAACAGTTCATTCACCATGGAGTGAATCCTTACCACTGCTACACCTGGTTATCAGCAGAGCCTTGTCTGGCAGCGAAACAGTTCATTCACCATGGAGTGAATCCTTACCACTGCTACACCTGGTTATCAGCAGAGCCTTGTCTGGCAGCGAAACAGTTCATTCACCATGGAGTGAATCCTTACCACTGCTACACCTGGTTATCAGCAGAGCCTTGTCTGGCAGCGAAACAGTTCATTCACCATGGAGTGAATCCTTACCACTGCTACACCTGGTTATCAGCAGAGCCTTGTCTGGCAGCGAAACAGTTCATTCACCATGGAGTGAATCCTTACCACTGCTACACCTGGTTATCAGCAGAGCCTTGTCTGGCAGCGAAACAGTTCATTCACCATGGAGTGAATCCTTACCACTGCTACACCTGGTTATCAGCAGAGCCTTGTCTGGCAGCGAAACAGTTCATTCAACCTCATTTACTCCCTTTAAAAAAAAACATGGCTGATATGGCTTACTTGCTTAAACAAATATGGTTTCTACTGACAATGGAGATGTACAAACTATGGCGTAAGGGAACGACGAGCGGATTAGAGTCAATCCGTAATTTCGATTGAGACATTAACCTCTTGCTCCTACCTGGCACGCAGGCGTCCCATCTAGACATCTGGAAATGCAAATGCGCTACGCTAAATGCTAATAGTACTAGTTAAAACTCAAACATTCATTAAAATACACAAGCAGGGTATTGAATTAAAGCTACACTCGTTGTGAATCCAGGCAACAAGTCAGATTTTTAAAATGCTTTTCGGCGAAAGCATGAGAAGCTATTATCTGATAGCATGTAACACCCCAAAAGACCCGCAGGGGACGTAAACAAAATAATTAGCATAGTCGTCGCTACACAAACCGCACAAATAAAATATAAAATATTCATTACCTTTGACCATCTTCTATGTTGGCACTCCTAGATGTCCGATAATCACTATTGGGTCTTTTTTTCGATTAAATCGGTCCATATATAGCCTAGATATCGATCTATGAAGACTGTGTGATAAACGGAAAAAAATAGCGTCTTTTAACGTAACGTCATTTTTTTTAATTAAAAAAGTAGACGATAAACTTTCACAAAACACTTCGAAATACTTTTGTTATTCAACGTTAGGTATTAGTAAACGTTAATAAGCGATCAAATTGATCACGAGGCGAAGTATATTCATCAGCTGTCTGTCTGGAAATAATGTCCGGGTAATTCTCAACCGAAATGCGTTGCCTTGCGTCTGTTTGACCAAGAAACAAAGCCTAGGCAAATGACAAGACTCTAGACAACGTGTGGAAGCTGTAGGTATTGCAACCTCAGCCCCATTAAATGTGGTTCACCTTTATCAATGGGTTCAAGTCGCGCATGGATATATATTTCCATTTTCAGTGATCAGATTTTCCTGCACTTTTCGATGAAACGCACGTTCTGTTATAGTCACTGCCGTGATTTAACCAGTTTTATAAACGTCTGAGTGTTTTCTATCCACACATACTAATCATATGCATATACTATATTCCTGGCATGAGTAGCAGGGCGCTGAAATGTTGCGCGATTTTTAACAGAATGTTCGAAAAAGTAGGGGGTAGGATTAACAGGTTAATGAGCGATGGCGGACGTAGTCAATGTAACTATTTGGTATTTGCACTTTTTAAATGTACAGTGACAGAATTCAGAACATGGGTCATTACAGTATTCTCCCTGTACACCAAGTCAGAACCGTAGGATAAATAAAGGGGGCATATACGCTGAAAATGAAAGCTTTTACAATATTCAATGATCTCTAAAACAGGTAATAGGTTACATGTGCACCACTAAGTCAGAACAGTAGGGTGAATAAAGGGGGCGTATAAGCAGACAATGAAAGCTTTTACAATATTTAATGATTACATCTCTCTAAAACAGGTAATAGGTTACATGTGCACCACCAAGTCAGAACAGTAGAGTAAGTTATGAGGGGGGTAGGGACCAAATGATTAGGGTGAGGCACATGGGCTACTAACAGCTTACTACACAACATACACTGAGTACTACGTTCTTAGCTACAGTATACACATCTCCCTGGCATATTACATGATTTATGCAGCAGCATACAATACATTTATGGACCTTGTTGGGCTCACTTGAACTGGAATGTGGAGCACCAGTCTTTCTGGGAAAATGTTGTTTGTATGCGGTTTTATTACTGTAACTCAAATATTTATTTGTTTACGTTGTTAGCAAACTGACATGTGATACGTATTAATAACAAAATAACATGTTTGGACACATTCAAGGGGTTTTGGTTATTTTTTAAACTATTTTTATAATTATATTGAAAACATCAAAACTATGAAATAACACATATGGGATCATGTAGTAACCAAAAAAGTGTGTGACAAATCCAAATATATTTTATATTTGAGATTATTCAAAGTAGTCACCCTTTGCCTTTGCCTTGATGACATGGCATTCTCTCAACCAGCTTCATGTGGAATGCTTTTCCAACAGTCTTGAAGGAATTCCCACATATGCTGAGCACTTGTTGGCTGTTTTTCCTTCACTCTGTGGTCCATCTCATCCCAAACCATCTCAATTGGGTTGAGGCCAGGTGAATGTGAAGGCCAGGTGATTTGATGCAGCACTCCTGTCCTTCTTGGTCACTGTCCTTCTTGGTCAAATAGCCCTTACACAGCCTGGAGTTGTGTTGGGTCATTGTCCAGTTGAAAAACGAATGATAGTCCCACTAAGCTCAAACCAGATGGTATGGCGTATCGCTGCAGAATGCAGTGCCTTGAATTCTAAATAAATCACTGACAGTGTCACCAGAAGAAGAAAAAAACACACCATCACACCTCCTCCTCCATGCTTCACGGTGGGAATCACACACCTCTCCTCCATGCTTCACGGTGGGAACCACACATGCGGAGATCATCCATTCACCTACTCTGCGTCTCACAAAGACACGGCAGTTGGAACCAAAAATATCACATTTGGTCTAATGTCCATTGCTCGTGTTTATTGACCCAAGCAAGTATCTTCTTCTTATTGGTGTCCTTTGGTAGTGTTTTCTTTGCAGCAATTTGACCATGAAGGCCTGATTCACGCAGTCTCCTCTGAACAGATGATGTTGAGATTTGTCTGTGACTTGAACTCTGAGAAGCATTTATTTTGTGACTGCACCTGAAGAAACTTCAGTACTTGAAATTATTCGTATTGACTGACCTTCATGTCTTAAAGTAATGATGGACTGTTCTTGCCTTAATACAGACTTGGTCTTTTACCAAATAGGGCTATCTTCTGTATACCACCCCTACCGTGTCACAACACAACTGATTGGCTCAAATGCATTAAGAAGGAAATAAATTCCACACCTGTTAATTAAATGCATTCCAGGTGACTACCTCATGAAGCTGGTTGAGAGAATCTAAAATCTAAAATATATTTTGATTTAACTTTTTTTGGTTACGACATGATTCCATATATGTTATTTCATAGTTTTGATGTCTTCACTATTATTCTACAATGTAGAAAATAGTAACAATAAAGAAAAACCTTTGTATGAGTAGGTGTGTCCAAATTTTACTGGTACTATAAATATATATATATATATATTTAGCTAAACAGGTGGGGCTCTGCAAGTCGTCAGTGATCAACCATCTGAAAAGCTCTTTCCATGTTGCACCTCTCGACCAGGAGAAAACATTATAAACTACCTAAATATTCAAACATTTTCAGATTGAAAGCAGTGAATCAGAAATTCCATTGTTTTCTGATAAGACTTAAATGAGTCATATTTTACATGGTTTGAAATAGTGACAGCTGTTATGTTAAAAAGATCAGTCACTGAACAAGACACCCAGATTGGCTCGAGATACTGAAAAATATCAATCTTACCACATCGCTCCTTTTTCCAGAGACAAAAGTAGCATTTGGTGTATCATTGTACTGCAAGAAAAATAGTTCTCCCATTCCATTACTCTCCCATCCCATTACTCTCCCATTCCATTACTCTCCCATTCCATTACTCTCCCATTCCATTACTCTCCCATTCCATTACTCTCCCATTCCATTACTCTCCCATCCCATTACTCTCCCATCCCATTACTCTCCCATTCCATTACTCTCCCATTCCATTACTCTCCCACTCCATTACTCTCCCATTCCATTACTCTCCCATCCCATTACTCTCCCATTCCATTACTCTCCCATTCCATTACTCTCCCATTCCATTACTCTCCCATTCCATTACTCTCCCATTACTCTTCCATTCCATTACTCTCCCACTCCATTACTCTCCCATTCCATTACTCTCCCATTCCATTACTCTCCCATTACTCTCCCATTACTCTCCCATTCCAATACTCTCCCATTCCATTACTCTCCCATTCCATTACTCTCCCACTCCATTACTCTCCCATTCCATTACTCTCCCATTCCATTACTCTCCATTCCATTACTCTTCCATTACTCTCCCATTCCATTATTCTCTCATTCCATTACTCTCCCATTCCATTACTCTCCCATTCCATTACTCCCCCATTCCTCTCCCATTACTCCCCCATTCTTCTCCCATTCCTCTCCCATTCCATTACTCTCCCATTCCATTACTCTCCCACTCCATTACTCTCCCATTCCATTACTCTCCCATTCCATTACTCTCCCATTCCATTACTCTCCCATTCCATTACTCTCCCATTCCATTACTCTCCCATTCCATTACTCCCCCATTCCTCTCCCATTACTCTCCCATTCCATTACTCTCCCATTCCATTACTCTCCCATTCCATTACTCCCCCATCCCATTACTCTCCCATTCCATTACTCTCCCATTCCATTACTCCCCCATTCCATTACTCTCCCATTACTCTCCCATTCCATTACTCCCCCATTACTCTCCCATTCCATTACTCTCCCATTCCATTACTCTCCCATTCAATTACTCCCCCATTCCTCTCCCATTACTCTCCCATTCCATTACTCCCCCATTCCTCTCCCATTCCTCTCCCATTCCTCTCCCATTCCATTACTCTCCCATTCCATTACTCTCCCATTCCATTACTCTCCCACTCCATTACTCTCCCATTCCATTACTCTCCCATTCCATTACTCTCCCATTCCATTACTCTCCCATTCCTCTCCCATTCCTCTCCCATTACTCTCCCATTCCATTACTCTCCTATTCCATTACTCTCCCATTCCATTACTCCCCCATCCCATTACTCTCCCATTCCATTACTCTCCCATTCCATTACTCCCCCATTCCATTACTCTCCCATTCCATTACTCCCCCATTACTCTCCCATTCCATTACTCTCCCATTACTCTCCCATTCCATTACTCTCCCATTACTCTCCCATTCCATTACTATCCCATTCCATTACTCTCCCATTCCATTACTCTCCCATTCCAATACTCTCCCATTCCATTACTCTCCCATTCCATTACTCTCCCATTCCATTATTCCCCCATTCCATTACTCTCCCATTCCATTACTCCCCCATTACTCTCCCATTCCATTACTCTCCCATTACTCTCCCATTCCATTACTCTCCCATTACTCTCCCATTACTCTCCCATTCCATTACTCTCCCATTCCATTACTCTCCCATTACTCTCCCATTCCATTACTCTCCCATTCCATTACTCTCCCATTACTCTCCCATTCCATTACTCTCCCATTACTCTCCCATTCCTCTCCCACTCCATTACTCTTCCATTACATTCCTCTCCCATTCCATTACTCTCCCATTCCATTACTCTACCAGTACTCTCCCATTCCTTTACTTTCCCATTCCATTACTCTCCCATTCCATTACTCTCCCATTCCATTACTCTCCCATTCCATTACTCCCCCATTCCTCTCCCATTACTCTCCCATTCCATTACTCTCCCATTCCATTACTCTCCCATTCCATTACTCTCCCATTCCATTACTCCCCCATTCCTCTCCCATTCCATTACTCTCCCATTCCATTACTCTCCCACTCCATTACTCTCCCATTCCATTACTCTCCCATTCCATTACTCCCCCATTCCTCTCCCATTACTCTCCCATTCCATTACTCTCCCATTCCATTACTCTCCCATTCCATTACTCTCCCATTCCATTACTCCCCCATTCCTCTCCCATTCCATTACTCTCCCATTCCATTACTCTCCCATTCCATTACTCTCCCATTCCATTACTCCCCCATTCCATTACTCCCCCATTCCATTACTCTCCAATTCCATTACTCTCCCATTCCATTACTCTCCCATTCCATTACTCTCCCATTCCATTACTCTCCCATTACTCTCCCACTCCATTACTCTCCCATTACTCTCCCATTCCATTACTCCCCCATTCCATTACTCTCCCATTATTCTCCCATTCCATTACTCCCCCATTACTCTCCCATTCCATTACTCTCCCATTCCATTACTCTCCCATTACTCTCCCATTCCATTACTCTCCCATTACTCTCCCATTCCATTACTCTCCCATTCCATTACTCTCCCATTACTCTCCCATTCCTCTCCCATTCCATTACTCTCCCATTCCATTACTCTCCCATTCCATTACTCTCCCATTACTCTCCCATTCCATTACTCTCCCATTACTCTCCCATTCCTCTCCCACTCCATTACTCTCCCATTACTCTCCCATTCCATTCATCTCCCATTCCATTACTTTCCCATTCCATTACTCTGCCAGTACTCTCCCATTCCTTTACTTTCCCATTCCATTACTCTCCCATTCTATTACTCTCCCATTCCATTACTCTCCCATTCCATTACTCCCCCATTACTCTCCCATTCCATTACTCTCCCATTCCATTACTCTCCCATTCCATTACTCTCCCATTCTATTACTCCCCACATTCCTCTCCCATTACTCTCCCATTCCATTACTCTCCCACTCAATTACTCTCCCATTCCATTACTCTCCCATTCCATTACTCTCCCATTCCATTACTCTCCCATTCCATTACTCTCCCATTCCATTACTCTCCCATTCCATTACTCCCCCATTCCTCTCCCATTACTCTCCCATTCCATTACTCTCCCATTCCATTACTCTCCCATTCCATTACTCCCCCATTCCTCTCTCATTACTCTCCCATTCCATTACTCTCCCATTCCATTACTCTCCCATTCCATTACTCCCCCATTCCTCTCCCATTACTCTCCCATTCCATTACTCTCCCATTACTCTCCCATTCCTCTCCCACTCCATTACTCTCCCATTACATTCCTCTCCCATTCCATTACTCTCCCATTCCATTACTCTACCAGTACTCTCCCATTCCTTTACTTTCCCATTCCATTACTCTCCCATTCCATTACTCTCCCATTCCATTACTCTCCCATTCCATTACTCCCCCATTCCTCTCCCATTACTCTCCCATTCCATTACTCTCCCATTCCATTACTCTCCCATTCCATTACTCTCCCATTCCATTACTCCCCCATTCCTCTCCCATTCCATTACTCTCCCATTCCATTACTCTCCCACTCCATTACTCTCCCATTCCATTACTCTCCCATTCCATTACTCTCCCATTCCATTACTCCCCCATTCCTCTCCCATTACTCTCCCATTCCATTACTCTCCCATTCCATTACTCTCCCATTCCATTACTCTCCCATTCCATTACTCCCCATTCCTCTCCCATTCCATTACTCTCCCATTCCATTACTCTCCCATTCCATTACTCCCCCATTCCATTACTCCCCCATTCCATTACTCTCCAATTCCATTACTCCCCCATTCCATTACTCTCCCATTCCATTACTCTCCCATTCCATTACTCTCCCACTCCATTACTCTCCCATTACTCTCCCATTCCATTACTCCCCCATTCCATTACTCTCCCATTATTCTCCCATTCCATTACTCCCCCATTACTCTCCCATTCCATTACTCTCCCATTCCATTACTCTCCCATTACTCTCCCATTCCATTACTCTCCCATTACTCTCCCATTCCATTACTCTCCCATTCCATTACTCTCCCATTACTCTCCCATTCCTCTCCCACTCCATTACTCTCCCATTCCATTACTCTCCCATTCCATTACTCTCCCATTACTCTCCCATTCCATTACTCTCCCATTACTCTCCCATTCCTCTCCCACTCCATTACTCTCCCATTACTCTCCCATTCCATTCATCTCCCATTCCATTACTTTCCCATTCCATTACTCTGCCAGTACTCTCCCATTCCTTTACTTTCCCATTCCATTACTCTCCCATTCTATTACTCTCCCATTCCATTACTCTCCCATTCCATTACTCCCCCATTACTCTCCCATTCCATTACTCTCCCATTCCATTACTCTCCCATTCCATTACTCTCCCATTCTATTACTCCCCACATTCCTCTCCCATTACTCTCCCATTCCATTACTCTCCCACTCAATTACTCTCCCATTCCATTACTCTCCCATTCCATTACTCCCCCATTCCTCTCTCATTACTCTCCCATTCCATTACTCTCCCATTCCATTACTCTCCCATTCCATTACTCCCCCATTCCTCTCCCATTACTCTCCCATTCCATTACTCTCCCATTCCATTACTCTCCCATTCCATTACTCCCCCATTCCATTACTCCCCCATTCCATTACTCTCCCATTCCATTACTCTCCCATTCCATTACTCTCCCATTACTCTTCCATTACTCTCCTATTCCATTACTCTCCCATTACTCTCCCATTCCATTACTCCCCCATTCCATTACTCTCCCATCACTCTCCCATTCCATTACTCCCCCATTACTCTCCCATTCCATTACTCTCCCATTCCATTACTCTCCCATTACTCTCCCATTCCATTACTCTCCCATTCCATTACTCTCCCATTACTCTCCCATTCCTCTCCCACTCCATTACTCTCCCATTCCATTACTCTCCCATTCCATTACTCTCCCATTCCATTACTCTCCCATTCCATTACTCTCCCATTACTCTCCCATTCCTCTCCCACTCCATTACTCTCCCATTACTCTCCCATTCCTCTCCCATTCCATTTCTCTCCCATTCCATTACTCTGCCAGTACTCTCCCATTCCTTTACTTTCCCATTCCATTACTCTCCCATTCTATTACTCTCCCATTCCATTACTCTCCCATTCCATTACTCCCCCATTCCTCTCCCATTACTCTCCCATTCCATTACTCTCCCATTCCATTACTCTCCCATTCTATTACTCCCCCCATTCCTCTCCCATTACTCTCCCATTCCATTACTCTCCCATTCCATTACTCTCCCACTCAATTACTCTCCCATTCCATTACTCTCCCATTCCATTACTCTCCCATTCCATTACTCTCCCATTCCTCTCCCATTACTCTCCCATTCCATTACTCTCCCATTCCATTACTCTCCCATTCCATTACTCCCCCATTCCTCTCTCATTACTCTCCCATTCCATTACTCTCCCATTCCATTACTCTCCCATTCCATTACTCCCCCATTCCTCTCCCATTACTCTCCCATTCCATTACTCTCCCATTCCATTACTCTCCCATTCCATTACTCTCCCATTCCATTACTCCCCCATTCCATTACTCCCCCATTCCATTACTCTCCCATTCCATCACTCTCCCATTCCATCCCTCTCCCATTACTCTCCCATTCCATTACTCTCCTATTCCATTACTCTCCCATTACTCTCCCATTCCATTACTCCCCCATTCCATTACTCTCCCATCATTCTCCCATTCCATTACTCCCCCATTACTCTCCCATTCCATTACTCTCCCATTCCATTACTCTCCCATTACTCTCCCATTACTCTCCCATTCCATTACTCTCCCATTACTCTCCCATTCCATTACTCTCCCATTACATTACTCTCCCATTCCATTACTCTCCCATTACTCTCCCATTCCATTACTCTCCCATTCCTCTCCCACTCCATTACTCTCCCATTCCATTACTCTCCCATTCCATTACTCTCCCATTCCTCTCCCACTCCATTACTCTCCCATTCCATTACTCTCCCACTCCATTACTCTCCCATTACTCTCCCATTCCATTCCTCTCCCATTCCATTACTCTCCCATTCCATTACTCTCCCATTCCTCTCCCACTCCATTACTCTCCCATTCCATTACTCTCCCATTCCATTACTCTCCCATTCCATTACTCTCCCATTCCTCTCCCATTCCATTACTCTCCCACTCCATTACTCTCCCATTCCATTACTCTCCCATTCCATTACTCCCCCATTCCAATACTCTCCCATTCCATTACTCCCCCATTCCAATACTCTCCCATTCCATTACTCTCCCATTCCATGGAACGCCCAACGTCCACTTAAATAGCTCAGTTGGTAGAGCATGGCGCTTGTAACGCCAGGGTAGTGGGTTCGATTCCCAGGACCACCCATATGTAGAATGTATGCACACATGACTGTAAGTCGCTTTGGATAAAAGCGTCTGCTAAATGGCATATATTATTATAAATGTTTCTTGCTTTAGACGGAACAGACTATGGTTAAGGTTAACTTTGATCAAAGCAAATCAAATTTGATTGGTCACATACACATGGTTAGCAGATGTTAATGCGAGTATGTAAACATGATTAAAGTGGCATTATTTAAAGTGACTTCATTATACCTTCATTAAATTGATTAACTAAAGTGGCCAGTGATTTGAGTATGTATGTTGGCAGCAGCCTCTTTATGTTAGTGATGGCTGTTTAACAGTCTGATGGCCTTGAGATAGAAGCTGTTTTTCAGTTTCTTGGTCCCTGCTTTGATGCACCTGTACTGACCTCGCCTTCTGGATGATAGCGGGGTGAACAGGCAGTGGCTCGGGTGGTTGTTGTCCTTGATGATCTTTTTGGTCTCCCTATGTAATCGGGTGCTGTAGGTGTCCTGGAGGGCAGGTAGTTTGCCCCCGGTGGTGCGTTGTGCAGACCTCACTCCCCTCTGGAGAGCCTTACGGTTGTGGGCGGAGCAGTTGCCGTACCAGGCGGTGATACAGCCCAGGATGCTCTTGATTGTGCATCTGTAAAAGTTTGTGAGGATTTTAGGTGACAAGAACAATTTCTTCAGCCTCCTGAGGTTGAAGAGGCGCTGCTGCGCTTCTTCACCACGCTTTCTGTGTGGGTGGACCAGTGGTCCTTCGCTGTCTGTAGTGGGTGGACCAATAGAATGTATGCACACATCAATTTGTCCAATTTGTCCGTGATATGTACGCCGAGGAACTTAACTTACTACCCTCTCCACTACTGTCCCATCGATGTGGATAGGGGTTGATCCCTCTGCTGTTTCTTGAAGTCCACGATCATCTCCTGGGTCTTGTTGACTTTGAGTGAGAGGTTTTTCCTGACACCACACTCCAAGGGCCCTCACCTCCTCCCTGTAGGCCGTCTCGTCCTTGTTGGTAATCAAGCCTACCACTGTAGTGTCATCTGCAAACTTTTATTTATTTTATTTATTTATTTTACCTTTTACCAGGTAGGCAAGTTGAGAACAAGTTCTCATTTACAATTGCGACCTGGCCAAGATAAAGCAAAGCAAACTTGATGATTGAATTGGAGGCGTTCTACGTGGTCATGGGTGAACAGGGAGTACAGGAGAGGGCTGAGAACGCACCCTTGTGGAGCCCCAGTGATAAGAATCAACTGCTGTTGGGATGTGGTTACCTCCCCTCACCACCTGGGGGGCGGCCCATCAGGAAGTCCAGGACACAGTTGCACAGGGCGGGGTCAAGACCCAGGGTCTCAAGCTTAATGATGAGTTTGGAGGGAACTATGGTGTTGAATTCTGAGCTGTAGTCAATGAACAACATTCTTAAATAGGTATTCCTCTTGTCCAGATGGGATAGGGCAGTGTGCAGTGTGATGGCGATTGCATCATCTGTGGACCCATAAGCAAATTGGAGTGGGTTTATGGTGTTAGGTAGGATGGAGGTGATATGATCCTTGACTAGTCTCTCAAAGCACTTCAAGATGACAGAAGGGAATGCCACGGGGTGATAGTTATTTAGGTTAGTTACCTTAGCTCTCTTGGGAACAGGAACAATGGTGGCCCTCTTGAAGCATGTGGGGACAGCAGACTGGGATAGGGATTGATTGAATATGTCCGTAAACACACCAGCCAGCTGGTCTGCGCATGTTCTGAGGGGGGTGGGGATGCCGTCTGGGCCGGCAGACTTGCAAGGGTTAACACAATTTTAAATGTTTTACTCGCGTTGGCTGCGGTCAAGGAGAGCCCACAGGTTCTGGTAGTGGGCCGTGTCGGTGGCACTGTATTGTCCTCAAAGCAAGCAAAGACGTTGTTTAGTTTGTCTGGGAGCAAGACATCGGGGTCCGCGATGGGGCTGGTTTTCATTTTGTAATCTATGATTGACTGTAGACCCTGCCACATACTGCACCTTGCCCTGACTAAAAACAGTTGTTCGTGCTTTCAGTTTTGCGTGATACTGCCATCAATCCACGGTTTCTGGTTGGGGAAGGTTTTAATAGTCACTGTGGGTACAACAAACCCTATTTAACTGCTGCCAACATACTGACACAAATCTCCATTTAATAATTAAACATTGGATGTTAGAACTGTACCACCAGTCACTTTAAATAATGGCACTTTAGTTCATGTTTACATACCCTACATTACTCATCTCATATGTATCTACTGCATCTATGCTGCACGGCATTCCTTTACACTTTACACTCGGGGCGGCAGGGTAGCGGGTTAGAGTGTTGGACTAGTAACCGAAAGGTTGCAAGTTCAAATCCCTTAGCTGACAAGGTACAAATCTGTCGTTCTGCCCCTTGAACAGGCAGTTAACCCACTGTTCCTAGGCCGTCATTGAAAATAAGAATTTGTTCTTAACTGACTTGCCTAGTAAAATAAAGGTAAAAAAATAAAAAATAAATTTAAAAAAATATGGTAGTTGTGAAATTGTTAGGTTATATTACTTGTTAGATATTACTGCATGCACAAGCATTTTGCTACACTCGCATTAACATCTGCTAACCATGTGTATGTGATCAATAACATTTGATTTGGTGTACATATCTACCTCAAATACCTTATTATTATCTATCCTGATGTCTAGTCTCTTTATCTTCATGTACATATCTACCTCTAATACCTTATTATTATCTATCCTGATGCCTAAAACCTCAAACCTCCAAAAACCTCTTAAACCTAAAACCTCAAACAGCAAGCAATGTTGGTGTAGAAGCATGTTGTTTAGGAAAAATTCCCTAGAAAGGCAGGGACCTAAGAAGAAACCTAAAGAGGAACCAGGCTATGAGGGGTGGCCAGTCCTCTTCTGGTTGTGCCGGGAGGAAATTATAACAGAACATGGCCAAGATGTTCAAATGTTCATAAATGACCAGCAGGGTCAAATAATAATCACAGTAGTTGTAGAGTGTGCAACAGGTCAGCACCCCAGGAATCAATTTTAGTTGGCTTTTAATAGCCGATCATTCAGAGATAGAGACAGCAGATGCGGTAGAGAGAGAGAGTTGAAATCAGCACGTCCGGAGAACAGGTCAGGGTTCCATAGCCGCAGCCAGAACAGTTGAAACTGGAGCAGCAGCATGACCAGGTGGAATGGGGACAGCAAGGAGTAATCAGGCCAGGTAGTCCTGAGGCATGGTCCTAGGGCTCAGGTCCTCTGAGAGAAGAGAGAGAGAGAGAAAGAGAAAGAGAAGAGAGAGAGAGAGAGAGAGAGAGAGAGAGAGAGAGAGAGAGAGAGAGAGAGAGA
>NC_060186.1:82800374-82810611 GCF_021184085.1 Oncorhynchus gorbuscha | reverse complement strand
GTTGGGTTGCCAGGTTGGATAACCAGAGCTCCATCAAGCCCTGATAACAGTGAGATGGGTTGTCGTTCTTTTAACGCAACGTAACGTAAACAACACTGCTAGCTAGCCTGCTAGCCCCCGAATAGCAACACTGCAGAAACTATTACACTCAACGGAACGACTTGATTAGTGTAGTGTCAACAACGCACCCACTGCCAGCTGGCCTACTTCAGCAGTACTGTATCATTTTAATCATTTTAGTCAATAAGATTCTTGCTACGTAGCTTAACTTTCTGAACATTCGAGACGTGTAGTCCACTTGTCATTCCAATCTCCTTTGCATTAGCGTAGCCTCTTCTGTAGCCTGTCAACTATGTGTCTGTTTATCCCTGTTCTCTCCTCTCTGCACAGACCATACAAACGCTCCTCACCGCGTGGCCGCGGCCATCCTACTCTGGTGGTCCCAGCGCGCACGACCCACGTGGAGTTCCAGGTCTCCGGTAGCCTCTGGAACTGCCAATCTGCGGTCAACAAGGCAGAGTTCATCTCAGCCTATGCCTCCCTCCAGTCCCTCGACTTCTTGGCACTGACGGAAACATGGATCACCACAGACAACACTGCTACTCCTACTGCTCTCTCTTCGTCCGCCCACGTGTTCTCGCACACCCGAGAGCGTCTGGTCAGCGGGGTGGTGGCACCGGGATCCTCATCTGTCCCAAGTGGTCATTCTCTCTTTCTCCCCTTACCCATCTGTCTATCGCCTCCTTTGAATTCCATGCTGTCACAGTTACTAGCCCTTTCAAGCTTAACATCCTTATCATTTATCGCCCTCCAGGTTCCCTCGGAGAGTTCATCAATGAGCTTGATGCCTTGATAAGCTCCTTTCCTGAGGACGGCTCACCTCTCACAGTTCTGGGCGACTTTAACCTCCCCACGTCTACCTTTGACTCTTTCCTCTCTGCCTCCTTCTTTCCACTCCTCTCCTCTTTTGACCTCACCCTCTCACCTTCCCCCCTACTCACAAGGCAGGCAATACGCTCGACCTCATCTTTACTAGATGCTGTTCTTCCACTAACCTCATTGCAACTCCCCTCCAAGTCTCCGACCACTGCCTTGTATCCTTTTCCCTCTCGCTCTCATCCAACACCTCCCACACTGCCCCTACTCGGATGGTATCGCGCCGTCCCAACCTTCGCTCTCTCTCCCCGCTACTCTCTCCTCTTCCATCCTATCATCTCTTCCCTCCGCTCAAACCTTCTCCCACCTATCTCCTGATTCTGCCTCCTCAACCCTCCTCTCCTCCCTCTCTGCATCCCTTGACTCTCTATGTCCCCTATCCTCCAGGCCGGCTCGGTCCTCCCCTCCCGCTCCGTGGCTCGATGACTCATTGCGAGCTCACAGAACAGGGCTCCGGGCAGCCGAGCGGAAATGGAGGAAAACTCGCCTCCCTGCGGACCTGGCATCCTTTCACTCCCTCCTCTCTACATTTTCCTCCTCTGTCTCTGCTGCTAAAGCCACTTTCTACCACGCTAAATTCCAAGCATCTGCCTCTAACCCTAGGAAGCTCTTTGCCACCTTCTCCTCCCTCCTGAATCCTCCCCCCTCCTCCCTCTCTGCAGATGACTTCGTCAACCATTTTGAAAAAAGGTCGACGACATCCGATCCTCGTTTGCTAAGTCAAACGACACCGCTGGTTCTGCTCACACTGCCCTACCCTGTGCTCTGACCTCTTTCTCCCTCTCTCCAGATGAAATCTCGCGTCTTGTGACGGCCGGCCGCCCAACAACCTGCCCGCTTGACCCTATCCCCTCCTCTCTTCTCCAGACCATTTCCGGAGACCTTCTCCCTTACCTCACCTCGCTCATCAACTCATCCCTGACCGTTGGCTACGTCCCTTCCGTCTTCAAGAGAGCGAGAGTTGCACCCCTTCTGAAAAAACCTACACTCGATCCCTCCGATGTCAACAATTACAGACCAGTATCCCTTCTTTCTTTTCTCTCCAAAACTCTTGAACGTGCCGTCCTTGGCCAGCTCTCCCGCTATCTCTCTCTGAATGACCTTCTTGATCCAAATCAGTCAGGTTTCAAGACTAGTCATTCAACTGAGACTGCTCTCCTCTGTATCACGGAGGCGCTCCGCACTGCTAAAGCTAACTCTCTCTCCTCTGCTCTCATCCTTCTAGATCTATCGGCTGCCTTCGATACTGTGAACCATCAGATCCTCCTCTCCACCCTCTCCGAGTTGGGCATCTCCGGCGCGGCCCACGCTTGGTTGCGTCCTACCTGACAGGTCGCTCCTACCAGGTGGCGTGGCGAGAATCTGTCTCCTCACCACGCGCTCTCACCACTGGTGTCCCCCAGGGCTCTGTTCTTGGCCCTCTCCTATTCTCGCTATACACCAAGTCACTTGGCTCTGTCATAACCTCACATGGTCTCTCTTATCATTGCTATGCAGACGACACACAATTAATCTTCTCCTTTCCCCCTTCTGATGACCAGGTGGCGAATCGCATCTCTGCATGTCTGGCAGACATATCAGTGTGGATGACGGATCACCACCTCAAGCTGAACCTCGGCAAGACGGAGCTGCTCTTCCTCCCGGGGAAGGACTGCCCGTTCCATGATCTCGCCATCACGGTTGACAACTCCATTGTGTCCTCCTCCCAGAGCGCCAAGAACCTTGGCGTGATCCTGCACAACACCCTGTCGTTCTCAACTAACATCAAGGCGGTGGCTCGTTCCTGTAGGTTCATGCTCTACAACATCCGCAGAGTACGACCCTGCCTCACACAGGAAGCGGCGCAGGTCCTAATCCAGGCACTTGTCATCTCCCGTCTGGATTACTGCAACTCGCTGTTGGCTGGGCTCCTGCCTGTGCCATTAAACCCCTTCAACTCATCCAGAACGCCGCAGCCCGTCTGGTGTTCAACCTTCCCAAGTTCTCTCACGTCACCCCGCTCCTCCGTTCTCTCCACTGGCTTCCAGTTGAAGCTCGCATCCGCTACAAGACCATGGTGCTTGCCTACGGAGCTGTGAGGGGAACGGCACCTCAGTACCTCCAGGCTCTGATCAGGCCCTACACCCAAACAAGGGCACTGCGTTCATCCACCTCTGGCCTGCTCGCCTCCCTACCACTGAGGAAGTACAGCTCCCGCTCAGCCCAGTCAAAACTGTTCGCTGCCCTGGCCCCCCAATGGTGGAACAAACTCCCTCACGACGCCAGGACAGCGGAGTCGATCACCACCTTCCGGAGACACCTGAAACCCCACCTCTTTAAGGAATACCTAGGATAGGTTAAGTAATCCCTCTCACCCCACCCCCCCTAAGTTTTAGATGCACTATTGTTAAGTGACTGTCCCACTGGATGTCATAAGGTGAATGCATCAATTTGTAAGTCGCTCTGGATAAGAGCGTCTGCTAAATGACTTAAATGTAAATGTAAATGTGGTTGCCAGGTTGGATAACCAGAGCTCCATCAAGCCCTGATAACAGTGAGATGGGTTGCCAGGTTGGATAACCAAAGCTCCATCAAGCCCTGATGACAGTGAGATGGGTTGCCAGGTTGGATAACCAGAGCTCCATCAAGCCCTGAAGACAGTGAGATGGGTTGCCAGGTTGGATAACCAGAGCTCCATCAAGCCCTGATAACAGTGAGATGGGTTGCCAGGTTGGATAACCAAAGCTCCATCAAGCCCTGATGACAGTGAGATGGGTTGCCAGGTTGGATAACCAGAGCTCCATCAAGCCCTGATGACAGTGAGATGGGTTGCCAGGTTGGATAACCAGAGAGATGGGTTGCCAGGTTGGATAACCAGAGCTCCATCAAGCCCTGAAGACAGTGAGATGGGTTGCCAGGTTGGATAACCAGAGCTCCATCAAGCCCTGATAACAGTGAGATGGGTTGCCAGGTTGGATAACCAAAGCTCCATCAAGCCCTGATGACAGTGAGATGGGTTGCCAGGTTGGATAACCAGAGCTCCATCAAGCCCTGATGACAGTGAGATGGGTTGCCAGGTTGGATAACCAGAGAGATGGGTTGCCAGGTTGGATAACCAGAGCTCCATCAAGCCCTGATAACAGTGAGATGGGTTGCCAGGTTGGATAACCAGAGCTCCATCAAGCCCTGATAACAGTGAGATGGGTTGCCAGGTTGGATAACCAGAGCTCCATCAAGCCCTGATAACAGTGAGATGGGTTGTCAGGCTGGATAACCAGTGAGATGGGTTGCCAGGTTGGATAACCAGAGCTCCATCAAGCCCTGAAAACAGTGAGATGGGTTACCAGGTTGGATAACCAGAGCTCCATCAAGCCCTGATAACAGTGAGATGGGTTGTCAGGCTGGATAACCAGTGAGATGGGTTGCCAGGTTGGATAACCAGAGCTCCATCAAGCCCTGATAACAGTGAGAATAGTGATGATACTTAACGGTAATGGCGCATCTTTTTGTTGCCTTCGCCAAAACCATCGCCCTAACTTAACCATTCATGAATCCAAATTAGAAACGTATCCATAAAATGTCACATTTCGAATGGAATCTATAAAATCTTGTCGCAATAACTTGTAAGACAAGCACATTCCACACACACATTCAGACGTTTGAGGACTGCAGGTCTATTGTTCCACTGTGCAGTAAAGTGGAAGTATTCACCCAGGGGGTTTGCTTTACTGAAAAACAGAAATGACGATGGACCATAGCCTGCCTGCCTGTCTTTCTCTCTCTCTGTCTGTCTGTCTGTCTGTCTGTCTGTCTGTCTGTCTGTCTGTCTGTCTGTCTGTCTGTCTGTCTGTCTGTCTGTCTGTCTGTCTGTCTGTCTGTCTGCCTCTCTGTCTGTCTGTCTGTCTGTCTGTCTGTCTGTCTGTCTGTCTGTCTGTCTGTCTGTCTGTCTGTCTGTCTGTCTGTCTGTCTGTCTGTCTGTCTGTCTGTCTGTCTGTCTGTCTGTCTGTCTGTCTGTCTGTCTGTCCGTCTGTCCGTCTGTCCGTCCGTCCGTCTTTCTGCTTCTCTCTCTGGTCTAAAGTATTGCGGTATAAAGGGCATAGGGTATGATTGTAGTGAACCTGTCTGTCTGTATTAAATGATGTGCTCTCTCTCTTTCTCTCGGTGGTTGGCTCTCTCTCTTTCTCTCGGTGGTTGGCTCTCTCTCTTTCTCTTTCTCTTTCTCTCTCTCTCTTTCTCTTTCTCTCGGTGGTTGGCTCTCTCTCTTTCTCTCGGTGGTTGGCTCTCTCTCTTTCTCTTTCTCTCTCTCTCTTTCTCTTTCTCTCGGTGGTTGGTTCTCTCTCTTTCTCTCGGTGGTTGGCTCTCTCTCTTTCTCTTTCTCTCGGTGGTTGGCTCTCTCTCTTTCTCTTTCTCTCTCTCTCTTTCTCTTTCTCTCGGTGGTTGGCTCTCTCTCTTTCTCTTTCTCTCGGTGGTTGGCTCTCTCTCTTTCTCTTTCTCTCGGTGGTTGGCTCTCTCTCTTTCTCTTTCTCTCGGTGGTTGGCTCTCTCTCTTTCTCTTTCTCTCGGTGGTTGGCTCTCTCTCTTTCTCTTTCTCTCGGTGGTTGGCTCTCTCTTTCTCTTTCTCTCGGTGGTTGGCTCTCTCTCTTTCTCTTTCTCTCGGTGGTTGGCTCTCTCTCTTTCTCTTTCTCTCGGTGGTTGGCTCTCTCTCTTTCTCTTTCTCTCGGTGGTTGGCTCTCTCTCTTTCTCTTTCTCTTTCTCTCTCTCTCTCTCTCTCTGTTAGAGTTCAGCTGACGTTGTTGTGCTGCACTCACAATTAGTAACAATTAACCATTAGTAACAATTAACCATTAGTAACCATTAACTATTAGTAACCATTAACAATTAGTAACAATTAACAATTAGTAACAATTAACAATTAGTAACAATTAACCATTAGTAACAATTAACCATTAGTAACAATTAACCATTAGTAACAATTAACCATTAGTAACAATTAACCATTAGTAACTATTAACAATTAGTAACTATTAACCATTAGTAACTATTAACAATTAGTAACTATTAACAATTAGTAACTATTAACCATTAGTAACTATTAACAATTAGTAACTATTAACAATTAGTAACAATTAACAATTAGTAACAATTAACCATTAGTAACAATTAACCATTAGTAACTATTAACAATTAGTAACTATTAACAATTAGTAACAATTAACAATTAGTAACTATTAACCATTAATAACTATTAACAATTAGTAACAATTAACAATTAGTAACAATTAACCATTAGTAACAATTTACAGGAAACTACAGAAAGAAATGAATGAGGACAATAATGAACTCTTGAGAAACACACAGGTAGTAATGTTAATGTTCTGATTGGTTGTTCTACAGGTAGTAATGTTAATGTTCTGATTGGTTGTTCTACAGGTAGTAATGTTCTGATTGGTTGTTCTACAGGTAGTAATGTTCTGATTGGTTGTTCTACAGGTAGTAATGTTCTGATTGGTTGTTCTACAGGTAGTAATGTTAATGTTCTGATTGGTCGTTCCACTGGCTGTCCCTACAGGTGTGGCAGGAAGCTACATATTTCTACAGTGAATTATTCAGACCCCTTGACTTGATTTACATTTTGATATGTTACAGCCTTATTCTAAAATGGATTAAATAAGCAACCTACACACAATACCCCATAATGACATCACAATACCCCATAATGACATCCCGATACCCCATAATGACATCCCGATACCCCATAATGACATCCCGATACCCCATAATGACATCCCGATACCCCATAATGACATCCCGATACCCCATAATGACATCCCGATACCCCATAATGACATCCCGATACCCCATAATGACATCCCGATACCCCATAATGACATCCCGATACCCCATAATGACATCCCGATACCCCATAATGACATCTCGATACCCCATAATGACATCCCGATACCCCATAATGACATCCCGATACCCCATAATGACATCCCGATACCCCATAATGACATCCCGATACCCCATAATGACATCCCGATACCCCATAATGACATCCCGATACCCCATAATGACATCCCGATACCCCATAATAACATCCCGATACCCCATAATGACATCCCGATACCCCATAATGACATCCCGATACCCCATAATGACATCCCGATACCCCATAATGACATCCCGATACCCCATAATGACATCCCGATACCCCATAATGACATCCCGATACCCCATAATGACATCCCGATACCCCATAATGACATCCCGATACCCCATAATGACATCCCGATACCCCATAATGACATCCCGATACCCCATAATGACATCACAATACCCCATAATGACATCACAATAACCCATAATGACATCACAATACCCCATAATGACAAAGCAAAAACAGTTGTTTTGACATTTTTGCAAATGGAGTAAAAGCAAAAAACAGAAATACCTTATTTACATAAGTATTCAGACTCTTTGCTATGAGACTTGAAATTGAGCTCAGCTGCATCCTGTTTCCATTGATCATCCTTGAGATGCTTCTACAACTTGATTGGAGTCCACCTGTGGTCAATTCAATTGATTGGACATGATTTGGAAAGGCACACACCTGTCTATATAAGGTCCTACAGTTGACAGTACATGTCAGAGCAAAAATCAAGCCATGAGGTGGAAGGAATTGTCTGATTTGGGGAAGGATACCAAAACAATTCTGCAGCATTGAAGGTCCTTCATTCTTAAATGGCCTCTTCCTAGAGCTGGCAAAACTGAGCAATCAGGGGAGAATGGCCTTGGTCAGGGGGTTGACCATCAAGACTCTTCCTAGAGCTGGCCGCCCGGCCAAAACTGAGCAATCGGGGGAGAATGGCCTTGGTCAGGGGGTTGACCATCAAGACTCTTCCTAGAGCTGGCCGCCCCACTTGGAGTTTGCCAAATGGCACCTAAAGGACGCTTAGACCACGAGAATCAAGATTCGCTGGTCTGATAAAACCAAGATTGAACTCTTTGTCCTGAATGCCTAGAGTCACGTCTGGAGGAAACCAGGCACCGCTCATCACCTGACCAATACCATCCTTACCGTGAAGCCTGTTGGTGGTGGCATCATGCTGTGGGGATGTTTTTCAGCAGCAGGGACTGGGACACTAGTTAGGTTTGATTCAAGGATGTTCCATTTTTCTTGAATTTCTAATTGTGTTTTTGTGGGATGTTTTTGTATAGATTATCAACATAAATCCAAATTCCTTCATCTTACATTGCTAATTCTTGTGGCTTTGTCATTTTTTCCACGTGTCCCAGTACTGATTTGGTCGATTGTTTTTTCAATTTCAATTTTCAATTTCATCAACTGTCTTGTTGGTATAATTCAATTTCTTGCGTTTCAGTGTTTGTGTTTTGCTGCTTTACATTTTCATTTTAAATTAGGTTTAGAATTCTAAACCATTAGAACACTCTCTCTCGCTTCTCATTTTAAATTAGGTTTAGAATTCTAAACCATTAGAACACTCTCTCTCGCTTCTCATTTTAAATTAGGTTTAGAATTCTAAACCATTAGAACACTCTCTCTCGCTTCTCATTTTAAATTAGGTTTAGAATTCTAAACCATTAGAACACCTCTCTCTCTCGCTTCTCATTTTAAATTAGGTTTAGAATTCTAAACAATTAGAACACCTCTCTCTCTCGCTTCTCATTTTAAATTAGGTTTAGAATTCTAAACAATTAGAACACCTCAATCTCTCGCTTCTCATTTTAAATTAGGTTTAGAATTCTAAACAATTAGAACACCTCTCTCTCGCTTCTCATTTTAAATTTGTCTTAGGTTTAGAATTCTAAACAATTAGAACACCTCTCTCTCTCGCTTCTCATTTTAAATTAGGTTTAGAATTCTAAACAATTAGAACACCTCTCTCTCTCGCTTCTCATTTTAAATTAGGTTTAGAATTCTAAACAATTAGAACACCTCTCTCTCGCTTCTCATTTTAAATTTGTCTTAGGTTTAGAATTCTAAACAATTAGAACACCTCTCTCTCTCGCTTCTCATTTTAAATTAGGTTTAGAATTCTAAACCATTAGAACACCTCTCTCTCTCACTTCTCATTTTAAATTAGGTTTAGAATTCTAAACCATTAGAACACCTCTCTCTCTCACTTCTCATTTTAAATTAGGTTTAGAATTCTAAACCATTAGAACACCTCTCTCTCTCACTTCTCATTTTAAATTAGGTTTAGAATTCTAAACCATTAGAACACTCTCTCTCGCTTCTCATTTTAAATTAGGTTTAGAATTCTAAACCATTAGAACACTCTCTCTCTCGCTTCTCATTTTAAATTAGGTTTAGAATTCTAAACCATTAGAACACTCTCTCTCGCTTCTCATTTTAAATTAGGTTTAGAATTCTAAACCATTAGAACACTCTCTCTCGCTTCTCATTTTAAATTAGGTTTAGAATTCTAAACCATTAGAACACCTCTCTCTCTCGCTTCTCATTTTAAATTAGGTTTAGAATTCTAAACCATTAGAACACCTCTCTCTCTCTCTTCTCATTTTAAATTAGGTTTAGAATTGTAAACAATTAGAACACCTCTCTCTCTCGCTTCTCATTTTAAATTAGGTTTAGAATTCTAAACAATTAGAACACCTCTCTCTCGCTTCTCATTTTAAATTTGTCTTAGGTTTAGAATTCTAAACAATTAGAAAACCTCTCTCTCTCGCTTCTCATTTTAAATTAGGTTTAGAATTCTAAACCATTAGAACACCTCTCTCTCTCTCGCTTCTCATTTTAAATTAGGTTTAGAATTCTAAACAATTAGAAAACCTCTCTCTCTCTCTTCTCATTTTCTGCTCTGTTTTATAATCCATTACTCCTAGATTATGGTTCCTCTCAGACACACACACACTTGCAAATGCATAATGCATAGTCATATAAGCAGACACCCAGGTTCACGCCTCACACACACACACACACACACACACACACACACACACACACACACACACACACACACACACACACACACACACACACACACACACACACACACACACACACACGCTAATGCATAGTCATATAAGCAGACACCCAGGTTCACGCCTCACACACACACACACACACACACACACACACGCTAATGCATAGTCATATAAGCAGACACCCAGGTTCACGCCTCACACACACACACACACACACACACACACACACACACACACACACACACACACACACACACACACACACACACACACACACACACACACACACACACACACACGCTAATGCATAGTCATATAAGCAGACACCCAGGTTCACGCCACACACACACACA
>NC_060186.1:82792534-82797774 GCF_021184085.1 Oncorhynchus gorbuscha | reverse complement strand
AGCCCTGATGACAGTGAGATGGGTTGCCAGGTTGGATAACCAGAGCTCCATCAAGCCCTGATGACAGTGAGATGGGTTGCCAGGTTGGATAACCAAAGCTCCATCAAGCCCTGATAACAGTGAGATGGGTTGCCAGGTTGGATAACCAGAGCTCCATCAAGCCCTGATGACAGTGAGATGGGTTGCCAGGTTGGATAACCAAAGCTCCATCAAGCCTGAGACAGTGAGATGGGTTGTCCTGGATAACCAGATGACAGTGAGATGGGTTGCCAGGTTGGATAACCAGAGCTCCATCAAGCCCTGATGACAGTGAGATGGGTTGCCAGGTTAATTAACCAGAGCTCCATCAAGCCCTGATGACAGTGAGATGGGTTGCCAGGTTGGATAACCAAAGCTCCATCAAGCCCTGAAAACAGTGAGATGGGTTGCCAGGTTGGATAACCAAAGCTCCATCAAGCCCTGATAACAGTGAGATGGGTTGCCAGGTTGGATAACCAGAGCTCCATCAAGCCCTGAAAACAGTGAGATGGGTTGCCAGGTTGGATAACCAAAGCTCCATCAAGCCCTGATAACAGTGAGATGGGTTGCCAGGTTGGATAACCAGAGCTCCATCAAGCCCTGATGACAGTGAGATGGGTTGCCAGGTTGGATAACCAAAGCTCCATCAAGCCCTGATGACAGTGAGATGGGTTGCCAGGTTGGATAACCAGAGAGATGGGTTGCCAGGTTGGATAACCAGAGCTCCATCAAGCCCTGATAACAGTGAGATGGGTTGCCAGGTTGGATAACCAGAGAGATGGGTTGCCAGGTTGGATAACCAGAGCTCCATCAAGCCCTGATAACAGTGAGAATAGTGATGATACTTAACGGTAATGGCGCATCTTTTTGTTGCCTTCGCCAAAACCATCGCCCTAACTTAACCATTCATGAATCCAAATTAGAAACGTATCCATAAAATGTCACATTTCGAATGGAATCTATAAAATCTTGTCGCAATAACTTGTAAGACAAGCACATTCCACACACACATTCAGACGTTTGAGGACTGCAGGTCTATTGTTCCACTGTGCAGTAAAGTGGAAGTATTCACCCAGGGGGTTTGCTTTACTGAAAAACAGAAATGACGATGGACCATAGCCTGCCTGCCTGTCTTTCTCTCTCTCTGTCTGTCTGTCTACCTGTCTGTCTCTCTGCCTCTCTCTCTCTCTGTCTGTCTGTCTGCCTGTCTGTCTCTCTGCCTCTCTCTCTCTCTCTCTCTCGCTCTCTCTGCCTGTCCATCTTTCTGCTTCTCTGTCTGTCTTTCTGCTTCACTGTCTGTCTGTCTGTCTGTCTGTCTGTCTGTCTGTCTGTCTGTCTGTCTGTCTGTCTGTCTGTCTGTCTGTCTGTCTGTCTGTCTGTCTGTCTGTCTGTCTGTCTGTCTGTCTCTCTCTCTGCCTGTCTGTCTGTCTGTCTGTCCGTCTGTCCGTCCGTCCGTCCGTCCGCTCTCTCTCTTTCTCTTTCTCTCGGTGGTTGGCTCTCTCTCTTTCTCTTTCTCTTTCTCTCGGTGGTTGGCTCTCTCTTTCTCTCGGTGGTTGGCTCTCTCTCTTTCTCTTTCTCTCGGTGGTTGGCTCTCTCTCTCTCTTTCTCTCGGTGGTTGGCTCTCTCTCTTTCTCTTTCTCTCGGTGGTTGGCTCTCTCTCTTTCTCTTTCTCTCTCTCTCTTTCTCTTTCTCTCGGTGGTTGGCTCTCTCTCTTTCTCTTTCTCTCGGTGGTTGGCTCTCTCTCTCTTTCTCTCGGTGGTTGGCTCTCTCTCTTTCTCTTTCTCTCAGTGGTTGGCTCTCTCTCTCTCTGTTAGAGTTCAGCTGACGTTGTTGTGCTGCACTCACAATTAGTAACAATTAACCATTAGTAACAATTAACCATTAGTAACCATTAACAATTAGTAACAATTAACAATTAGTAACAATTAACAATTAGTAACAATTAACCATTAGTAACAATTAACCATTAGTAACAATTAACCATTAGTAACCATTAACAATTAGTAACAATTAACAATTAGTAACAATTAACCATTAGTAACCATTAACAATTAGTAACAATTTACAATTAGTAACAATTAGTAACAATTAACCATTAGTAACTATTAACAATTAGTAACTATTAACAATTAGTAACAATTAACAATTAGTAACTATTAACCATTAGTAACTATTAACAATTAGTAACAATTAACAATTAGTAACTATTAACCATTAGTAACTATTAACAATTAGTAACAATTAACCATTAGTAACAATTTACAGGAAACTACAGAAAGAAATGAATGAGGACAATAATGAACTCATTAAACACATTAGTAATGTTAATGTTCTGATTGGTTGTTATACAGGTAGTAATGTTAATGTTCAGATTGGTTGTTATACAGGTAGTAATGTTAATGTTCTGATTGGTTGATCTACAGGTAGTAATGTTAAAGTTCTGATTGGTTGTTCTACAGGTAGTAATGTTCTGATTGGTTGTTCTACATGTAGTAATGTTCTGATTGGTAATGATTGGTTGTTAACAGGTAATAATGTTCTACAGGTAATGTTACATAGTAACAAATTAACAATTAGTAACAATTATAATGTTAATGTTCTGATTGGTTGTTCTACAGGTAGTAATGTTAATGTTCTGATTGGTTGTTCTACAGGTAGTAATGTTAATGTTCTGATTGGTTGTTCTACAGGTAGTAATGTTAATGTTCTGATTGGTTGTTATACAGGTAGTAATGTTCTGATTGGTTGTTCTACAGGTAGTAATGTTCTGATTGGTAATGATTGGTTGTTATACAGGTAGTAATGTTCTACAGGTAGTAATGTTAATGTTCTGATTGGTTGTTCTACAGGTAGTAATGTTAATGTTCTGATTGGTTGTTCTACAGGTAGTAATGTTAATGTTCTGATTGGTTGTTATACAGGTAGTAATGTTCTGATTGGTTGTTATACAGGTAGTAATGTTCTACAGGTAGTAATGTTAATGTTCTGATTGGTCGTTCCACTGGCTGTCCCTACAGGTGTGTCAGGAAGCTACATATTTCTACAGTGAATTATTCAGACCCCTTGACTTGATTTACATTTTGATATGTTACAGCCTTATTCTAAAATGGATTAAATAAGCAACCTACACACAATACCCCATAATACCCCATGACATCACCCCATAATGACATCACCATAATGACATCACGATACCCCATAATGACATCCCGATACCCCATAATGACATCCCGATACCCCATAATGACATCCCGATACCCCATAATGACATCCCGATACCCCATAATGACATCCCGATACCCCATAATGACATCCCGATACCCCATAATGACATCCCGATACCCCATAATGACATCCCGATACCCCATAATGACATCCCGATACCCCATAATGACATCCCGATACCCCATAATGACATCCCGATACCCCATAATGACATCCCGATACCCCATAATGACATCCCGATACCCCATAATGACATCCCGATACCCCATAATGACATCCCGATACCCCATAATGACATCCCGATACCCCATAATGACATCCCGATACCCCATAATGACATCCCGATACCCCATAATGACATCCCGATACCCCATAATGACATCCCGATACCCCATAATGACCCCGATAAATGACATCCCGATACCCCATAATGACATCCCGATACCCCATAATGACATCCCGATACCCCATAATGACATCCCGATACCCCATAATGACATCCCGACATAGCCCATAATGACATCCCGATACCCCATAATGACATCCCGATACCCCATAATGACATCCCGATACCCCATAATGACATCCCGATACCCCATAATGACATCCCGATACCCCATAATGACATCCCGATAGCCCATAATGACATCCCGATAGCCCATAATGACATCCCGATACCCCATAATGACATCCCGATACCCCATAATGACATCCCGATAGCCCATAATGACATCACAATACCCCATAATGACATCACAATACCCCATAATGACATCCCAATACCCCATAATGACATCCCAATACCCCATAATGACATCCCAATAGCCCATAATGACATCACAATACCCCATAATGACATCACAATACCCCATAATGACATCACAATACCCCATAATGACATCACAATACCCCATAATGACAAAGCAAAAACGGTTGTTTTGACATTTTTGCAAATGGAGTAAAAGCAAAAAACAGAAATACCTTATTTACATAAGTATTCAGACTCTTTGCTATGAGACTTGAAATTGAGCTCAGCTGCATCCTGTTTCCATTGATCATCCTAGAGATGTTTCTACAACTTGATTGGAGTCCACCTGTGGTCAATTCAATTGATTGGACATGATTTGGAAAGGCACACACCTGTCTATATAAGGTCCTACAGTTGACAGTGCATGTCAGAGCAAAAATCAAGCCATGAGGTGGAAGGAATTGTCTGATTTGGGGAAGGATACCAAAACAATTCTGCAGCATTGAAGGTCCTTCATTCTTAAATGGCCTCTTCCTAGAGCTGGCAAAACTGAGCAATCAGGGGAGAATGGCCTTGGTCAGGGGGTTGACCATCAAGACTCTTCCTAGAGCTGGCCGCCCGGCCAAAACTGAGCAATCGGGGGAGAATGGCCTTGGTCAGGGGGTTGACCATCAAGACTCTTCCTAGAGCTGGCCGCCCGGCCAAAACTGAGCAATAGGGGGAGAATGGCCTTGGTCAGGGGGTTGATCAAGAACCCGATGGTCACTGACAGAGCTTCAGAGTTCCTCTGTGGAGACAGCCCACTTGGAGTTTGCCAAATGGCACCTAAAGGACGCTTAGACCACGAGAATCAAGATTCGCTGGTCTGATAAAACCAAGATTGAACTCTTTGTCCTGAATGCCTAGAGTCATGTCTGGAGGAAACCAGGCACCGCTCATCACCTGACCAATACCATCCTTACCGTGAAGCCTGTTGGTGGTGGCATCATGCTGTGGGGATGTTTTTCAGCAGCAGGGACTGGGACACTAGTTAGGTTTGATTCAAGGATGTTCCATTTTTCTTGAATTTCTAATTGTGTTTTTGTGGGATGTTTTTGTATAGATTATCAACATAAATCCAAATTCCTTCATCTTACATTGCTAATTCTTGTGGCTTTGTCATTTTTTCCACGTGTCCCAGTACTGATTTGGTCGATTGCGTTTTCAATTTCAATTTTCAATTTCATCAACTGTCTTGTTGGTATAATTC
>NC_060186.1:82772534-82782534 GCF_021184085.1 Oncorhynchus gorbuscha | reverse complement strand
ATCTAACAGTAGTATCTAACAGTACTATCTAACAGTACTATCTAACAGTACTATCTAACAGTACTATCTAACAGTACTATCTAACAGTAGTATCTAACAGTACTATCTAACAGTACTATCTAACAGTACTATCTAACAGTAGTATCTAACAGTAGTATCTAACAGTAGTATCTAACAGTACTATCTAACAGTAGTATCTAACAGTACTATCTAACAGTACTATCTAACAGTAGTATCTAACAGTACTATCTAACAGTAGTATCTAACAGTAGTATCTAACAGTACTATCTAACAGTAGTATCTAACAGTACTATCTAACAGTAGTATCTAACAGTAGTATCTAACAGTACTATCTAACAGTAGTATCTAACAGTACTATCTAACAGTACTATCTAACAGTACTATCTAACAGTACTATCTAACAGTACTATCTAACAGTACTATCTAACAGTAGTATCTAACAGTACTATCTAACAGTAGTATCTAACAGTAGTATCTAACAGTACTATCTAACAGTACTATCTAACAGTACTATCTAACAGTAGTATCTAACAGTACTATCTAACAGTAGTATCTAACAGTACTATCTAACAGTAGTATCTAACAGTAGTATCTAACAGTACTATCTAACAGTACTATCTAACAGTACTATCTAACAGTACTATCTAACAGTAGTATCTAACAGTACTATCTAACAGTAGTATCTAACAGTAGTATCTAACAGTACTATCTAACAGTAGTATCTAACAGTAGTATCTAACAGTAGTATCTAACAGTACTATCTAACAGTAGTATCTAACAGTACTATCTAACAGTAGTATCTAACAGTAGTATCTAACAGTACTATCTAACAGTAGTATCTAACAGTAGTATCTAACAGTACTATCTAACAGTAGTATCTAACAGTAGTATCTAACAGTACTATCTAACAGTAGTATCTAACAGTACTATCTAACAGTAGTATCTAACAGTACTATCTAACAGTAGTATCTAACAGTAGTATCTAACAGTTCACAACAATACACACAGATGGTGGAGGCGCTTTGCATTGTGGGTTATATCCTGCCTGGTTGGCCCTGTCCGAGGGTAACGTTGGATGGGGTCACGGTGTCCCCCAACCCCAACCCCCATCTCTAATCAAAACGACTTGTATTTGTCACGTGATCCGGTAGACCAAAATGTGAAATGCTTACTTACAAGCCCTTAACCAACAATGCAGTTCAAGAAAGAGTTAAGAAAATATTTACTAAATAAACAGAGGGAAAAAATAGTAAAAGAAAAAGTAACACAATAAAAATATTGAGGCTTTATACAGGTACACTATACTGGTACAGAGTCAATGTGGAGGCTTTATACAGGGGGTACTGGTACAGAGTCAATGTGGAGGCTATATACAGGTACACTATACTGGTACAGAGTCAATGTGGAGGCTATATACAGGGGGTACCGGTACAGAGTCAATGTGGAGGCTATATACAGGTACACTATACTGGTACAGAGTCAATGTGGAGACTATATACAGGTACACTATACTGGTACAGAGTCAATGTGGAGGCTTTATACAGGTACACTATACTGGTACAGAGTCAATGTGGAGGCTTTATACAGGTACACTATACTGGTACAGAGTCAATGTGGAGGCTATATACAGGTACACTATACTGGTACAGAGTCAATGTGGAGGCTTTATACAGGTATACTATACTGGTACAGAGTCAATGTGGAGGCTTTATACAGGTACACTATATTGGTACAGAGTCAATGTGGAGGCTTTATACAGGTACACTATACTGGTACAGAGTCAATGTGGAGGCTATATACAGGGGGTACTGGTACAGAGTCAATGTGGAGGCTTTATACAGGTACACTATACTGGTACAGAGTCAATGTGGAGGCTATATACAGGTACACTATACTGGTACAGAGTCAATGTGGAGGCTTTATACAGGTACACTATACTGGTACAGAGTCAATGTGGAGGCTTTATACAGGTACACTATATTGGTACAGAGTCAATGTGGAGGCTTTATACAGGTACACTATACTGGTACAGAGTCAATGTGGAGGCTATATACAGGTACACTATACTGGTACAGAGTCAATGTGGAGGCTATATACAGGGGGTACCGGTACAGAGTCAATGTGGAGGCTATATACAGGGTGTTACGGTACAGAGTCAATGTGGAGGCTATATACAGGGGGTACCGGTACAGAATCAATGTGGAGACTATATACAGGGGGTACTGGTACAGAGTCAATGTGGAGGCTATATACAGGGGGTACCGGTACAGAGTCAATGTGGAGGCTATATACAGGGGGTACCAGTACAGAGTCAATGTGGAGGCTATATACAGGGGGTACTGGTACAGAGTCAATGTGGAGGCTATATACAGGGGGTACTGGTACAGAGTCAATGTGGAGACTATATACAGGGGTACCGGTACAGAGTCAATGTGGAGGCTATATACAGGGGGTACCAGTACAGAGTCAATGTGGAGGCTATATACAGGGGTACTGGTACAGAGTCAATGTGGAGGCTATATACAGGGGGTACCGGTACAGAATCAATGTGGAGGCTTTATACAGGGTGTACTGGTACAGAGTCAATGTGGAGGCTATATACAGGGGGTACCGGTACAGAGTCAATGTGGAGGCTATATACAGGGGATACCGGTACAGAGTCAATGTGGAGGCTATATACAGGGGGTACCGGTACAGAGTCAATGTGGAGGCTATATACAGGGGGTACCGGTACAGAGTCAATGTGGAGGCTATATACAGGGGGTACCGGTACAGAGTCAATGTGGAGGCTATATACAGGGGGTACTGGTACAGAGTCAATGTGGAGGCTATATACAGGGGGTACCGGTACAGAATCAATGTGGAGGCTTTATACAGGGTGTACTGGTACAGAGTCAATGTGGAGGCTATATACAGGGGGTACCGGTACAGAGTCAATGTGGAGGCTATATACAGGGGGTACCGGTACAGAGTCAATGTGGAGGCTATATACAGGGGGTACTGGTACAGAGTCAATGTGGAGGCTATATACAGGGTGTACTGGTACAGAGTCAATGTGGAGGCTATATACAGGGGGTACCAGTACAGAGTCAATGTGGAGGCTATATACAGGGGGTACCTGTACAGAGTCAATGTGGAGGCTATATACAGGGGGTACCAGTACAGAGTCAATGTGGAGGCTATATACAGGGTGTACTGGTACAGAGTCAATGTGGAGGCTTTATACAGGGGGTACCGGTACAGAGTCAATGTGGAGGCTATATACAGGGGGTACTGGTACAGAGTCAATGTGGAGGCTATACACAGGGGGTACCGGTACAGAGTCAATGTGGAGGCTATATACAGGAGGTACCAGTACAGAGTCAATGTGGAGGCTATATACAGGGGGTACCAGTACAGAGTCAATGTGGAGGCTATATACAGGGGGTACCGGTACAGAATCAATGTGGAGGCTTTATACAGGGTGTACTGGTACAGAGTCAATGTGGAGGCTATATACAGGGGGTACCGGTACAGAGTCAATGTGGAGGCTATATACAGGGGGTACCGGTACAGAGTCAATGTGGAGGCTATATACAGGGGGTACTGGTACAGAGTCAATGTGGAGGCTATATACAGGGGGTACTGGTACAGAGTCAATGTGGAGGCTATACACAGGGGGTACCGGTACAGAGTCAATGTGGAGGCTATATACAGGAGGTACCAGTACAGAGTCAATGTGGAGGCTATATACAGGGGGTACCAGTACAGAGTCAATGTGGAGGCTATATACAGGGGGTACCAGTACAGAGTCAATGTGGAGGCTATATACAGGGGGTACTGGTACAGAGTCAATGTGGAGGCTATATACAGGGGGTACCGGTACAGAGTCAATGTGGAGACTATATACAGGAGGTACCAGTACAGAGTCAATGTGGAGACTATATACAGGAGGTACCAGTATTATTATTATTATTATAGGTACCAGTACAGAGTCAATGTGGAGACTATATACAGGAGTTACCAGTACAGAGTCAATGTGGAGACTATATACAGGAGGTACCAGTACAGAGTCAATGTGGAGACTATATACAGGAGGTACCAGTACAGAGTCAATGTGGAGACTATATACAGGAGGTACCAGTACAGAGTCAATGTGGAGACTATATACAGGAGGTACCAGTACAGAGTCAATGTGGAGACTATATACAGGAGGTACCAGTACAGAGTCAATGTGGAGACTATATACAGGAGGAACCAGTACAGAGTCAATGTGGAGGCTATATAAAGGGTGTACCGGTACAGTCAATGTGGAGGCTATATACAGGGGGTACCGGTACAGTCAATGTGGAGGCTATATACAGGAGGTACCGGTACAGAGTCCGTGCGGGGGTGCTGAGGCACAGGTTAGTCAAGTTATTTTGAACATTTTGTAGGAACCCACCAGGTACAACCCTAAATCTGTAAACATGGGAACCCTCATAGACATTATCCTGACCAACGTGCCCTCCAAATACACCTCTGCTCTCTTCAATCAGGATCTCAGCGATCACTGCCTCATTGCCTGCATCCGCTATGGGTCTGCGGTCAAACGACCACCCCTCATCACTGTCAAACGCTCCCTAAAACACTTCAGCGAGCAGGCCTTTCTAATCGACCTGACCCGGGTATCCTGGAAGGATATTGACCTCATCCTGTCAGTAGAGGATGCCTGGTCGTTCTTTAAAGGTAATTTCCTCACCATCTTAGATAAGCATGTCCCTTTCAAAAAATGTAGAACTAAGAACAAATGTAGCCATTGGTTCACTCCAGACCTGACTGCCCTCGACCAGCACAAAAACATCCTGTGGCAAACTGCATTAGCATCAAATAGTCCCCGCGATATGCAACCTTTCAGGGAAGTCAGGAACCAATACACGCAGTCAGTTAGGAAAGCAAAGGCTAGCTTTTTAAAACAGAAATTTGCATCCTGTAGCTCTAACTCCAAAACGTTTTGGGACAATGTAAAGTCCATGGAGAATAACAGCACCTCCTCCCAGCTGCCCTCCCAGCTGCTCTGAGGCTAGGAAACACCACAGATGTGTAAATCCACAATAATCGAGAATTTCAACTTTAAAACTTCAATAAGCATTTCTCTGCGGCTGACCATGCTTTCCTTCTGGCTACCCCAACCCCGGCCAACAACTCCGCACCCCGTGCAGCTACTTGCCCAAGCCTCCCCAGCTTCTCCTTCACCTAAATCCAGACAGCCGATGTTTTCGAAAGAGCTGCAAAACCTTGACCCATACAAATCAGCCGGGCTAGACAATCTGGACCCTCTCTTTCTAAAATTATCCGCCGCCATTGTTGCAACCACTATTACAAGTCTGTTCAACCTCTCTTTTATATTGTCCAAGATTCCTAAAGATTGGAAAGCTGCCGCAGTCATCCCCCTCTTCAAAGGGGGTGACACTCTAGACTCAAACTGTTACAGACCTATATCCATTCCATCCATATATCCAAGTCTTCGAAAGCCAAGAAAACAAACAGATCACCAAACATTTAGAATCCCACCGTACCTTCTCCACTGTGCAATCCGGCTTCTGAGTTGGTCACGGGTGCACCTCAACCACGCTGAAGGTACTAAACGATTTCATAACCGCCATCGATAAAAGACAGTACTGTGCAGCTGGCCAAGGCTTTCGACTCTGTCAATCACCGTATTCTTAACGGCAGACTCAACAGCCTTGGTTTCTCAAATGACTGCCTCGCCTGGTTCACCAACTACTTCTCTGATAGAGTTCAGGGTGTCAAATCGGAGGGCCTGTTGTCTGGACCTCTGGCAGTCTCTATGGGGGTACCACAGGGTTCAATTCTTGGGCCGACTCTTTTCTCTGTATATACAGTGGGGCAAAAAAGTATTTAGTCAGCCACCAATTGTGCAAGTTCTTCCACTTAAAAAGATGAGAGGGGCCTGTAATGTTCATCATCAAATCAAATCAAATTTTATTTGTCACATACACATGGTTAGCAGATGTTAATGCGAGTGTAGCGAAATGCTTGTGCTTCTAGTTCCGACAATGCAGTAATAACCAACAAGTAATCTAGCTAACAATTCCAAAACTACTACCTTATAGACACAAGTGTAAGGGGATAAAGAATATGTACATAAAGATATATGAATGAGTGATGGTACAGAGCGGCATAGGCAAGATACAGTAGATGGTATTGAGTACAGTATAAACATATGAGACGAGTATGTAAACAAAGTTGCATAGTTAAAGTGGCTAGTGATACACTTCAACTATGACAGACAAAATGAGGAAAAAATACATCCAGAAAATCACATTGTAGGATTTTTAATGAATTATTTTGCACACACTGTATATACCCTCCTACAGCCTCCTCCACGTCTCGTGATGTACTGGCCTGTCTCCTGGTAGTGCCTCCATGCTCTGGACACTACGCTGACAGACACAGCAAACCTTCTTGCCACAGCTTGCATTGATGTGCCATCCAGGATGAGCTGCACTGCCCGAGCCACTTGTGTGGGTTGTAGACTCCGTCTCATGCTACCACTAGAGTGAAAACACCGTCAGCATTCAAAAGTGACCAAAACATCAGCCAGGAAGCATAGGAACTGAGAAGTGGTCTGTGGTCACCACCTGCACAACCACTCCTTTATTGGGGGTGTCTTGCTAAATGCCTATAATTTCCACCGGTTGTCTATTCCATTTGCACAACAGCATGTGAAATTTTTGGTACTAGACTTGGCGCTGTGCTGTGGTACCGCTTGCCATGCGGTAGTAGAGAACACAGTCTATGACTGTGGTGGCTGGGGTCTTTGACAATTTCTTAGGGCCTTCCTCTGACACCGCCTGGTATAGATGTCCTAGATGGCAGGAAGTCAGTTGGTACCCGCTTTGAGTACACATCCTGGTAATCTGGCCCCTTGAATGTGAATGTTGACCTGTTTAACTTCTTTGGGGTTAGGGGGCAGTATTGGGTAGCTTGGATGAAAAATGTGCCCAAATGAAGCTGCCTGCTACTCAGCCGTAAAAGCTAGAATATGCATATCATTAGGATAGAAAACACTCTGAAGTCTCTAAAACTGTTTGAATGATGTCTGTGAGTATAATAGAACTCTCCCCTGTAACTATTCCCCAGGTCGTTGCTGCAAATGAGAATGTGTTCTCAGTCAACTTACCTGGTAAAATAACAAAAATAACGAATAAATCACGTGAAAGGTAGCTACGTTCCACTTCATTTGTACAGACAAAGGAATTGTCCGGTTGGAACATTAAGGAAGTTTTATGTTAAAGATTGATTCCATACTTAGTTTGGCATGTTTCTACGGGCTGTAACTGAACTTTTTAAACTTTTCATCCGACGTTCGACGCGACCTGAACGCGCTTTTGGATTTGTTTGCCAAACGGCCTAATAAAAGAAAAAATTTGGACATAACTGATAGACATTATCAAACAACTCAAACATTTATGGTGGAACTGGGATTCCTGGGAGTGCATTCTGATGAAGATCATTAGAGGGAAGTTAATATTTAAAATTCTGAGTAATGTTGACTACCCAATATGGCGGGTATCTTTGTGGCTGCTTTATTGTCTAAAGGCTGTACTCAGATTATTGCATGGTTTGCTTTCTCCGTAAAGTTTTTTTTAAATCTGACACAGCGGTTGCATTAAAGAGAAGTTTATCTAAAGTTCCATGTATAATAGTCCTATCTTTATCAATGTTTATTATGAGTATTTCTGTAAATTGATGTGGCTCTCTGCAATATCACCACGTTTTAGAACTACTGAACGTAACGCACCAATGTAAACTCAGATAAATATGAACTTTATCAAACAAAACATACATCTATTGTGTAACATGAAGTCTATGAGTGTCATCTGATGAAGAACATCAAAGGTTATTGATTAATTTGATCTCTATTTCTGCTTTTTGTGACTCCTCTCTTTGGCTGGAAAAAATGGCTGATTATTATCTGACCCTGCTGGTCATCTATGAACATTTGAACATCTTGGCCATGTTCTGTTATAATCTCCACCCGGCACAGCCAGAAGAGGACTGGCCACCCCTCATAGCCTGGTTCCTCTCTAGGTTTATAATCTCCACCCGGCACAGCCAGAAGAGGACTGGCCTCCCCTGATAGCCTAGTTCCTCTCTAGGTTTCTTCCTCGGTTCCTGCCTTTCTAGGGTTTCTGTATAAGCACTTTGTGACATCTGCTGATTAGGTTGTGTGGTACAGGTGTCTTACAGCCATTGGGGAGTAAACACACACTCTATTCAATATGAATCGCTGAAGCGTAAGATATTGCACGATAGAAAGCTAAGGTTAATGTATGATTGAGTCGACATATGCTGTTGTTTACTGTGAATGTAGTCTTCGGAACATTTCCTCTCAATTTCAATCCCGCTAAATTGACTGAGGATTGACTGGACTAGGTCGAGGGAGGATTGGCAGGACTAGGTCGAGGGAGGATTGGCAGGACTAGGTCGAGGGAGGATTGGCAGGACTAGGTCGAGGGAGGATTGGCAGGACTAGGTCGGGGAAGGATTGGCAGGACTAGGTCGAGGGAGGATTGGCAGGACTAGGTCGAGGGAGGATTGGCAGGACTAGGTCGAGGGAATTTGGCAGGACTAGGTCGAGGGAGGATTGGCAGGACTAGGTCGAGGGAGGATTGGCAGGACTAGGTCGGGGGAGGATTGGCAGGACTAGGTCGAGGGAGGATTGGCAGGACTAGGTCGAGGGAGGATTGGCAGGACTAGGTCGAGGGAGGATTGGCAGGACTAGGTCGAGGGAGGATTGGCAGGACTAGGTCGAGGGAGGATTGACAGGACTAGGTCGAGGGAGGATTGACAGGACTAGGTTGGGGAAGGATTGGCAGGACTAGGTCGAGGGAGGATTGACAGAACTAGGTCGAGGGAGGATTGGCAAGACTAGGTCGAGGGAGGATTGGCAGGACTAGGTCGAGGGAGGATTGACAGAACTAGGTCGAGGGAGGATTGACAGAACTAGGTCGGGGGAGGATTGGCAGGACTAGGTCGGGGTTGGATTGGCAGGACTAGGTCGAGGGTGGATTGGCAGGACTAGGTCGGGGTTGGATTGGCAGGACTAGGTCGAGGGTGGATTGGCAGGACTAGGTCGAGGGTGGATTGGCAGGACTAGGTCGGGGTTGGATTGGCAGGACTAGGTCGGGTTGGATTGGCAGGACAGGGAGAAGAGAAGAGGGAAGAAGAGGAGAGGACTGGACAGGGAGGAGAGGAGAGGAGAGAGGATAGGTGAGGAGAGAGAGGGGAGGAAATGGGAGGACTGGAGAGGTTAGAAGTGGAGAGAAGAGGGCAGGAGAGGATAGGGCAAAAGAGGAGAGGGAGGAGAGGGCAGGGCAGAAGAGGAGAGAAGAGAGGGGAGGAAATGGGAGGAGAGGAGAGGTTAGAAGTGGAGAGAGGAGGGCAGGAGAGGGGAGGGCAAAAGAGGAGAGGGAGGAGAGGGCAGGGCAGAAGAGGGGAGAAGAGAGGGGAGGAGATGGGAGGAGAGGAGAGGTTAGAAGTGGAGAGAGGAGGGCAGGAGAGGGGAGGGCAAAAGAGGAGAGGGAGGAGAGGGCAGGGCAGAAGAGGAGAGAAGAGAGGGGAGGAAATGGGAGGAGAGGAGAGGTTAGAAGTGGAGAGAGGAGGGCAGGAGAGGGGAGGGCAAAAGAGGAGAGGGAGGAGAGGGCAGGGCAGAAGAGGAGAGAAGAGAGGGGAGGAAATGGGAGGAGAGGAGAGGTTAGAAGTGGAGAGAGGAGGGCAGGAGAGGGGAGGAAATGGGAGGAGAGGAGAGAGGATGTGATGCATGAAAATAGAGTTGCATTTCATACGTTGTGAGGGGCGAGGGACAGACATTTGGAAAAAGCTGGTTATTTTGATGCAAGACAATAAATAATACATATTATTATTAGAGGAGAGGAGAGGGAGGACAGAGCAGGGAGGAGAGGAGAGAGGGAGGAGAGGAGAGAGGGAGGAC
>NC_060186.1:82692534-82770034 GCF_021184085.1 Oncorhynchus gorbuscha | reverse complement strand
GAGAGGAGAGAGAGAGGAGAGGAGAGGAGAGGAGAGGAGAGGAGAGGAGAGGAGAGGAGAGGAGAGGAGAGGAGAGGAGAGGAGAGGAGAGGAGAGGAGAGGAGAGGGAGAGGAGAGGAGAGGGGGTGGACAGGGAGAAGGGAGAGCATCCTGACGGGTTGCATCACTGCCTGGTATGGCCACTGCTTGGCCTACGACTGCAAGCCACTACAGAGGGTAGTGCGTACAGCCCAGTACATCACTGGGGCCAAGCTTCCTGCCATCCAGGACCTCTATGCCAGGCGGTGTCAGAGGGTAGTGTATACAGCCCAGTATATCACTGGGGCCAAGCTTCCTGCCATCCAGGACCTCTATACCAGGCGGTGTCAGAGGAAGGCCCTAAAATGAGTCAAAGACGGTTTCATCTGTTACCGCACGGCAAGCGGTACCGGAGCGTAAAGTCTAGGTCCAAGAGGCTTCTAAACAGCTTCTACCCCCCAAGCCATAAGACTCCTGAACAGCTAATCAAAGGCCTACCCAGACCCCTCTTTTACACTGCTGCTACTCTCTGTTTATTATCTCTGCATAGTCACTTTAACTCTACATGTACATACGACCTCAATTGCCTCGACGTACCAGTGCCCCTGCACATTGACTCTGTACAGGTACCCCCTGTATATAGCCTCCACATTGACTCTGTACTGGTACCCCCTGTATATAGCCTCCACATTGACTCTGTACCGGTACCCCCTGTATAGAGCCTCCACATTGACTCTGTACCGGTACCCCCTGTATATAGCCTCCACATTGACTCTGTACAGGTACCCCCTGTATATAGCCTCCACATTGACTCTGTACAGGTACCCCCTGTATATAGCCTCCACATTGACTCTGTACCGGTACCCCCTGTATATAGTCTCCACATTGACTCTGTACCAGTACCCCTGTATATAGTTTGTGGCAACAGTTTGGGGAAGGCCCTTTCCTGTTTCAGCATGACAATGCCCCCTGGCACAAAGCGAGTTCCCGTACAGAAAATGGCTTGTTAAGATTGGTGTCGAAGTTGACTGGCCTGCACAGAGCCGTGACCTCAAAGCCATTGAACACCTTTGGGATGAATTGGAACACCGACATTCTCTACCCCAGACCAGCCTCTCTCTGTTCATTCTCTGTCCCAGACCAGCCTCTCTCTGTTCATTCTCTACCCCATACCAGCCTCTCACTGTTCATTCTCTATCCCAGACCAGCCTCTCTGTTCATTCTCTACCCCAGACCAGCCTCTCTCTGTTCATTCTCTACCCCATACCAGCCTCTCACTGTTCATTCTCTATCCCAGACCAGCCTCTCGCTGTTCATTCTCTGTCCAAGACCAGCCTCTCTCTGTTCATTCTCTATCCCAGACCAGCCTCTCTGTTCATTCTCTACCCCAGACCAGCCTCTCTCTGTTCATTCTCTACCCCAGACCAGCCTCTCTCTGTTCATTCTCTATCCCGGAACCAGACCAGCCTCTCTGTTCATTCTCTACCCCAGACCAGCCTCTCTCTGTTCATTCTCTACCCCAGACCAGCCTCTCTCTGTTCATTCTCTACCCCAGACCAGCCTCTCTCTGTTCATTCTCTATCCCGGAACCAGACCAGCCTCTCACTGTTCATTCTCTATCCCAGACCAGCCTCTCACTGTTCAATCCCAGACCAGTCTCTCTCAGCCTGGGTGTATGAGATAGGGGGGTAGGGGGTTGGTGCATAGAAAAAAGGGTGGTGCAGAGGGAGGGGTGCTCGCTGTACCCAAAGAGGGCAACATCATGACACATGTCGGCGTAGTCGAGGATCATACGGCGTAGTCGAGGGTCATACAGTGTAGTCGTGGGTCATACGGCGTAGTCGAGGGTCATACGGCGTAGTCGAGGGTCATACGGCGTAGTCGAGGGTCATATAGCGTAGTCGTGGGTCATACGGTGTAGTCGAGGGTCATACGGCGTAGTCGAGGGTCATACGGTGTAGTCGAGGGTCATACGGCGTAGTCGAGGGTCATACGGCGTAGTCGAGGGTCATATAGCGTAGTCGTGGGTCATACGGTGTAGTCGAGGGTCATACGGCGTAGTCGAGGGTCATATAGCGTAGTCGTGGGTCATACAGCGTAGTCGTGGGTCATACGGTGTAGTCGAGGGTCATACGGCGTAGTCGAGGGTCATACGGCGTAGTCGAGGGTCATACGGTGTAGTCGAGGGTCATACAGCGTAGTCGAGGGTCATACGGTGTAGTCGAGGGTCATATAGCGTAGTCGTGGGTCATATAGCGTAGTCGTGGGTCATACGGTGTAGTCGAGGGTCATACGGCGTAGTCGAGGGTCATACGGTGTAGTCGAGGGTCATACGGCGTAGTCGAGGGTCATACGGCGAGGGTCATACGTCGAGGGTCATATAGCGTAGTCGTGGGTCATACGGTGTAGTCGAGGGTCATACGGCGTAGTCGAGGGTCATATAGCGTAGTCGTGGGTCATACAGCGTAGTCGTGGGTCATACAGCGTAGTCGAGGGTCATACAGCGTAGTCGAGGGTCATATCATAACTCTGCTGTGATGCAGTGCCTCAGTCCTCTGCGATGCAGTGCCTCAGTCTGCTGTGATGCAGTGCCTCAGTCTGCTGTGATGCAGTGCCTCAGTCTGCTGTGATGCAGTGCCTCAGTCTGCTGTGATGCAGTGCCTCAGTCTGCTGTGATGCAGTGCCTCAGTCTGCTGTGATGCAGTGCCTCAGTCTGCTGTGATGCAGTGCCTCAGTCTGCTGTGATGCAGTGCCTCAGTCTGCTGTGATGCAGTGCCTCAGTCTGCTGTGATGCAGTGCCTCAGTCTGCCGTGATGCAGTGCCTCAGTCTGCCGCGATGCAGTGCCTCAGTCTGCCGTGATGCAGTGCCTCAGTCTGCTGTGATGCAGTACTTCAGTCTGCTGCGATGCAGTGCCTCAGTCCTCTGCGATGCAGTGCCTCAGTCCGCTGCGATGCAGTGCCTCAGTCTGCTGCGATGCAGTGCCTCAGTCCGCTGCGATGCAGTGCCTCAGACCGCTGCGATGCAGTGCCTCAGACCGCACTGAAATCTAATAGTACAGCTCCCACAATCTCCTACTTATACATTTCTCTAAACCAATCATCTGTCATTTTTCACAGAGTTGGTTGCCCTTCTCGATAAGCATGCTGAAAGTCTGTTGTTAATTTGTTTACAGAGAAATACCTTTGTATCTGGTCAAACACCATTTTTTCCCAACAGTTTGCTAAGAGCTGGCAGCTGATAGGTCTGCTCTTCGAACCAGTAAAGGCAGCTTTACCACTCTTGGGTAGCGGAATGACTTTGGCTTCCCTCCAGGCCTGAGGACAAAGACTTTCCTCTAGGCCTGAGGACAAAGACTTCCCTCCAGGCCTGAGGACAAAGACTTCCCTCCAGGCCTGAGGACAAAGACTTCCCTCCAGGCCTGAGGACAAAGACTTCCCTCCAGGCCTGAGGACAAAGACTTCCCTCCAGGCCTGAGGACAAAGACTTCCCTCCAGGCCTGAGGACAAAGACTTCCCTCCAGGCCTGAGGACAAAGACTTCCCTCCAGGCCTGAGGACAAAGACTTCCCTCCAGGCCTGAGGACAAAGACTTCCCTCTAGGCTCAGATTAAAAATGTGACAGATAGGAGTGACTATAGAGTCAACTACCATCCTCAGTAGGAGTGGCTATAGAGTCAGTAGGAGTGGCTATAGAGTCAGCTACCATCCTCAGTAGGAGTGGCTATAGAGTCAGCTACCATCCTCAGTAGGAGTGGCTATAGAGTCAGTAGGAGTAGCTATAGAGTCAGTAGGAGTGACTATAGAGTCAGTAGGAGTAGCTATAGAGTCAACTACCATCCTCAGTAGGAGTGGCTATAGAGTCAGTAGGAGTAGCTATAGAGTCAGTAGGAGTGGCTATAGAGTCAGCTACCATCCTCAGTAGGAGTGGCTATAGAGTCAGTAGGAGTAGCTATAGAGTCAGTAGGAGTGACTATAGAGTCAGTAGGAGTAGCTATAGAGTCAGCTACCATCCTCAGTAGGAGTGGCTATAGAGTCAGTAGGAGTAGCTATAGAGTCAGTAGGAGTAGCTATAGAGTCAGTAGGAGTAGCTATAGAGTCAGTAGGAGTGGCTATAGAGTCAGTAGGAGTAGCTATAGAGTCAGTAGGAGTAGCTATAGAGTCAGTAGGAGTAGCTATAGAGTCAGTAGGAGTAGCTATAGAGTCAGTAGGAGTAGCTATAGAGTCAGTAGGAGTAGCTATAGAGTCAGTAGGAGTGGCTATAGAGTCAGTAGGAGTAGCTATAGAGTCAGTAGGAGTAGCTATAGAGTCAGTAGGAGTGGCTATAGAGTCAGTAGGAGTGACTATAGAGTCAGTAGGAGTAGCTATAGAGTCAGTAGGAGTAGCTATAGAGTCAGCTACCATCCTCAGTAGGAGTGGCTATAGAGTCAGTAGGAGTGGCTATTGAGTCAGTAGGAGTGACTATAGAGTCAGTAGGAGTAGCTATAGAGTCAGCTACCATCCTCAGTAGGAGTGGCTATAGAGTCAGTAGGAGTAGCTATAGAGTCAGTAGGAGTAGCTATAGAGTCAGCTACCATCCTCAGTAGGAGTGGCTATAGAGTCAGTAGGAGTAGCTATAGAGTCAGCTACCATCCTCAGTAGGAGTGGCTATAGAGTCAGTAGGAGTAGCTATAGAGTCAGCTACCATCCTCAGTAGGAGTGGCTATAGAGTCAGTAGGAGTAGCTATAGAGTCAGCTACCATCCTCAGTAGGAGTGGCTATAGAGTCAGTAGGAGTAGCTATAGAGTCAGCTACCATCCTCAGTAGGAGTGACTATAGAGTCAGTAGGAGTGACTATAGAGTCAGCTACCATCCTCAGTAGGAGTAGCTATAGAGTCAGCTACCATCCTCAGTAGGAGTGGCTATAGAGTCAGCTACCATCCTCAGTAGGAGTGGCTATAGAGTCAGCTACCATCCTCAGTAGGAGTGGCTATAGAGTCAGCTACCATCCTCAGTAGGAGTGGCTATAGAGTCAGCTACCATCCTCAGTAGGAGTGGCTATAGAGTCAGCTACCATCCTCAGTAGGAGTGGCTATAGAGTCAGCTACCATCCTCAGTAGGAGTGGCTATAGAGTCAGCCACCATCCTCAGTAGGAGTGGCTATAGAGTCAGCCACCATCCTCAGTAGGAGTGGCTATAGAGTCAGCTACCATCCTCAGTAGGAGTGGCTATAGAGTCAGTAGGAGTAGCTATAGAGTCAGTAGGAGTGGCTATAGAGTCAGCCACCATCCTCAGTAGGAGTGGCTATAGAGTCAGCTACCATCCTCAGTAGCTTTCCATCTAAGTTGTCAGGAGGTTTGTCATTATTGATTGATAACAATCTTTCCATCTCTCCCTCACTATCGTTACAAAAATTCAAACTTGCAATGCTTTTCTTTCATTATTTGTTTTCTTTATGCATGAATACGACGGCTCTCTGTTTGTTGTTGGCAATTCCTGCCTAAATCTTCCCACTTTGCCAATGAAGTAATCATTAAAATAGTTGTCAACATCAAATGGTTTTGTCATAAATAAGCCATCTGATTCAATGAAAGAAGGAGTTGAATGTCTTTCTGCCCATAATTTCATTTAAAATACTCCAAAGTTCATTCTTTATATCATTGATCTTGGCTTCCCAATACAGTTTCTTCTTCTTCTTGAGTTTAGTCACGTAATTTCTCAATTTGTAGGCAGATGTTCAGCCAGACTTACTAGCCACTCCATTTGCCCAATCTCTTTCAACCATACAGTTTTTCAATTCTTCATCAATCTTAACAGTCAGTTTCTTAACAGGTTCATGTTTATCAATAATTGGAAGAAGCAATTTCATAAATTCATTAAGTGCAGCGTCTGGATGCTCCTCATTAATCACATCAGACCAGCGTCTGGATGCTCCTCATTAATCACATCAGACCAGCGTCTGGATGCTCCTCATTAATCACATCAGACCAGCGTCTGGATGCTCCTCATTAATCACATCAGACCAGCGTCTGGATGCTCCTCCATTAATCACATCAGACCAGCGTCTGGATGCTCCTCATTAATCACATCAGACCAGCGTCTGGATGCTCCTCCATTAATCACATCAGACCAGCGTCTGGATGCTCCTCCATTAATCACATCAGACCAGCGTCTGGATGCTCCTCATTAATCACATCAGACCAGCGTCTGGATGCTCCTCCATTAATCACATCAGACCAGCGTCTGGATGCTCCTCATTAATCACATCAGACCAACAACTATTTTTAACATCGTTCCACATAAGAGTCACAGCAAAATCTTTTGTATGATCTCTTATACACTATTTTAGACCCAACTTTGGAACTTTGTCTTTCCTGTATATAGCCACTATATTGTGATCACTGCATCCAATGAGTTCAGATACAGCTTCAGAACAAAGTTCTACAGTATTAGCAAAAATGTGATCAATACATCAATCAATCAAATTTGATTTAATATATAATAATAATATAATAATAATAATATAATAATAATAATATAATAATATAATAATAATATATAATATAATAATATATGCCATTTAGCAGACGCTTTTATCCAAAGCGACTTACAGTCATGTGTGCATACATTCTACGTATGGGTGGTCCCGGGGATCGAACCCACTACCCTGGCGTTACAAGCGCCATGCTCTACCAACTGAGCTACACAGGACCACCATTTATATAGCCCTTCGTACATCAGCTGATATCTCAAAGTGCTGTACAGAAACCCAGCCTAAAACCCCAAACAGCAAGCAATGCAGGTGTAGAAGCACGGTGGCTAGGAAAAACTCCCTAGAAAGGCCAAAACCTAGGAAGAAACCTAGAGAGGGACCAGGCTATGTGGGGTGGCCAGTCCTCTTCTGGCTGTGCCAGGTGGAGATTATAATAGAACATGACCAAGATGTTCAAATGTTCATAAATGACCAGCATGGTCAAATAATAATAAGGCAGAACAGTTGAAACTGGAGCAGCAGCACAGTCAGGTGGACTGGGGACAGCAAGGAGTCATCATGTCAGGTAGTCCTGGGGCATGGTCCTAGGGCTCAGGTCAGTTTAAACTGGAGCAGCAGCATGGCCAGGTGGACTGGGGACAGCAAGGAGTCATCATGTCAGGTAGTCCTGGGGCATGGTCCTAGGGCTCAGGTCAGTTGAAACTGGAGCAGCAGCATGGCCAGGTGGACTGGGGACAGCGAGGAGCCATCTTTTCAGGTAGTCCTGGAGCATGGTCCTAGGGCTCAGGTCCTCCGAGAGAGAGAAAGAAAGAAGGAGAGAATTAGAGAACGCACACTTAGATTCACACACGACACCGAATAGGACAGGAGAAGTACTCCAGATATAACAAACTGACCCTAGCCCCCCAACACATAAACTACTGCAGCATAAATACTGGAGGCTGAGACAGGAGGGTTCAGGAGACACTGTGGCCCCATCCGAGGACACCCCAGGACAGGGCCAAACAGGAAGGATATAACCCCACCCACTTTGCCAAAGCACAGCCCCCACACCACTCGAGGGATATCTTCAACCACCAATTTACCATCCTGAGACAAGGCTGAGTATAGCCCGCCACGGCACAACCCAAGGGGGGTTGTGGATGATCTTGTTCCTGTAGTGTTTGTAAACACCCAGGTAGGTTTATTAATAACCTGAACCAGATTACAGACACTGGTTACAGTGAGAAGCTTCCTGTTGAGTGGGTTGATTAATAACCTGAACCAGATTACAGACACTGGTTACAGTGAGAAGCTTCCTGTTGAGTGGGTTGATTAATAACCTGAACCAGATTACAGACACTGGTTACAGTGAGAAGCTTCCTGTTGAGTGGGTTGATTAATAACCTGGACCAGATTACAGACACTGGTTACAGTAAGAAGCTTCCTGTTGAGTGGGTTGATTAATAACCTGAACCAGATTACAGACACTGGTTACAGTGAGAAGCTTCCTGTTGAGTGGGTTGATTAATAACCTGAACCAGATTACAGACACTGGTTACAGTAAGAAGCTTCCTGTTGAGTGGGTAGATTAATAACCTGAACCAGATTACAGACACTGGTTACAGTGAGAAGCTTCCTGTTGAGTAGGTTGATTAATAACCTGAACCAGATTACAGACACTGGCTACAGTGAGAAGCTTCCTGTTGAGTGGGTTGATTAATAACCTGAACCAGATTACAGACACTGGTTACAGTGAGAAGCTTCCTGTTGAGTGGGTTGATTAATAACCTGGACCAGATTACAGACACTGGTTACAGTAAGAAGCTTCCTGTTGAGTGGGTTGATTAATAACCTGAACCAGATTACAGACACTGGTCACAGTGAGAAGCTTCCTGTTGAGTGGGTTGATTAATAACCTGAACCAGATTACAGACACTGGTCACAGTGAGAAGCTTCCTGTTGAGTGGGTTGATTAATAACCTGAACCAGATTACAGACACTGGTCACAGTGAGAAGCTTCCTGTTGAGTGGGTTGATTAATAACCTGAACCAGATTACAGACACTGGTTACAGTGAGAAGCTTCCTGTTGAGTGGGTTGATTAATAACCTGAACCAGATTACAGACACTGGTTACAGTGAGAAGCTTCCTGTTGAGTGGGTAGATTAATAACCTGAACCAGATTACAGACACTGGTTACAGTGAGAAGCTTCCTGTTGATTAATAACCTGAACCAGATTACAGACACTGGTTACAGTGAGAAGCTTCCTGTTGAGTGGGTTGATTAATAATCTGAACCAGATTACAGACACTGGTTACAGTGAGAAGTTTCCTGTTGAGTGGGTTGATTAATAACCTGAACCAGATTACAGACACTGGTTACAGTGAGAAGCTTCCTGTTGATTAATAATCTGAACCAGATTACAGACACTGGTTACAGATTATTAATAATCAACCAGACAGACACTGGTTACAGTGAGAAGCTTCCTGTTGAGTAGGTTAATTAATAACCTGAACCAGATTAAGACACTGGTTACAGTGAGAAGCTGTTGATTAATAACCTGAACCAGATTACAGACACTGGTTACAGTGAGAAGCTTCCTGTTGAGTGGGTTGATTAATAATCTGAACCAGATTACAGACACTGGTTACAGTGAGAAGCTTCCTGTTGAGTGGGTTGATTAATAACCTGAACCAGATTACAGACACTGGTTACAGTGAGAAGCTTCCTGTTGATTAATAATCTGAACCAGATTACAGACACTGGTTACAGTAAGAAGCTTCCTGTTGATTAATAATCTGAACCAGATTACAGACACTGGTTACAGTGAGAAGCTTCCTGTTGAGTAGGTTAATTAATAACCTGAACCAGATTACAGACACTGGTTACAGTGAGAAGCTTCCTGTTGAGTGGACAGCTTGATGAAAACCAGTCAATACTCAGGTCTAAAAAGAAAAAGAAAGTAGACATGTTTACATCACGAACACTATCAAGCATTTCACACATATTATTTAGACACTGACTGTTCGCACTTGGTGGTCTATTGCAACACCCCAAAAGAAAAGGTGAACCTGCAACCCCAACATTTCAATAAAAAGAAACTTGACATTACGATGAAAAGTATGTTACTGTCAAGTATTCAGATTCCTTTATTCAAATTCTTAAACCAAATGACAACTTATCACCCCGTAGCGCTCACTTCTGTCATCATGAAGTGCTTTAATATAATAATATAATAATATAATAATAATAATAATAATAATATAATATATGCCATTTAGCAGACGCTTTTATCCAAAGCGACTTACAGTCATGTGTGCATACATTCTACGTATGGGTGGTCCCGGGGATCGAACCCACTACCCTGGCGTTACAAGCGCTCTACCAACTGAGCTACAGAAGGACCAGGCTTTGAGAGACTCGTCAAGGACCATATCACCTCCACCCAACCTGACACCCTAGACCCACTCCACTTTGCTTACCGCCCAAATAGGTCCACAGACAACGCAATCTCAACCATACTGCACACTGCCCTAACCCACCTGAACAAGAGGAATACCTATGTGAGAATGCTGTTCATCGACTACAGCTCAGCATTCAACACCATAGTACCCTCCAAGCTCATTCATCTTTAGGCCCTGGGTCTCAACCCCGCCCTGTGCAACTGGGTCCTGGAATTTCTGACGGGCCGCCCCCAGGTGGTGAAGGTAGGAAACAACACCTCCACTTAAAATGGAGGTCTTTGTTTTGTGGACTTCAGAAGGTTCCCGTGAATAAACATTTGACTATTGTAGACTGGGCCTCCGTCTGTTTTCATTCCAACCAGTATCTTACAAATCCTGGTTTGCAGACGGAGTAGTTTAATTGAATTGGTTTATGAACATTGAGAACATAGAACATAGAACATAGAACATAGAACATAGAACATAGACACTAATGTACTTGTCCTCTTGCTCAGTTCTGCACCGGGGCCTCCCACTCCTCTTTCTATTCTGGTTAGAGCCAGTTTGCGCTCGGTCATTGCTCATCCATATATTTATATGTACATATTCCTATTCCATCTCTACTTAGATTTGTGTGTATTGGTAGTTGTTGTGGAATTGTTAGATTACTTGTTAGATATTACTGCACTGTCGGAACTAGAAGCACAAGCATTTCGCTGCATTCACATTAACATCTGCTAACCATGTGTATGTGACCAATCAAATTTGATTTAATTTAATTTAATCCAATTTAATTAAATTTGATGAAAAATTGATTAAATAAAAATCTACACACAAGAGAAACAACACTACATGAAGAGAGACACCACAACACTACAGGAAGAGAGACACTACAACACTACAGGAAGAGAGACACTACAACACTACAGGAAGAGAGACATGACAACACTACAGGAAGAGAGACACTACAACACTACAGGAAGAGAGACACTACAACACTACAGGAAGAGAGACACTACAACACTACAGGAAGAGAGACAACACAACACTACAGGAAGAAAGACACTACAACACTACAGGAAGAGAGACACCACAAAACTACAGGAAGAGAGACACGACAGGACTAGAGACACTACAACACTACAGGAAGAGAGACAACACTACAGGAAGAGAGACACACATTACAGGAAGAGAGACACTACAACACTACAGGAAGAGAGACACCACCACACTACAGGAAGAGAGACACTACAACACTACAGGAAGAGAGACACCACAACACTACAGGAAGAGAGACACTACAACACTACAGGAAGAGAGACACCACATGAAGAGAGACACTACAACACTACAGGAAGAGAGACACCACAACACTACAGGAAGAGAGACACTACAACACTACAGGAAGAGAGACACCACAACACTACAGGAAGAGAGACACTACAACACTACAGGAAGAGAGAAAACACAACACTACAGGAAGGGAGACAACACTACAAGAAGAGAGACACTACAACACTACAGGAAGAGAGACACTACAACACTACAGGAAGAGAGACAACACAACACTACAGGAAGAGAGACAACACAACACTACAGGAAGAGAGACAACACAACACTACAAGAAGAGAGACACTACAACACTACAGGAAGAGAGACACGGCAGGAAGAGAGACACTACAACACTACAGGAAGAGAGACAACACAACACTACAGGAAGAGAGACACTACAACACTACATGAAGAGAGACTACAACACTACAGGAAGAGAGACAACACAACACTACAAGAAGAGAGACAACACAACACTACAAGAAGAGAGACACTACAACACTACAGGAAGAGAGACACTACAACACTACAGGAAGAGAGACAACACAACACTACAGGAAGAGAGACAACACAACACTACAGGAAGAGAGACACTACAACACTACAGGAAGAGAGACACTACAACACTACAGGAAGAGAGACAACACAACACTACAGGAAGAGAGACACTACAACACTACAGGAAGAGAGACAACACAACACTACAAGAAGAGAGACAACACAACACTACAAGAAGAGAGACACTACAACACTACAGGAAGAGAGACACTACAACACTACAGGAAGAGAGACAACACTACAAGAAGAGAGACACTACAACACTACAGGAAGAGAGACAGTAGAACACTACAGGAAGAGACAACACAACACTACATGAAGAGAGACACTATAACACTACAGGAAGAGAGACAACACAACACTACAGGAAGAGAGACAACACAACACTACAGGAAGAGAGACAACACAACACTACAAGAAGAGAGACACTACAACACTACAGGAAGAGAGACAACACTAGGAAGAGAGACACTACAACACTACAGGAAGAGAGACAACACAACACTACAGGAAGAGAGACACTACAACACTACATGAAGAGAGACTACAACACTACAGGAAGAGAGACAACACAACACTACAAGAAGAGAGACAACACAACACTACAAGAAGAGAGACACTACAACACTACAGGAAGAGAGACAACACAACACTACAGGAAGAGAGACAACACAACACTACAGGAAGAGAGACAACACAACACTACAAGAAGAGAGACACTACAACACTACAGGAAGAGAGACACGACAGGAAGAGAGACACTACAACACTACAGGAAGAGAGACAACACAACACTACAGGAAGAGAGACACTACAACACTACATGAAGAGAGACAACACAACACTACAAGAAGAGAGACAACACAACACTACAAGAAGAGAGACACTACAACACTACAGGAAGAGAGACACTACAACACTACAGGAAGAGAGACAACACTACAAGAAGAGAGACACTACAACACTACAGGAAGAGAGACAGTAGAACACTACAGGAAGAGACAACACAACACTACATGAAGAGAGACACTACAACACTACAGGAAGAGAGACAACTCAACACTACAAGACGAGAGACACTACAACACTACAGGAAGAGAGACACGACAGGAAGAGAGACACTACAACACTACAGGAAGAGAGACAACACAACACTACAGGAAGAGAGACACTACAACACTACATGAAGAGAGACACTACAACACTACCGGAAGAGAGACAACACAACACTACAAGAAGAGAGACACTACAACACTACAAGAAGAGAGACAACACAACACTACAAGAAGAGAGACAACACAACACTACAAGAAGAGAGACAACACAACACTACAAGAAGAGAGACACTACAACACTACAGGAAGAGAGACAACTCAACACTACAAGACGAGAGACACTACAACACTACATAGAGACACTACAACACTACAGGAAGAGAGACACTACAACACTACAGGAAGAGAGACACTACAACACTACATGAAGAGAGACACTACAACACTACATGAAGAGAGACACTACAACACTACAGGAAGAGAGACAACACAACACTACAGGAAGAGAGACACTACAACACTACAGGAATAGAGACAACACAACACTACAGGAAGAGAGACAACACAACACTACAAGAAGAGAGACACTACAACACTACAGGAAGAGAGACACTACAACACTACATAGAGACACTACAACACTACATAGAGACACTACAACACTACAGGAAGAGAGACACTACAACACTACAGGAAGAGAGACACTACAACACTACAGGAAGAGAGACACTACAATACTACATAGAGACACTACAACACTACATAGAGACACAGGAAGAGAGACACTACACTACACTACAGGAAGAGAGACACTACAACACTACAGGAAGAGAGACACTACAACACTACATAGAGACACTACAACACTACAGGAAGAGAGACTACAGGAAGAGAGACAACACAACACTACAGGAAGAGAGACACTACAACACTACAGGAAGAGAGACAACACAACACTACAGGAAGAGAGACACTACAACACTACAGGAAGAGAGACACCACAACACTACAGGAAGAGAGACACTACAGGAAGAAAGACACTACAACACTACAGGAAGAGAGACACTACAACACTACAGGAACTACAACACTACAACACACAGGAAGAGAGACACTACACTACAGGAAGAGAGACACTACAACACTACAGGAAGAGAGACACTACAACACTACAGGAAGAGAGACACTACAACACTACAGGAAGAGAGACTCGACAGGAAGAGAGACACTACAACACTACAGGAAGAGAGACACTACAACACTACAGGAAGAGAGACAACACAACACTACAGGAAGAGAGACACTACAACACTACAGGAAGAGAGACACCACAACACTAAGGAGACACTACAACACTACAGGAAGAGAGACACTACAACACTACAGGAAGAGAGACAACACAACACTACAGGAAGAGAGACACTACAACACTACAGGAAGAGAGACACCACAACACTACAGGAAGAGAGACACGACAGGAAGAGAGACACTACAACACTACAGGAAGAGAGACAACACTACAGGAAGAGAGACAACACTACAGGAAGAGAGACACCATTACAGGAAGAGAGACACCATTACAGGAAGAGAGACACTACAACACTACAGGAAGAGAGACACCACAACACTACAGGAAGAGAGACACTACAACACTACAGGAAGAGAGACACTACAACACTACAGGAAGAGAGACACGACAGGAAGAGAGACACTACAACACTACAGGAAGAGAGACACCACAACACTACAGGAAGAGAGACACCACAACACTACAGGAAGAGAGACACTACAACACTACAGGAAGAGAGACACCACAACACTACAGGAAGAGAGACACTACAGGAAGAGAGACACTACAACACTACAGGAAGAGAGACATGACAGGAAGAAAGACACTACACCACTACAGGAAGAGAGACACCACAACACTACAGGAAGAGAGACACCATTACAGGAAGAGAGACACCATTACAGGAAGAGAGACACTACAACACTACAGGAAGAGAGACACCACAACACTACAGGAAGAGAGACACGAAAACACTACAGGAAGAGAGACATGACATGAGAGACACTACAACACTACATGAAGAGAGACACTACAACACTACAGGAAGAGAGACACTACAACACTACATGAAGAGAGACACTACAACACTACAGGAAGAGAGACACTACAACACTACATGAAGAGAGACACTACAACACTACAGGAAGAGAGACAACACAACACTACAGGAAGAGAGACAACACTACAGGAAGAGAGACAACACTACAGGAAGAGAGACACCATTACAGGAAGAGAGACACTACAACACTACAGGAAGAGAGACACCACCACACTACAGGAAGAGAGACACTACAACACTACAGGAAGAGAGACACTACAACACTACAGGAAGAGAGACACTACAACACTACAGGAAGAGAGACACCACCACACTACAGGAAGAGAGACACTACAACACTACAGGAAGAGAGACACTACAACACTACAGGAAGAGAGACACTACAACACTACAGGAAGAAAGACACAACAACACTACAGGAAGAGAGACACCACAACACTACAGGAAGAGAGACACAACAACACTACAGGAAAAGAGACACTACAACACTACAGGAAGAGAGACAACACTACAGGAAGAGAGACAACACTACAGGAAGAGAGACACCATTACAGGAAGAGAGACACTACAACACTACAGGAAGAGAGACACCACCACACTACAGGAAGAGAGACACTACAACACTACAGGAAGAGAGACACTACAACACTACAGGAAGAGAGACACTACAACACTACAGGAAGAGAGACACCACCACACTACAGGAAGAGAGACACTACAACACTACAGGAAGAGAGACACTACAACACTACAGGAAGAGAGACACTACAACACTACAGGAAGAAAGACACAACAACACTACAGGAAGAGAGACACCACAACACTACAGGAAGAGAGACACAACAACACTACAGGAAAAGAGACACTACAACACTACAGGAAGAGAGACAACACTACAGGAAGAAAGACACAACAACACTACATAAAGAGAGACAACACTACAGTGAGCGATTAGTGCTTTTAAAAAATCTTGTTTTCTATTATTTTTATTAAACACTCAACGTAACAACACAGAATAAAACAATTCATACCTGATGGTAGTGACTGTCCAATTCATACCTGATGGTGGTGACTGTCCAATTCATACCAGTCTCCAGATGGTAGTGACTGTCCAATTCATACCAGTCTCCTGATGGTAGTGACTGTCCAATTCATACCTGATGGTAGTGACTGTCCAATTCATACCTGATGGTAGTGACTGTCCAATTCATACCTGATGGTGGTGACTGTCCAATTCATACCAGATGGTAGTGACTGTCCAATTCATACCAGTCTCCTGATGGTAGTGACTGTCCAATTCATACCTGATGGTAGTGACTGTCCAATTCATACCTGATGGTGGTGACTGTCCAATTCATACCATGGTAGTGACTGTCCAATTCATACCTGATGGTCTGTCCATATACCTGATGGTGGTGACTGTCCAATTCATACCTGATGGTAGTGACTGTCCAATTCATACCTGATGGTGGTGACTGTCCAATTCATACCAGTTGGTGGTGACTGTCCAATTCATACCAGTCTCCTGATGGTAGTGACTGTCCAATTCATACCTGATGGTAGTGACTGTCCAATTCATACCTGATGGTGGTGACTGTCCAATTCATACCAGTCTCCTGATGGTGGTGACTGTCCAATTCATACCAGATGGTGGTGACTGTCCAATTCATACCTGATGGTAGTGACTGTCCAATTCATACCAGTCTCCTGATGGTGGTGACTGTCCAATTCATACCAGATGGTGGTGACTGTCCAATTCATACCTGATGGTAGTGACTGTCCAATTCATACCAGTCTCCTGATGGTGGTGACTGTCCAATTCATACCAGCTGGTAGTGACTGTCCAATTCATACCTGATGGTGGTGACTGTCCAATTCATACCAGTCTCCAGATGGTAGTGACTGTCCAATTCATACCAGTCTCCAGATGGTAGTGACTGTCCAATTCATACCTGATGGTGGTGACTGTCCAATTCATACCTGATGGTAGTGACTGTCCAATTCATACCAGATGGTAGTGACTGTCCAATTCATACCAGTCTCCTGATGGTAGTGACTGTCCAATTCATACCAGCTGGTAGTGACTGTCCAATTCATACCAGATGGTAGTGACTGTCCAATTCATACCTGATGGTAGTGACTGTCCAATTCATACCAGTCTCCAGATGGTAGTGACTGTCCAATTCATACCAGTCTCCTGATGGTAGTGACTGTCCAATTCATACCTGATGGTTGGTGACTGTCCAATCCAGATGAAAATGGTCTGTTTGCTGAGTCAACATTGGACCCTTTTATAATCAGGCCCAGAATGACAGAATAAAAAAATGGCTCCGAGGCCCAACCTGTTGGCCCCGAGGCCCAACCTGTTGGCTCCGAGGCCCAACCTATTGGCCCCGAGGCCCAACCTGTTGGCCCCGAGGCCCAACCTATTGGCTCAGAGGCCCAACCTGTTGGCTCTGAGGCCCAACCTATTGGCCCCGAGGCCCAACCTGTTGGCTCAGAGGCCCAACCTGTTGGCTCAGAGGCCCAACCTGTTGGCCCAGAGGCCCAACCTGTTGGCCCCGTTGGCTCCGAGGCCCAACCTATTGGCCCAGAGGCCCAACCTATTGGCCCCGAGGCCCAACCTATTACAGGAACCATTTGGGCCTCGCTGTGTCACTAGGGCCAGTATCCAACGCTGATTGAGAAAGAGCTTTTAAATTAGGCTTATCGTCATGGTGATTGTGCGAGCTAAGCTGAATTAGGCAGTAAACAAACTACTAATGAACACACACACACACACACACGCTCACACAGAGAGACAGACAGACAAACAGACCAAGACAGAAACACACACATAGACAGACAGACACACACACACACACACACACGCAGACACACAGAGCTGACGGGTATTTACACTCAGGTAGGAGCAGGCTTTTACTTTGCCATGTAGCAACGTGGGAGTGTGTGTAGCTTCCTCATCAAGAGGGAGAGGAGGAAGTTTGTGTTGAAGTCAATTATAATCTGGTTAAAGAGATATATTGTCTAGAATGGTGTGTTCACCATGTAGAATCACAGTGTAGAATGGTGTTCAACATGTAGAATCATGGTCTAGAATGGTGTGTTCACCATGTAGAATCATGGTGTAGAATGGTGTGTTCAACACGTAGAATCATGGTGTAGAATGGTGTGTTCACCATGTAGAATCATGGTGTGTTCAACATGTAGAATCACGGTCTAGAATGGTGTGTTCAACATGTGGAATCATGGTGTAGAATGGTGTGTTCACCATGTAGAATCATGGTGTAGAATGGTGTGTTCAACATGTGGAATCATGGTCTAGAATGGTGTGTTCAACATGTAGAATGGTGTGTTCAACATGTGGAATCATGGTCTAGAATGGTGTGTTCAACATGTGGAATCATGGTCTAGAATGGTGTGTTCAACATGTGGAATCATGGTGTAGAATGGTGTGTTCTGTGTTGGTGTGCTGTGTTGTGGTGTGTTGAGGTGTGTGTGTTGTGGTGTGTTGTGGTTTGATGTGTGTTGTGGTGTGTTGTGGTTTGATGTGCTGTGTTGTGGTGTGTTGTGTTATGGTGTTGTGTGTTGTGGTGTGTTGTGGTGTGTGGTGTGTTGTGTTGTGGTGTGTTGTGTTTTGGTGTGTTGTGTTGTGGTGTGTGGTGGTGTGCTGTCTTACGGTACGCTCAGTACGCTTCCTCCCTGACAACGTCTCCATGACGATGACAACATTATGATATGTCATTACTGCCTGTACCCGTGAAGAGGGAGAGAAAATGAGGTGGAAACTGAGCTGTACTTCCTAACCTCCTGCCCAATGTATGACCATATTAGAGACACATATTTCCCTCAGATTACAGACCCACAAAGAATTTGAAAACAAATCCAATTTTGATAAACTCCCATATCTATTGGGTGAAATTCCACAGTGTGTCATCACAGCAGCAAGATTTGTGACCTGTTGCCTCAAGAAAAGGGCAACCAGTGAAGAACAAACACCATTGTAAATACAACCCATATTTATGTTGATTTATTTTCCCTTTTGTACTTTAACTATTTGTACATCGTTACAACACTGTATATAGACATAATGACATTTGAAATGTATTTATTATTGAGTGTTATGTTTTCTGTTCATTTCACATATGACATTTGAAATGTTTTTATTCTTTTGGAAGTTTTGTGAGTGTAATGTTTACTGTTCGTTTGTATTGTTAATCATCTGTTTCACTTTGGCAACATAAGCATATGTTTCCCATGACAATAAAGCCATTAAAAAATTGAAATTGAATTGAGAGGGTGGGGAGGGACGGAAGATTCACAGAGGGGGAGAGAGAACAATCTCCAGAAATCTCTCACACACAACCTTAACCCCAAACCTAAACCTAAAACCAATCCTAAACCTAAACCTAAACCTAAACCTAAACCCAATCCTAAACCTAAACCCAAAACCAATCCTAAACCTAAACCTAAACCTAAACCTAAACCTAAACCTAAACCCAAAACCAATCCTAAACCTAAACCTAAACCCAAACCTAAACCCAATCCTAAACCTAAACCTAAACCCAATCCTAAACCTAAACCCAATCCTAAACCTAAACCCAATCCTAAACCTAAACCCAATCCTAAACCTAAACCTAAACCCAATCCTAAACCTAAACCCAATCCTAAACCTAAACCCAATCCTAAACCTAAACCCAATCCTAAACCCTGAGACTGAAATAGCATTTTTTTTCTTTGGGAACCGAGGACATGATTCCACCTAGTATAATATCCTTGGATGGACTTCTGGTCACTTCTTGTAAAACCACAAACCCACAGACAAACACACTCTAATCAACACTACTCAAAGGCACGTTAGGTCATTAACAAGACATGTCTGATATTGTGATATTAAACGAGGTCAATAAAGATGGTAATTAGAAGAATAAATGGATCAGGGAAAAATATGAACCTTTATTTAGACAGGTGAACCCATTGAGACCAGGGTCTCGTTTCAAATCGTGTTCTGAGAACAACAGTTTGAGAAACACATTTAAGCATGTTCACCAGAAAACGTGTTACATTTAAAATAAATTACATTGCATTCGAAAGGGCAGTAAAAACTAATATAAATAATCAATTAAAACAGGTGCAGTTCTCATTGGTCAGTGCCCCTAATTATCAGAGCCCCTAATTCACCTTTTGGGACCAAATCATCTAGCTGTAGAGTGACCTGTAGGTCATCCCAGGACTGAGGGGCATAGGAACTGAAAGAAGTCTTCCTCATCTCAGAGGAGACCATTGGAACCTCTAGAACCAACCTGTCTTATCTCAGAGGAAACTCGTGGAACCTCTAGAACCAACCGGTCTTAACTCAGAGACCTGTGGAACCTCTAGAACCAACCAGTCTTAACTCAGACCTGTGGAACCTCTAGAACCAACCAGTCTTAACTCAGACCTGTGGAACCTCTAGAACCAACTAGTACTAACTCAGGAGACCAGTGGAACCTCTAGAACCAACCAGTCTTAACTCAGAGGAGACCCGTGGAACTTCTCCTCTAGAACCAACCAGTCCTAAATCAGAGGATACTCATAGAATCTCTAGAACAAACCAGTCTTAACTCAGGAGACCTGTGAAGCTCTAGAACCAATCAGTCTTAACTCAGACCCGTGGAACCTCTAGAACCAATCATTCTTAACTCAGAGGAGACCCGTGGAACTTCTCCTCTAGAACCAACCAGTCCTAACTCAGAGGATACTCGTAGAATCTCTAGAACAAACCAGTCTTAACTCAGGAGACCAGTGGAACCTCTAGAACCAACCAGTCCTAACTTAGAGGAGACCGTGGAACCTCTCCTCTAGAACCAACCAGTCCTAACTCAGAGGAGACCAGTGGAACATCGAGTTTAGAGTCTTATAGTCTAATTTAGTTTATATAGTCTTATAGTCTAATTTAGAAGTGATGTAAGGTTGTATGGGAGTTTCTGCTTTGTATATGAATAATAGCCAATGTTGGGCCCTTCTGGCAGCCAGAGACTCCCAACCAATAGAATTACAGTAATTAGACCCCTTTACTTTTTCAAAATGTTGTTACGTTACAGCCTTATTCTAAAACGGATTAAATAAAACATTTTCCCTCAACAATCTACACACAATACCCCATAATGACATCACAATACCCCATAATGACATCACAATACCCCATAATGACACCACAATACCCCATAATGACATCACAATACCCCATAATGACACCACAATACCCCATAATGACATTACAATACCCCATAATGGCATCACGATACCCCATAATGACATCACGATACCCCATAATGACATCACGATACCCCACAATGACATCACAATACCCCATAATGACATCACAATACCCCATAATGACATCACAATACCCCATAATGACATCACAATACCCCCAAATGGCATCACAATACCCCATAATGACATCACAATACCCCATAATGACATCACAATACCCCATAATGACATCACAATACCCCATAATGACATCACAATACCCCATAATGACATCACAATACCCCATAATGACATCACAATACCGCATAATGCCAAAGCAAAAACATGTTTTTAGGATTTTTTTGCAAATGTATAAACATAAAAAACTGAAATACCTTATTTACATAAGTATTCAGACTCTTTGCTTTGATACTTGAAATTGATCTCAGCTGCATCTTGTTTCCATTGATCATCCTAGAGATGTTTCTACAACTTGATTAGAGTCCACCTGTGGTCAATTCAATTGATTGGACATGATTTGGAAAGGCACACACCTGTTTTAAACACAGAGGCTGAGTGGTAGACTGAATCTAGAGGTTTAAACACAGAGGCTGAGTGGTAGACTGAATCTAGAGGTTTAAACACAGAGGCTGAGGGTAGACTGAATCTAGAGGTTTAAACACAGAGGCTGAGTGGTAGACTGAATCTAGAGGTTTTAACACAGAGGCTGAGCGGTAGACTGAATCTAGAGGTTAACACAGAGGCTGTGTGGTAGACTGAATCTAGAGGTTTAAACACAGAGGCTGAGTGGTAGACTGAATCTAGAGGTTTAAACACAGAGGCTGAGTGGTAGACTGAATCTAGAGGGTTAAACACAGAGGCTGTGTGGTAGACTGACATTTCCCATCAGTGTCATTCAAACCTACTTTTTATTCTTACTTTATTTTTTACTTTTATCTTGGACCGTACCAGGGTTGACAATTTCTTCTTAAATCAACCATACAGTAAATCCCCTCGTAGCAGAGCGCATGGAAGCGTGTTGTGTGCAACAGGGAGTGGCAATTGAATGGAAGCTTCGATTTATTTTATTGCTAAAACCATTACATTGAAGCCTGTCTATCTATGGCCAACAGGGTTGTTATGTTGTACCCCTCCGTTTTACACCAGAAACAGCAGAACCAGCTGCTTGGGGTTGACGTGTTGTTGTGGCCCAGCTGCTCGGGGTTGATGTGTTGTTGTGGCCCAGCTGCTTGGGGTTGAGGGGTTGTTGTGGCCCAGCTGCTTGGGGTTGATGTGTTGTTGTGGCCCAGCTGCTTGGGGTTGATGTGGGGTTGAGGGGTCGATGTGTTGTTGTGGCCCAGCTGCTTGGGGTTGAGGGGTCGATGTGTTGTTGTGGCCCAGCTGCTTGGGGTTGAGGGGTCGATGTGTTGTTGTGGCCCAGCTGCTTGGGGTTGATGTGTTGTTGTGGCCCAGCTGCTTGGGGTTGAGGGGTCGATGTGTTGTTGTGGCCCAGCTGCTTGGGGTTGATGTGTTGTTGTGGCCCAGCTGCTTGGGGTTGAGGGGTTGATGTGTTGTTGTGGCCCAGCTGCTTGGGGTTGAGGGGTTGATGTGTTGTTGTGGCCCAGCTGCTTGGGGTTGACGTGTTGTTGTGGCCCAGCTGCTTGGGGTTGAGGGGTTGATGTGTTGTTGTGGCCCAGCTGCTTGGGGTTGACGTGTTGTTGTGGCCCAGCTGCTTGGGGTTGAGGGGTTGATGTGTTGTTGTGGCCCAGCTGCTTGGGGTTGAGGGGTTGATGTGTTGTTGTGGCCCAGCTGCTTGGGGTTGAGGGGTTGATGTGTTGTTGTGGCCCAGCTGCTTGGGGTTGAGGGGTTGATGTGTTGTTGTGGCCCAGCTGCTTGGGGTTGAGGGGTTGATGTGTTGTTGTGGCCCAGCTGCTTGGGGTTGAGGGGTTGATGTGTTGTTGTGGCCCAGCTGCTTGGGGTTGAGGGGTTGATGTGTTGTTGTGGCCCAGCTGCTTGGGGTTGATGTGTTGTTGTGGCCCAGCTGCTTGGGGTTGAGGGGTTGTTGTGGCCCAGCTGCTTGGGGTTGATGTGTTGTTGTGGCCCAGCTGCTTGGGGTTGATGTGTTGTTGTGGCCCTCCGTTTTCCACCAGAAAGAGCAGAACCAGAACCAGAAGCTGCTGCTTGTGACTATATGATTTGCCTATTAGATGTTCAATGGTTCTTTTGGGGGGGAAAAGAAGAAGAAACAATAGTTGTTAGGATGTTGGTATGACCACAAACCATTCTACACAGGACAAATCTATAGAGAGAGGGTTTGTGGAATCGCTAACAGTGTGTGTGGTCATCTGAAGTGGTTGAAAGCTGTGTGTATGTACAGTATATGTGTGTATGTGTGTGTGCATATGTGTCTATTCAAGCCCTGCAGATCAAGCCCTGTAGAGTACATGCCCTGTAGAGTACATGCCCTGTAGAGTACATGCCCTGTAGAGTACATGCCCTGTAGAGTACATGCCCTGTAGTGTACATGCCCTGTAGTGTACATGCCCTGTAGTGTACATGCCCTGTAGTTCAAGCCCTGTAGAGTTCATGCCCTGTAGTGTACATGCCCTGTAGAGTACATGCCCTGTAGAGTTCAAGCCCTGTAGAGTACATGCCCTGTAGAGTACATGCCCTGTAGTTCAAGCCCTGTAGAGTACATGCCCTGTAGTGTACATGCCCTGTAGAGGACATGCCCTGTAGAGGACATGCCCTGTAGAGGACAAGCCCTGTAGTTCAAGCCCTGTAGATCAGTGGTCACCAAACTTGAGTCAAGATTACTTTCGGAGTCAAAAAGCAAGCCGAGAATTACTGCTCAGATGTTTTTTTAACATGATAAAACATTTCACACTATGTAATATTATTAAAAACAGTTGTGTAGGAATGAGGTTTGTGCAGTCGATCTAATGCATTATTACCTCATATGGGCAATATAACTGGTCTGCCAATATCATTATTCTCAGAACATGTTATATTTCAACACTCAAGCTTTGATAACAAAATAGATCAGTTGGTGTATCACTTGTGAGACACAGCTGAGCATAAATTGAAATAAATCTGCTTTTTTTTTATTTCACCGGAGTAATGGTACCTGCATTTGATGGTCAGTCTCAGCAGAGGGAGGGAGAGCACAACAGAGGGTGTGACTCTCACGGTACAATCTCTCTCTTTTCCTCCGGTGAGACGAACTAGGGAGGTAAAAACTCCAGGCTCGCCGGATTACTTCTGCCTCACGTCCAGATTCCTGTTGTTCATATGACCAGAGGAAGGGAAATATTCCTCGATGTTAACATAAACACGACGAGCTGCTAATAACAATGAAAGTTGCGGACCGATCGAGACGCTACTCATTCAGAGAGGAAGAAGTGTTTTTATGTTTTGTAAAAGTGTTGAATAAAAAAGTAAACACCCAGTGTTGACAGTGCAGAGTAAACCCCAGTGTTGACAGTGCAGAGTAAAACCCAGTGTTGACAGTGCAGAGTAAAACCCAGTGTTGACAGGGCAGAGTAAAACCCCAGTGTTGACAGTGCCCAGTGTTGACAGTGCAGAGTAAACCCCAGTGTTGACAGTGCCCAGTGTTGACAGTGCAGAGTAAAACCCAGTGTTGACAGTGCAGAGTAAAACCCAGTGTTGACAGTGCAGAGTAAAACCCAGTGTTGACAGTGCAGAGTAAACCCCAGTGTTGACAGTGCAGAGTAAACCCCAGTGTTGACAGTGCAGAGTAAACCCCAGTGTTGACAGTGCAGAGTAAACCCCAGTGTTGACAGTGCAGAGTAAACCCCAGTGTTGACAGTAAACCCCAGTGTTGACAGTGCAGAGTAAAACCCAGTGTTGACAGGGCAGAGTAAAACCCCAGTGTTGACAGTGCCCAGTGTTGACAGTAGAGAGTAAAACCCAGTGTTGACAGTGCCCAGTGTTGACAGTGCAGAGTAAAACCCAGTGTTGACAGTGCAGAGTAAAACCCAGTGTTGACAGTGCAGAGTAAACCCAGTGTTGAGAGTACAGAGTAAAAACCCAGTGTTGACAGTGCAGAGTAAACCCAGTGTTGACAGTACAGAGTAAAACCCAGTGTTGACAGTGCAGAGTAAAACCCAGTGTTGACAGTGCCCAGTGTTGACAGTACAGAGTAAAACCCAGTGTTGACAGTGCAGAGTAAAACCCAGTGTTGACAGTGCAGAGTAAAACCCAGTGTTGACAGTGCCCAGTGTTGACAGTAGAGAGTAAAACCCAGTGTTGACAGTGCAGAGTAAAACCCAGTGTTGACAGTGCCCAGTGTTGACAGTAGAGAGTAAACACCCAGTGTTGACAGTGCAGAGTAAAACCCAGTGTTGACAGTGCAGAGTAAAACCCAGTGTTGACAGTGCAGAGTAAAACCCAGTGTTGACAGTGCCCAGTGTTGACAGTAGAGAGTAAACACCCAGTGTTGACAGTGCAGAGTAAAACCCAGTGTTGACAGGGCAGAGTAAAACCCCAGTGTTGACAGTGCCCAGTGTTGACAGTGCAGAGTAAAACCCAGTGTTGACAGTGCCCAGTGTTGACAGTGCAGAGTAAAACCCAGTGTTGACAGTGCCCAGTGTTGACAGTGCAGAGTAAAACCCAGTGTTGACAGTAGAGAGTAAAACCCCAGTGTTGACAGTGCAGAGTAAAACCCAGTGTTGACAGTAGAGAGTAAAACCCAGTGTTGACAGTGCCCAGTGTTGACAGTGCCCAGTGTTGACAGTAGAGAGTAAAACCCCAGTGTTGACAGTGCAGAGTAAAACCCCAGTGTTGACAGTGCAGAGTAAAACCCCAGTGTTGACAGTGCAGAGTAAACCCCAGTGTTGACAGTGCAGAGTAAACCCCAGTGTTGACAGTGCAGAGTAAACCCCAGTGTTGACAGTGCAGAGTAAAACCCAGTGTTGACAGTGCCCAGTGTTGACAGTGCAGAGTAAAAGGTCATCAGCTCTTTGTTGTATTCTTTGACAGTTTGTCTCTGGTCATAGTTGTAAACGTTATCACATCTCACGTAGGCTAGTATCAAACTTGGCTGTGGTGTCTTGGAAGCTGTTCTAGGTACAGTGAGCTATCTGATTGGCCAGCACCAGTAGACGCCGCACTTGATTTAAAAACTCTGCACGGTCATATCCGACTTCGACAGCATTAACTACAACGAGGCCTCCACAGAAATCAGAGCCCTCTGCATTGTTACAACATTTGGCCTCCGCAAGCCTCCAGAGTCCCCGCAATTGTGTCAAACCCTCCATCGCCATACGGAGCCTGAACCGGATCACATTGCTAGAGAAATGGGCTTCTAGCCGCAGCTCTCCTGGTCCAACGGAGTCCCTTCAGACAAAAGGATTCCAAATGGGAACACTACCAGGAACGCAGGGCTTCTGAATCAATCTACCAGGAACGCAGGGCATCTGAATCAATCTACCAGGAACGCAGGGCTTCTGAATCAATCTACCGGGAACGCAGGGCTTCTGAATCAATCTACCGGGAACGCGGGGCTTCTGAATCAATCTACCGGGAACGCGGGGCTTCTGAATCAATCTACTGGGAACGCAGGGCTTCTGAATCAATCTACCGGGAACGCGGGGCTTCTGAATCAATCTACCGGGAACGCGGGGCATCTGAATCAATCTACCAGGAACGCGGGGCTTCTGAATCAATCTACCAGGAACGCGGGGCTTCTGAATCAATCTACCGGGAACGCAGGGCTTCTGAATCAATCTACCGGGAACGCAGGGCTTCTGAATCAATCTACCGGGAACGCAGGGCTTCTGAATCAATCTACCGGGAACGCAGGGCTTCTGAATCAATCTACCGGGAACGCAGGGCTTCTGAATCAATCTACCGGGAACGCAGGGCTTCTGAATCAATCTACCGGGAACGCAGGGCTTCTGAATCAATCTACCGGGAACGCGGGGCTTCTGAATCAATCTACCGGGAACGCGGGGCTTCTGAATCAATCTACCAGGAACGCAAATCAATCTACCAGGAACGCTTCTGAATCAATCTACCAGGAACGCAGGGCTTCTGAATCAATCTACCAGGAACGCAGGGCTTCTGAATCAATCTACCAGGAACTTCTGAATCAATCTACCAGGCTTCTGAATCAATCTACCAGGAACGCAGGGCTTCTGAATCAATCTACCAGGAACGCGGGGCTTCTGAATCAATCTACCAGGAACGAATCAATCTACCAGGAACGCTTCTGAATCAATCTACCAGGAACGCAGGGCTTCTGAATCAATCTACCAGGAACTTCTCAATCAATCTACCAGGAAAGCTTCTCAATCAATCTACCAGGAAAGCGGGGCTTCTGAATCAATCTACCAGGAACGCGGGGCTTCTGAATCAATCTACCAGGAACGCAGGGCTTCTGAATCAATCTACCAGGAACGCAGGGCTTCTGAATCAATCTACCAGGAACGCGGGGCTTCTGAATCAATCTACCAGGAACGCGGGGCTTCTGAATCAATCTACCAGGAACGCAGGGCTTCTGAATCAATCTACCAGGAACGCAGGGCTTCTGAATAAATCTACCAGGAACGCAGGGCTTCTGAATCAATCTACCAGGAACGCAGGGCTTCTGAATCAATCTACCGGGAATGCAGGGCTTCTGAATCAATCTACCAGGAACGCAGGGCATCTGAATCAATCTACCAGGAACATCTTGAAGATTAACAATGCAACATAATTGCTGTCCGATAAAATAAAACTCAAAATAAACAAACAATGCAACATAAATACAGTCCGATAAAATAGAAAATTCCAAAATGAAAAACAACAGGTGCTGAGCTTTGGAGGGGAGGTGGGGGGGGGTCATCAGAAACCATGGCAACTGAAGGCATAAAACAATATGGTTTGATCAGCGTTGTTCAACATTTGATGAGGGAGACGTGTGTGTGTGTGTGTGTGTGTGTGTGTGTGTGTGTGTGTGTGTGCCTGCCTGTTTGATGAGGGAGAAGGTCTGGCAGAACAGCAAGTGGAATTTAGAATGCTGAGAATGTCTCTCACTCTTTCTCCATCAAGCCACTAAGTGTGTCCGCCCACGTATCGTACTGTCTCTCTCTAGGACTCCTGCCCTCGTCGTGAACATCAGGCGAGAGAGAGATGGAGAGCGGTTGCCATGGTGACACTGTGTGGTGATGTAGTAGTAGTAGTAGTAATGTTAGAATTATCATACCAATAAAGCTGAATGCTTCTGGAAGGGAGTGAGAGAGAGAGAGAGAGAGAGAGAGAGAAAGAGAGCGAGACACAGAGAGAGAAAAAGAAGAGACAGAGGGGTGAAACTAAGGGAAAAAGTCCAGGAAAGATGGAAAGAGAGAGCGAGAGAAAGAGAGAGAGCGAGAGAAAGAGCGAGCGAGAGAGACAGAGAGAGAGGGAGAGAGAGACAGAGAGACAGACAGAGAGAGAGGGAGAGAGAGACAGAGAGACAGACAGAGAGAGGGAGAGAGACAGAGAGAAAGACAGACAGAGACAGAAAGAGAGAGACAGAGAGAGACAAAGACAGAGCGAGAGACAGAGAGAAAGACAGACAGAGACAGAAAGAGAGAGAGAGACAGAGAGAGAGGGAGAGACAGAGAGAGAGACAGACAGACACAGAAAGAGAGAGACAGAGAGAGTGGGAGAGACAGAAAGAGAGAGAGACAGAGAGAGAGGGAGAGAGAGAGACAGACAGAGAGAGAGGGAGAGAGAGACAGAGAGACAGACAGAGAGAGAGGGAGAGAGAGACAGAGAGACAGACAGAGAGAGAGAGAGAGAGACAGAGAGAAAGACAGACAGAGACAGAAAGAGAGAGACAGAGAGAGACAAAGACAGAGCGAGAGACAGAGAGAAAGACAGACAGAGACAGAAAGAGAGAGAGAGACAGAGAGAGAGGGAGAGACAGAGAGAGAGACAGACAGACACAGAAAGAGAGAGACAGAGAGAGTGGGAGAGACAGAAAGAGAGAGAGACAGAGAGAGACAGAGACAGACAGACAGAGACAGAAAGAGAGACAGAGAGAGAGGGAGAGACAGAGAGAGAGAGACAGAGACAGAGACACAGAGAGAGACCGAGAGAGAGAAACAGAGATGAAAGCTTACAAAAAAAATATGAGGTGCTTTGGAAAGAAAAAGAGAGCGAGGGAGAGAGGATCTGAGAGAGAGAGGGAGATGGAACAGGGTGAGAGAGAGGGAGATAGAGAGGAAGAGGGCGAGAGAGAGGGAGAAAGAGAGAAGGTAGAAATAGAGAAGCTGAACTCCTAACAGTTGTTCCCCCCTTGCTGTGAGAAATCAGACTGAAGAGCTTCAGGTTAATTAATGTTTGTTTTAAACTTTATTTATATTTAGACTTGTGGGGACCAGCAATAAACACACACAAAATTGTCCAACTTCTTGGTCCCCACAAGGTCAAATTTCTAAAGGGTTAAGGGTTAAGGTTAGAATTAAAGTTAAGATTGGAATTAGGTTCAGGTGCTACGGTTAGGAGCAGGGGTTAGATTTTCGTATTAAGATTCGGAAAAAGAGAAAACAGGATTTTGAATTGTGTCCCCCCAACAAGGTTAGTTGTTCAAGAATGTGTGTGCGCGCATATAGACTGTGTGTGCGGGGGTGTTTCTGCTAATGAACTTCACTCTCCACAGGTGATAGACAGGAAATCACACCAGTCTGGTACAATCAGATCCCTCCTGTCTATCCAATCAGTCCCATCCTCTACAGCGAGGGAAAGGTGTGAAGTCAGAAACTGAACACCAAACACACATCGTGCTGAATAAAGACTGCACCATCACCTGCTGGGGGTTAATGAAAGGTGGCAGCATGAAGAATCATGGTCTAGAATGGTGTGTTCAACATGTAGAATCATGGTGTAGAATGGTGTGTTCAACATGTAGAATGGTGTGTTCAACATGTAGAATCATGGTGTAGAATGGTGTGTTCAACATGTAGAGTGTAGAGAGTATAGAGATATTGTTATCCACGTCGGCACCAACGATGTTAGGATGAAACAGTCAGAGATCACCAAGCGCAACATAGCTTCTGCGTGCATATCAGCTAGAAAGATGTGTCGGCATCGAGTAATTGTCTCTGGCCCCCTCCCAGTTAGGGGAGTGATGAGCTCTACAGCAGAGTCTCACAACTCAATCAATCGCTGGTTGAAAACTGTTTTCTGCCCCTCCCAAAAGATAGAATTTGTAGATAATTGGCCCTCTTTCTGGGACTCGCCCACAAACAGGACCAAGCCTGACCTGCTGAGGAGTGACGGACTCCATCCTAGCTGGAGGGTGCTCTCATCTTATCTGCCAACATAGACAGGGCTCTAACTCCTCTAGCTCCACAATGAAATAGGGTGCAGGCCAGGCAGCAGGCTATTAGCCAGCCTGCCAGCATAGTGGAGTCTGCCACTAGCATAGTTAGTGTAGTCAGCTTAGCTATCACCATTGAGACCGTGTCTGTGCCTCGACCTGGGTTGGGCAAAACTAAACATGGCGGTGTTCGCCTTAGCAATCTCACTAGGATAAAGACCACCTCCATTCCTGTCATTACTGAAAGAGATCATGATACCTCACATCTCAAAATAGGGCTACTTAATGTTAGATCCCTTACTTCAAAGGCAATTATAGTCAATGAACTAATCACTGATCATAATCTTGATGTGATTGGCCTGACTGAAACATGGCTTAAGCCTGATGAATTTACTGTGTTAAATGAGGCCTCACCTCCTGGCTACACTAGTGACCATATCCCCGTGCATCCCGCAAAGGCGGAGGTGTTGCTAACATTTACGATAGCAAATTTCAATTTACAAAAAAGAAAATGACGTTTTCGTCTTTTGAGCTTCTAGTCATGAAATCTATGCAGCCTACTCAATCACTTTTTATAGCTACTGTTTACAGGCCTCCTGGGCCATATACAGCGTTTCTCACTGAGTTCCCTGAATTCCTATCAGACCTTGTAGTCATTGCAGATAATATTCTAATCTTTGGTGACTTTAATATTCACATGGAAAAGTCCACAGACCCACTCCAAAAGGCTTTTGGAGCCATCATCGACTCAGTGGGTTTTGTCCAACATGTCTCTGGACCCACTCACTCTCACAGTCATACGCTGGACCTAGTTTTGTCCCATGGAATAAATGTTGTGGATCTTAATGTTTTTCCTCATAATCCTGGACTATCAGACCACCATTTTATTACGTTTGCAATTGCAACAAATAATCTGCTCAGACCCCAACCAAGGAACATCAAAAGTCGTGCTATAAATTCACAGACAACACAAAGATTCCTTGATGCCCTTCCAGACTCCCTCTGCCTACCCAAGGACGCCAGAGGACAAAAATCCGTTAACCACCTAACTGAGGATCTCAATTTAACCTTGCGCAATACCCTAGATGCAGTTGCACCCCTAAAAACTAAAAAAATGTCTCATAAGAAACTAGCTCCATGGTACACAGAAAATACCCGAGCTCTGAAGCAAGCTTCAGAAAATTGGAACGGAAATGGCGCCACACCAAACTGGAAGTCTTCCGACTAGCTTGGAAGGATGGTACCGTGCAGTACCGAAGAGCCCTTACTGCTGCTCGATCGTCCTATTTTTCTAACTTAATTGAGGAAAATAAGAACAATCCGAAATTCCTTTTTGATACTGTGGCAAAGCTAACTAAAAAGCAGCATTCCCCAAGAGAGGATGACTTGCACTTTAGCAGTGATAAATTCATGAACTTCTTTGAGGAAAAGATTATGATTATTAGAAAGCAAATTACGGACTCCTCTTTAAACCTGCGTATTCCTCCAAACCTCAGTTGTCCTGAGTCTGCACAACTCTGCCAGGACCTAGGATCAAGAGAGACGCTCAAGTGTTTTAGTACTATATCTCTTGACACAATGATGAAAATAATCATGGCCTCTAAACCTTCAAGCTGTATACTGGACCCTATTCCAACTAAACTACTGAAAGAGCTGCTTCCTGTGCTTGGCCCTCCTATGTTGAACATAATAAACGGCTCTCTATCCACTGGATGTGTACCAAACTCACTAAAAGTGGCAGTAATAAAGCCTCTCTTGAAAAAGCCAAACCTTGACCCAGAAAATATAAAAAACTATCGGCCTATATCAAATCTTCCATTCCTCTCAAAGATTTTAGAGAAGGCTGTTGCGCAGCAACTCACTGCCTTCCTGAAGACAAACAATGTATACGAAATGCTTCAGTCTGGTTTTAGACCCCATCATAGCACTGAGACGGCACTTGTGAAGGTGGTAAATGACATTTTGATGGCATCGGACCGAGGCTCTGCATCTGTCCTCGTGCTCCTAGACCTTAGTGCTGCTTTTGATACCATCGATCACCACATTCTTTTGGAGAGATTGGAAACCCAAATTGGTCTACACGGACATGTTCTGGCCTGGTTTAGGTCTTATCTGTCGGAAAGATATCAGTTTGTCTCTGTGAATGGTTTGTCCTCTGACAAATCAACTGTACATTTCGGTGTTCCTCAAGGTTCTGTTTTAGGACCACTATTGTTTTCACTATATATTTTACCTCTTGGGGATGTTATTCGAAAACATAATGTAAACTTTCACTGCTATGCGGATGACACACAGCTGTACATTTCAATGAAACACGGTGAAGCACCAAAATTGCCCTCGCTAGAAGCATGTGTTTCAGACATAAGGAAGTGGATGGCTGCAAACTTTCTACTATTAAACTCGGACAAAACAGAGATGCTTGTTCTAGGTCCCAAGAAACAAAGAGATCTTCTGTTGAATCTGACAATTAATCTTAATGGTTGTACAGTCGTCTCAAATAAAACTGTGAAGGACCTCGGCGTTACTCTGGACCCTGATCTCTCTTTTGAAGAACATATCAAGACCATTTCGAGGACAGCTTTTTTCCATCTACGTAACATTGCAAAAATCAGAAACTTTCTGTCCAAAAATGATGCAGAAAAATTAATCCATGCTTTTGTCACTTCTAGGTTAGACTACTGCAATGCTCTATTTTCCGGCTACCCGGATAAAGCACTAAATAAACTTCAGTTAGTGCTAAATACGGCTGCTAGAATCCTGACTAGAACCAAAAAATTTGATCATATTACTCCAGTGCTAGCCTCTCTACACTGGCTTCCTGTCAAAGCAAGGGCTGATTGATTTCAAGGTTTTACTGCTAACCTACAAAGCATTACATGGGCTTGCTCCTACCTACCTCTCTGATTTGGTCCTGCCGTACATACCTATACGTACGCTACGGTCACAAGACGCAGGCCTCCTAATTGTCCCTAGAATTTCTAAGCAAACAGCTGGAGGCAGGGCTTTCTCCTATAGAGCTCCATTTTTATGGAACGGTCTGCCTACCCATGTCAGAGACGCAAACTCGGTCTCAACCTTTAAGTCTTTACTGAAGACTCATCTCTTCAGTGGGTCATATGATTGAGTGTAGTCTGGCCCAGGAGTGGGAAGGTGAACGGAAAGGCTCTGGAGCAACGAACCGCCCTTGCTGTCTCTGCCTGGCCGGTTCCCCTTTTTCCACTGGGATTCTCTGCCTCTAACCCTGTTACGGGGCTGAGTCACTGGCTTGCTGGGGCTCTCTCGTGCCGTCCCTGGGGGTGCGTCACCTGGGTGGGTTGATTCACTGTTGTGGTCGGCCTGTCTGGGTTTCCCCCCTTTGGGTTGTACCGTGTCGGAGATCTTTGTGGGCTATACTCGGCCTTGTCTCAGGATGGTAAGTTGGTGGTTGTAGATTTCCCTCTAGTGGTGTGGGGGCTGTGCTTTGGCAAAGTGGGTGGGGTTATATCCTTCCTGTTTGGCCCTGTCCGGGGTGTCCTCGGATGGGGCCACAGTGTCTCCTGACCCCTCCTGTCTCAGCCTCCAGTATTTATGCTGCAGTAGTTTATGTGTCGGGGGTAGGGTCAGTTTGTTTATCTGGAGTACTTCTCCTGTCCTATTCGGTGTCCTGTGTAAATCTAAGTGTGCGTTCTCTAATTCTCTCCTTCTCTCCTTCTTTCTCTCTCTCGGAGGACCTGAGCCCTAGAACCATGCCCCAGGACTACCTGACATGATGACTCCTTGCTGTCCCCAGTCCACCTGGCCATGCTGCTGCTCCAGTTTCAACTGGCCTGGGCCCTAGGACCATGTCCCAGGACTACCTGACATGAGGACTCCTTGCTGTCCCCAGTCCACCTGGCCATGCTCCTGCTCCAGTTTCAACTGTTCTGCCTTACTATTATTCAACCATGCTGGTCATTTATGAACATTTGAACATCTTGGCCACGTTCTGTTATAATCTCCACCCGGCACAGCCAGAAGAGGACTGGCCACCCCACATATGCTCTCTCTAATTCTCTCTTTCTTTCTCTCTCTCGGAGGACCTGAGCCCTAGGACCGTGCCCCAGGACTACCTGACATGATGGCTCCTTGCTGTCCCCAGTCCACCTGACTGTGCTGCTGCTCCAGTTTCAACTGTTCTGCCTTATTATTATTTGACCATGCTGGTCATTTATGAACATTTGAACATCTTGGTCATTTTCTGTTATAATCTCTACCCGGCACAGCCAGAAGAGGACTGGCCACCCCACATAGCCCGGTTCCTCTCTAGGTTTCTTCCTAGGTTTTGGCCTTTCTAGGGAGTTTTTCCTAGCCACCGTGCTTTTACACCTGCATTGTTTGCTGTTTGGGGTTTTAGGCTGGGTTTCTGTACAGCACTTTGAGATATCAGCTGATGTACGAAGGGCTATATAAATAAATTTGATTTGATTTGATTTGATTTAGAATCATGGTGTAGAATGGTGTGTTCAACATGTAGAATCATGGTCTAGAATGGTGTGTTCAACATGTAGAATCATGGTGTAGAATGGTGTGTTCAACATGTAGAATCATGGTCTAGAATGGTGTGTTCAACATGTAGAATGGTGTGTTCAACATGTAGAATCATGGTGTAGAATGGTGTGTTCAACATGTAGAATCATGGTGTAGAATGGTGTGTTCAACATGTAGAATCATGGTCTAGAATGGTGTGTTCAACATGTAGAATCATGGTGTAGAATGGTGTGTTCAACATGTAGAATCATGGTCTAGAATGGTGTGTTCAACATGTAGAATCATGGTGTAGAATGGTGTGTTCAACATGTAGAATCATGGTGTAGAATGGTGTGTTCAACATGTAGAATCATGGTGTAGAATGGTGTGTTCAACATGTAGAATCATGGTCTAGAATGGTGTGTTCAACATGTAGAATCATGGTGTAGAATGGTGTGTTCAACATGTAGAATCATGGTGTGTTCAACATGAAGAATCATGGTGTGTTCAACATGTAGAATCATTGTCTAGAATGGTGTGTTCAACATGTAGAATCATGGTGTAGAATGGTGTGTTCACCATGTAGAATCATGGTCTAGAATGGTGTGTTCAACATGTAGAATCATGGTGTAGAATGGTGTGTTCAACATGTAGAATCATGGTGTGTTCAACATGAAGAATCATGGTGTGTTCAACATGTAGAATCATGGCCTAGAATGGTGTGTTCAACATGTAGAATCATGGTGTAGAATGGTGTGTTCAACATGTAGAATCATGGTGTAGAATGGTGTGTTCAACATGTAGAATCACGGTGTAGTAGAATGGTGTGTTCAACATGTAGAATCATGGTGTGTTCAACATGTAGAATCATTGTCTAGAATGGTGTGTTCAACATGTAGAATCATGGTGTGTTCAACATGAAGAATCATGGTGTGTTCAACATGTAGAATCATTGTCTAGAATGGTGTGTTCAACATGTAGAATCATGGTGTAGAATGGTGTGTTCAACATGTAGAATCACAGTGTAGAATGGTGTGTTTAAATCATGGTGTAGAATGGTGTGTTCAACATGTAGAATCATGGTGTAGAATGGTGTGTTCACCATGTAGAATCATGGTGTAGAATGGTGTGTTCAACATGTAGAATCATGGTGTAGAATGGTGTGTTCAACATGTAGAATCTGGTGTAGAATGGCTAGAATGGTGTGTTCAACATGTAGAATCATGGTGTAGAATGGTGTGTTCAACATGTAGAATCATGGTGTGTTCAACATGTAGAATCATTGTCTAGAATGGTGTGTTCAACATGTAGAATCATGGTCTAGAATGGCGTGTTCAACATGCAGAATCACAGTGTAGAATGGTGTGTTCAACATGTAGAATCATGGTGTAGAATGGTGTGCTCAACATGTAGAATCATGGTGTAGAATGGTGTGTTCAACATGTAGAATGGTGTGTTCAACATGTTGAATCATGGTCTAGAATGGTGTGTTCACCATGTGGAATCATGGTCTAGAATGGTGTGTTCACCATGTGGAATCATGGTGTAGAATGGTGTGTTCACCATGTGGAATCATGGTGTAGAATGGTGTGTTCAACATGTAGAATGGTGTGTTCAACATGTAGAATGGTGTGTTCACCATGTGGAATCATGGTGTAGAATGGTGTGTTCAACATGTAGAATCACGGTGTAGAATGGTGTGTTCAACATGTAGAATCTTGGCCTAGAATGGTGTGTTCAACATGTAGAATCATGGTGTGTTCAACATGAAGAATTATGGTGTGTTCAACATGTAGAATCATTGTCTAGAATGGTGTGTTCAACATGAAGAATCATGGTGTGTTCAACATGAAGAATCATGGTGTGTTCAACATGTAGAATCATTGTCTAGAATGGTGTGTTCAACATGTAGAATCATGGTGTAGAATGGTGTGTTCAACATGTAGAATCATGGTGTAGAATGGTGTGCTCAACATGTAGAATCATGGTGTAGAATGGTGTGTTCAACATGTAGAATGGTGTGTTCAACATGTAGAATCATGGTCTAGAATGGTGTGTTCACCATGTGGAATCATTGTGTAGAATGGTGTGTTCACCATGTGGAATCATGGTCTAGAATGGTGTGTTCAACATGTAGAATGGTGTGTAGAATGGTGTGTTCAACATGTAGAATGGTGTGTTCAACATGTAGAATCATGGTGTAGAATGGTGTGTTCAACATGTAGAATCATGGTCTAGAATGGTGTGTTCACCATGTGGAATCATGGTGTAGAATGGTGTGTTCACCATGTGGAATCATGGTCTAGAATGGTGTTCAACATGTAGAATCATGGTGTAGAATGGTGTGTTCAACATGTAGAATCATGGTGTAGAATGGTGTGTTCAACATGTAGAATCACGGTGTAGAGTGGTGTGTTCAACATGTAGAATCATGGCCTAGAATGGTGTGTTCAACATGTAGAATCATGGTGTAGAATGGTGTGTTCAACATGTAGAATCACGGTGTAGTAGAATAGTGTGTTCAACATGTAGAATCATGGTGTGTTCAACATGTAGAATCATTGTCTAGAATGGTGTGTTCAACATGTAGAATCATGGTGTGTTCAACATGAAGAATCATGGTGTGTTCAACATGTAGAATCATTGTCTAGAATGGTGTGTTCAACATGTAGAATCATGGTGTGTTCAACATGAAGAATCATGGTGTGTTCAACATGTAGAATCATTGTCTAGAATGGTGTGTTCAACATGTAGAATCATGGTGTAGAATGGTGTGTTCAACATGTAGAATCATGGTGTAGAATGGTGTGTTCAACATGTAGAATCATGGTGTAGAATGGTGTGTTCAACATGTAGAATCATGGTGTAGAATGGCGTGTTCAACATGTAGAATCATGGTGTAGAATGGCGTGTTCAACATGTAGAATGGTGTGTTCAACATGTAGAATCATGGTGTAGAATGGTGTGTTCAACATGTAGAATCATGGTGTAGAATGGTGTGTTCAACATGTAGAATCATGGTGTGTTCAACATGTAGAATCATTGTCTAGAATGGTGTGTTCAACATGTAGAATCATGGTGTGTTCAACATGAAGAATCATGGTGTGTTCAACATGAAGAATCATGGTGTGTTCAACATGAAGAATCATGGTGTGTTCAACATGAAGAATCATGGTGTGTTCAACATGAAGAATCATGGTGTGTTCAACATGTAGAATCATTGTCTAGAATGGTGTGTTCAACATGTAGAATCATGGTCTAGAATGTCGTGTTCAACATGCAGAATCACTGTGTAGAATGGTGTGTTCAACATGTAGAATCATGGTGTAGAATGGTGTGTTCAACATGTAGAATGGTGTGTTCAACATGTAGAATCATGGTGTAGAATGGTGTGTTCAACATGTAGAATCATGGTGTGTTCAACATGTAGAATCATTGTCTAGAATGGTGTGTTCAACATGTAAAATCATGGTGTAGAATGGTGTGTTCAACATGTAGAATGGTGTGTTCAACATGTAGAATCATGGTGTAGAATGGTGTGTTCAACATGTAGAATCATGGTGTGTTCAACATGTAGAATCATTGTCTAGAATGGTGTGTTCAACATGTAGAATCATGGTGTAGAATGGTGTGTTCAACATGTAGAATCATGGTGTAGAATGGTGTGTTCAACATGTAGAATCATGGTGTAGAATGGTGTGTTCAACATGTAGAATCATGGTGTAGAATGGTGTGTTCAACATGTAGAATCATGGTCTAGAATGGTGTGTTCAACATGTAGAATCATGGTGTAGAATGGTGTGTTCAGGTCCATGTAGAATCATTGTCTAGAATGGTGTGTTCAACATGTAGAATCATGGTGTAGAATGGTGTGTTCAACCTAGAATCATGGTGTAGAATGGTGTGTTCAACATGTAGAATCATGGTGTAGAAGGTCCAACCTGGACTAGAATCAGCCTGTATGCCCAGGTCCACCCAACATGTAGAATCATGGTCTATGACCAGGTCCAACATGGACTAGAACAGTGCTATGACCAGGTGAAGAAGCTGTAGACTAGAACAGCCTCTATGACCAGGTCCACCCTGCACTAGAACAGCCTCTATGACCAGGTCCACCCTGCTGACTCTGTGGAGCCTTTACTAATGACCAGGTGTGTTACCTCTGTTAGCTGGGCCAGTGGTCCTCTGTTAGCTGACCAGTGTGTTCACTGGGCCGTGTGTTCCTCTGTGCTGGGCTGTGTGGTCCTCTGTTAGCTGGGCTGTGTGTTCCTCTGTTAGCTGGGCTGTGTCCTCTGTTAGCTGGGCTGGTCCTCTGTTAGCTGGGCCGTGTGGTCCTCTGTTAGCTGGGCCGTGTGGTCTAGAACAGGTCCTCTGTTAGCTGGGCCGTGTGGTCCTCTGTGTGTTCCTCTGTTAGCTGGGCCAGGTCCACCCGTGTGGTCACTGTTTACAGCCACTGTGGTCCCTGTTTAGTCCGTGTGGTCCTCTGTTTAGCTGGGCCGTGTGGTCCTCTGTTTACTGGGCCTGTGGTCTCTGTTTAGCCCAGGTCCACCTCTGTTTACTGGGCCAGCCTCTGTTTAGCTGACCAGGGTCCACCCTGGACTGAACAGCCTCTATGCCCAGGTCCACTGGACTAGAACCGTGTGGTCCTCTGTTGACCAGGTCCACCCTGGACTGGGCCGTGTGGTCTCTGTGACCAGGTCCACCCTGGACTAGAACAGCCTCTGTTGGCTGACCAGGTCCACCCTGGCTGGGCAGCCTCTATGACTGGGCAGGTCCTCTGTTAGCTGGGCTCTCTGACTCTGTGTTCCTCTGTTAGCTGGGCCTTTCCTCTGTAATGTGGGTGTGTTAATTAGTGGGCCGTGTGTTCCTCTGTTAGCTGGGCCGTGTGGTCCTCTGTTAGCTGGGCCGTGTGTTCCTCTGTTAGCTGGGCCGTGTGGTCCTCTGTTAGCTGGGCTGTGTGTTCCTCTGTTAGCTGGGCCGTGTGTTCCTCTGTTAGCTGGGCCGTGTGGTCCTCTGTTAGCTGGGCCGTGTGGTCCTCTGTTAGCTGGGCTGTGTGGTCCTCTGTTAGCTGGGCTGTGTGGTCCTCTGTTAGCTGGGCTGTGTGTTCCTCTGTTAGCTGGGCTGTGTGGTCCTCTGTTAGCTGGGCCGTGTGGTCCTCTGTTAGCTGGGCCGTGTGGTCCTCTGTTAGCTGGGCTGTCTGGTCCTCTGTTAGCTGGGCCGTGTGGTCCTCTGTTAGCTGGGCCGTGTGTTCGTCTGTTAGCTGGGCTGTGTGGTCCTCTGTTAGCTGGGCTGTCTGGTCCTCTGTTAGCTGGGCCGTGTGGTCCTCTGTTAGCTGGGCTGTGTGTTCCTCTGTTAGCTGGGCTGTGTGGTCCTCTGTTAGCTGGGCTGTGTGGTCCTCTGTTAGCTGGGCTGTGTGGTCCTCTGTTAGCTGGGCCGTGTGTTCGTCTGTTAGCTGGGCTGTGTGGTCATCTGTTAATGTAAGAAGTTGGCCTCCACCACTGTTCAGTTGTTGTACAGGTTGACAGAAGGCGTCTCAGTCACAGGGTCTCAGTCACAGGGTCCTCGTTTTACACTATTCTCATTTTCCACCCTGCACCTATAACCTTTCTCTTGAAAGAGGGTTGGTGTTCTCTTATAACAGTGATGGTCTGTGTGGAAGATGACATCTCTTATGGGCCCATTTTGTAGCAGTCGGCAAAAAGTGTCTCTGGATTGTCCATGAGGAGCTTCTCTTTCCGTGCCTCGTCATGTTTAATATCCAAGGGGTACTGTACTGCACACAGGGAAACCAGCGAGCAGGGGGCAAAATAGACCTCTGGATTTGGGTGGGAGAGAAACTCTGCTGCCATTATTGGGCTTCACATCTCTCACTTCACACTGATTAATGTTGCAGCCGGTTCTGTTTCTTTTCCTAGCTAGCTTGGTAGCCTTTTAACTGAGCATTCGGCCGCTATAAAGTTAAATATCTACAGATTATTGTAATGTTATTTAATTCTAAATGATCAGTTCGTGTTTCTGTTGTGCTTCTTTTACTGGTCGCTGGTTTGTCAGAAAGTTTGCTGGATAATCCTTGGTAATAACTTTCTCTTAAACGCTAACTCTAATTCTCTCTCTAAAACGTTAATGCTAATTCTCTGTAAAACGTTAATGCTAATTCTCTAAAACGTTAATGCTAATTCTCTCTCTAAAACGTTAACTCTAATTCTCTCTAAAACATTAACTCTAATTCTCTCTAAAACACTAACGCTAATTCTCTAAAACGTTAATGCTAATTCTCTCTAAAACGTTAACTCTAATTCTCTCTAAAACACTAATGCTAATTCTCTAAAACGTTAATGCTAATTCTCTCTAAAAAGCTAAATCTAACCTCTCTAAAACTAACTAATTCTCTCTCTAAAACGCTAAATCTAATTCTCTCTTAAAACTATAAATCTAATTCAATCTAAAACTTTAAAACGAACTCATTCTCTCTCTAAAACTAACTATTCCTCTCTCTAAAAGGAACTCATTCTCTCTCCCCTTCCCACCCTTGCTGTAGTCATCTTCTTCTTTCTCTCCAACTCAACACCTCTTTCACCACCTCCTTCTCCCTTCTCTCTACCTCCATCTTATCTGCTGGATAAGAGATTCCCTTTGTTCTGTCTGCACAGGAACAGGGGCTTTCCTCTCCTCCCTCTCTTCTCCCTCTGCGTCACAAAGGACTTAGACGTGAGGTAAATGCATTCTTAGAAAGAGATAACGTCTCTCCTCCTTCTCTTCCCCTCAGGGGCCAATGTTATTTTCCTCCACTCTCTCTCTCCCTCCCTCCTCACTCTCCCTCCCTCCTCACTCTCCCTCTCTCCTCACTCTCCCTCTCTCCTCACTCTCCCTCTCTCCTCACTCTCCCTCTCTCCTCACTCTCCCTCTCTCCTCACTCCCCCGCCCTACACTCTCTTTCTCCTCACTCTCACTCCCCCGCCCTACACTCTCTTTCTCCCTACTCTCTCCCTCCCTCCTCACTCTGTCCCTCCCTCCCTCCTCACTCTGTCCCTCCCTCCCTCCTCACTCTGTCCCTCCCTCCCTCCTCACTCTGTCCCTCCCTCCCTCCTCACTCTGTCCCTCCCTCCCTCCTCACTCTGTCCCTCCCTCCCTCCTCACTCTGTCCCTCCCTCCCTCCTCACTCTGTCCCTCCCTCCCTCCTCACTCTGTCCCTCCCTCCTCACTCTGTCCCTCCCTCCTCACTCTGTCCCTCCCTCCTCTCTCTCTCTCTCTCTCACTCTCTCTCTGTCCCTCCCTCCCTCCTCACTCTGTCCCTCCCTCCCTCCTCACTCTGTCCCTCCCTCCCTCCTCACTCTGTCCCTCCCTCCCTCCTCACTCTGTCCCTCCCTCCCTCCTCACTCTCTCCCTCCCTCCCTCCTCACTCTCTCCCTCCCTCCCTCCTCACTCTCTCCCTCCCTCCCTCCTCACTCTGTCCCTCCCTCCTCACTCTGTCCCTCCCTCCTCACTCTGTCCCTCCCTCCTCACTCTGTCCCTCCCTCCTCACTCTGTCCCTCCCTCCTCACTCTGTCCCTCCCTCCTCACTCTGTCCCTCCCTCCTCACTCTGTCCCTCCCTCCTCACTCTGTCCCTCCCTCCTCACTCTGTCCCTCCCTCCCTCTCTCTCTCTCCCTCTCTCTCTCTCCCTCTCTCTACTCTCTCTCTCTCTCTACTCTCTCTCCCTACTCTCTCTCTCTCCCTACTCACTCTCTCTCCCTTCTCTCTCACTCTCTCCCTTCTCTCTCACTCTCTCCCTTCTCTCTCACTCTCTCCCTACTCACTCTCTCTCCCTACTCACTCTCTCTCCCTACTCACTCTCTCTCCCTTCTCTCTCACTCTCTCCCTTCTCTCTCACTCTCTCCCTACTCACTCACTCTCTCCCTACTCACTCTCTCTCCCTACTCTCTCTCTCTCTCTCTCTCTCTCCCTACTCTCTCTCTCTCTCTCTCTCCCTACTCTCTCTCTCTCTCTCCCTACTCACTCTCTCTCTCTCCCTACTCTCTCACTCTCTCTCCCTACTCTCTCACTCTCTCTCCCTACCCTCTCCCTCACCCTCTCCCTCCCTCACCCTCTCCCTCCCTCCCCTCTCTCTACTCACTCTGTCTCTCTCTCTCTCCCTACTCACTCTCTCTCTCCCTCTCCCTCCCTCCCCCTCTCCCTACTCACCCTCTCCCTCCCTCCCCCTCTCTCTACTCACTCTGTCTCTCTCTCTCTCTCTCCCTACTCACTCTCTCTCACCCTCTCCCCCCCTCCCCTCTCCCTACCCTCCCCCTCTCCCCCTACGGTCTCTGAAGAAGAGAGAAGAGAGCCGTTTTCAAAAGGAAAACTTTCAGATGTTTTCCAGACCTCAAAATGATTCTGTCAAGACGACTCCGTGTGGATCCAGGAACAACAACAACCAAACGACTGGAAGAGGAAAGTCACTGAATACAACCAGGAAAACATTAGACAGATCAAATCATCACTAATTACCTTCCAACTTAATCAATTGTAGGACAACAATTAGTATTTAATTGGATTTAATATGGATTTTAATTCTTTATTTGTGTAATATTTCAGGTCAAAGCACGTGTATCAGAACACTGGACAGCCAATCGTAAAAACAACAGAACGAGTCTTCCACTTAACGACATGAAACAACAACATCCTATTGGCCAGTGCGCGTGAGAGAGAGCTGGGGCACGTGCGTGTATGGGGTTTTCAGGGCCAATTTGTTTTCTAGTAATGAATAGAGATTAGGAAACACAATGACAGCGGCTAAACGATCTAGAGTCAATAAGAGCGTCTGTCCGGCTTCCTCTCCAGTACCTCAGAGCCACTTCTTAATGACAGTGAGCGCTGTATTAAACGTGCTGAGGCCCGGGTGAGTTCCCCGGTAGACCAGAAGCAGGGAGCCGGCCTGAGCTCGGTACCCAGCCTGGAGCAGCTCTGACGCAGCCTTCTCCACGTCCCAACCTCCCTCCCGGTGTCTCGAGAGCAGGTGGGCGCTGAGAGGAGGGTAGAGAGGGGACGGTACACACCCCACCAGGAGACCAGCATCCAGCAGGAGAGACAGGAGCTCTGGGTCGCAGGTAGAGTCACACACCTGGGAGACAGGGTACATGGTTAAAATCACAGGAGACAACCCCAACCTCACGTTTCCTTCTTCATCTATGTCCTACCGTGACCTCTGAACTCCCCTTTTGAGTTTGTGTCACTGTGTGTGTCTGTGTGTGTGTGTGTGTGTGTGTGTGTGTGTGTGTGCTGTGGTGTGTTCTATTCATTTAGCTGATCAGCTCCCATGTCAAATCAAATTATATTTGTCTGAATACAACAGATGTAGACCTTAGTGAAATCCTTACTTTCGAGCCCCTAACTAACAATGCAGTTTAAACAAATATGGATAAGAATAAGAGATAAGTCATTAAATAGCAGCAGTAAATAACAATATATACAGGGGATACCAGTACAGAGTCAATGTGGAGGCTATATACAGGGGATACCAGTACAGAGTCAATGTGGAGGCTATATACAGGGGGTACCAGTACAGAGTCAATGTGGAGGCTATATACAGGGGGTACCGGTACAGAGTCAATGTGGAGGCTATATACAGGGGGTACCGGTACAGAGTCAATGTGGAGGCTATATACAGGGGGTACCAGTACAGAGTCAATGTGGAGGCTATATACAGGGGGTACCGGTACAGAGTCAATGTGGAGGCTATATACAGGGGGTACCAGTACAGAGTCAATGTGGAGGCTATATACAGGGGATACCAGTACAGAGTCAATGTGGAGGCTATATACAGGGGGTACCAGTAGAGTCAATGTGGAGGCTATATACAGGGGGTACCAGTACAGAGTCAATGTGGAGGCTATATACAGGGGGTACTGGTACAGAGTCAATGTGGAGGCTATATACAGGGGGTACCGGTACAGAGTCAATGTGGAGGCTATATACAGGGGGTACCGGTAAAGAGTCAGTGTGGAGGCTATATACAGGGGATACCGGTACAGAGTCAATGTGGAGGCTATATACAGGGGGTACCAGTACAGAGTCAATGTGGGGGCTATATACAGGGGGTACCGGTACAGAGTCAATGTGGAGGCTATATACAGGGGGTACCAGTACAGAGTCAATGTGGAGGCTATATACAGGGTGTTACGGTACAGAGTCAATGTGGAGGCTATATACAGGGTGTTATGGTACAGAGTCAATGTGGAGGCTATATACAGGGTGTTACGGTACAGAGTCCATGTGGAGGCTATATACAGGGGGTACCAGTCCAGAGTCAATGTGGAGGCTATATACAGGGGGCACCGGTACAGAGTCAATGTGGAGGCTATATACAGGGGGTACCGGTACAGAGTCAATGTGGAGGCTATATACAGGGGGTACCGGTACAGAGTCAATGTGGAGGCTATATACAGGGGGCACCGGTACAGAGTCAATGTGGAGGCTATATACAGAGTCAATGTGGAGGCCAGGTACACAGAGTCAATATGGAGGCTATATACAGGGTGTACCGGTACAGAGTCAATGTGGAGGCTATATACAGGGGGTACCGGTACAGAGTCAATGTGGAGGCTATATACAGGGGGCACCGGTACAGAGTCAATGTGGAGGCTCTATACAGGAGGTACTGGTACAGAGTCAATGTGGAGGCTATATACAGGAGGTACAGAGTCAATGTGGAGGCTATATACAGGGGGTACCGGTACAGAGTCAATGTGGAGGCTATATACAGGGGGTACCGGTACAGAGTCAATGTGGAGGCTATATACAGGGTGTACCGGTACAGAGTCAATGTGGAGGAGGAGACCCATTCTGTGTGTCATAGGGAGGAGAAGACCCATTCTGTGTGTCATAGGGAGGAGAAGACCCATTCTGTGTGTCATAGGGAGGAGAAGACCCATTCTGTGTGTCATAGGGAGGAGAAGACCCATTCTGTGTGTCATAGGGAGGAGGAGACCCATTCTGTGTGTCATAGGGAGGAGGAGACCCATTCTGTGTGTCATAGGGAGGAGGAGACCCATTCTGTGTGTCATAGGGAGGAGGAGACCCATTCTGTGTGTCATAGGGAGGAGAAGACCCATTATGTGTGTCATAGGGAGGAGGAGACCCATTCTGTGTGTCATAGGGAGGAGAAGACCCATTCTGTGTGTCATAGGGAGGAGGATGCCAGTTACCTCGGTGGTGTTGTTGATCTGATCCAGGACCAGCTCTAACAGCTGGGGGTCTTGACTCTCGGTCATCAGTTTAAGAGCTGGGAGCCGTAGGCCTGGTTGATCCAGGAGCAGAGAGGACATGTGTCTGATACACTGTAGGGAGAGGAGGGAGGGAGGGAGGGAGGGAGGGAGGGAGAGGAGGGAGAGGAGGGAGGGAGGGAGAGGAGGGAGAGAGGGAGGGAGGGAGGGAAGGAAGGGAGGGAAGGAGGGAGGGATGGAAGGGAAGGTGAGTGAGGGAGGGAGGGGAAGGTGAGTGAGGGAGGGAGGGAGGGAGGAAGGGAGGGAAGGGGAGTGAGGGAGGGAAGGGAAGGTGAGTGAGGGAGGGATGGAAGGGAAGGTGAGTGAGGGAGGGAAGGTGAGTGAGGGAGGGAGGGAGGGAGGGAGGGAGGGAGAGGAGGGAGGGAGAGAGAGAGGGAGGGAGGGAGGGAGGGAGGGAGGGAGGGAGGGAGGGAGGGAGGGAGGGAGGGAGGGAGGGAAGGGAAGGGAAGGTGAGTGAGGGAGGGAGGGATGGAAGGGAAGGTGAGTGAGGGAGGGAGGGGAAGGTGAGTGAGGGAGGGAGGAAGGGAGGGAAGGGGAGTGAGGGAGGAAAGGGAAGGTGAGGGAGGAAAGGGAAGGTGAGTGAGGGAGGGAGGGAGGGAGGGAGGGAGGGGAGGGAGGGAAGGGAAGGTGAGTGAGGGAGGGAAGGGAAGGTGAGTGAGGGAAGGGAAGGTGAGTGAGGGAGGGAGGGGAAGGTGAGTGAGGGAGGGAGGGATGGAAGGGAAGGTGAGTGAGGGAGGGAGGGGAAGGTGAGGGAGGGAGGGAGGGAGGGAAGGTGAGTGAGGCAGGGAAGGTGAGTGAGGGAGGGAGGTGAGTGAGGGAGGGAAGGGAGGGAGGGATGGAAGGGAAGGTGAGTGAGGGAGGGGAAGGTGAGTGAGGGAGGGAAGGGAAGGTGAGTGAGGGAGGGAAGGTGAGTGAGGGAGGGAAGGGAAGGGAAGGGAGGGAGGGAGGGATGAGGAATTGGGAAGGGGGACACACATGCAGTACATGTTAAATAGAGAGATGCACGGCTGCATGGTGCTGGTGGTAATATATGGATATTAATCTCTCTCCCATCATGCTCTAGTGGTTTCATTCTATAGGCTTTAAATTAAAAGAGTGTTCAGAGTGAAACTGTCATCTCCTCTCCACACAAAGATTAGTATACCTTAGGGGTAGTACTATCACCAGTAATATCACAAAGCATACCATTATACTACACTGTCTAGTTCTACACAGAATACCATTATACTACACTGTCTAGTTCTACATATAATACCATTATACTACACTGTCTAGTTCTACACAGAATACTATTATACTACTGTCTAGTTCTACACAGAATACCATTATACTACACTGTCTAGTTCTACACAGAATACCATTATACTACACTGTCTAGTTCTACACAGAATACCATTATACTACTGTCTAGTTCTACACAGAATACCATTATACTACACTGTCTAGTTCTACACAGAATACCATTATACTACACTGTCTAGTTCTACACAGAATACCATTATACTACTGTCTAGTTCTATACAGAATACCATTATACTACACTGTCTAGTTCTACACAGAATACCATTATACTACACTGTCTAGTTCTACACACATAATACCATTATACTACACTGCCTAGTTCTACACAGAATACCATTATACTACACTGTCTAGTTCTACACAGAATACCATTATACTACTGTCTAGTTCTATACAGAATACCATTATACTACACTGTCTAGTTCTACACAGAATACCATTATACTACACTGTCTAGTTCTACACACATAATACCATTATACTACACTGCCTAGTTCTACACAGAATACCATTATACTACACTGTCTAGTTCTACACACATAATACCATTATACTACACTGCCTAGTTCTACACAGAATACCATTATACTACTGTCTAGTTCTACACACAGAATACCATTATACTACTGTCTAGTTCTACATACAATACCATTATACTACACTGTCTAGTTCTACACAGAATACCATTATACTACTGTCTAGTTCTACACATAGAATACCATTATACTACACTGTCTAGTTCTACACAGAATACCATTATACTACACTGTCTAGTTCTACATATAATACCATTATACTACACTGTCTAGTTCTACACAGAATACCATTATACTACTGTCTAGTTCTACACAGAATACCATTATACTACTGTCTAGTTCTACACAGAATACCATTATACTACACTGTCTAGTTCTACACAGAATACCATTATACTACTGTCTAGTTCTACACAGAATACCATTATACTACACTGTCTAGTTCTACACAGAATACCATTATACTACACTGCCTAGTTCTACACAGAATACCATTATACTACACTGTCTAGTTCTACACAGAATACCATTATACTACTGTCTAGTTCTACACAGAATACCATTATACTACTGTCTAGTTCTACACAGAATACCATTATACTACTGTCTAGTTCTACACACAGAATACCATTATACTACTGTCTAGTTCTACACAGAATACCATTATACTACTGTCTAGTTCTACACAGAATACCATTATACTACACTGTCTAGTTCTATACACAGAATACCATTATACTACACTGTCTAGTTCTATACACACACTGGTAGGTGTTACCTGTGCAGGTAGTTTGTGTTTGGAGGGGTAGAGGGAGCGGACCATGTTCATGATCTCCTGACCCAGGTCCAGTCTGACCTCTGACCCGTGACCTCTGCAGCATTCTATTAAGCTAGAGGTCAACACCACCCAGGGGTTACGCTCACACTGAGCACTGAGGAGAGATGCAGAAAGAGAGGTTACTGTGTGGGTCTGTAAAATGTGTTGGTTCAAAGAGAGGAGGAACAGAAGGGGGGATGAGACTGAGGAGAAGACAGGAGGAACAGAACGAGGGATGAGGCTGAGAAGACAGGAGGAGAGGAGGAACAGAACGAGGGATGAGGCTGAGGCTGAGAATACAGGAGGAACAGAACGAGGGATGAGGCTGAGGCTGAGAAGACAGGAAGAGAGGAGGAACAGACGGAGGGATGAGACTGAGGAGAAGACAGGAGAGAAGACGAGAGTTGAAGAGAAACAAGGGAAGTGTTATGATGAATAGGAAGAAGAAAGATGAGGGAGAGAAGAAGAGAGGGAGAGAAGAAGAGGGAGAGAAGACGAGGTAGAGAAGAAGAGAGGAGAGAAGACGAGGTAGAGAAGAAGAGAGGGAAAGAAGAAGAGGGAGAGAAGACGAGGGAGAGAAGAAGAGAGGGAGAGAAGAAGAGAGGGAGAGAAGAAGAGAGGGAGAGAAGAAGAGAGGGAGAGAAGAAGAGAGGGAGAGAAGAAGAGAGAGAGAGAAGACGAGGGAGAGAAGACGAGGGAGAGAAGACGAGGGAGAGAAGACGAGGGAGAGAAGACGAGGGAGAGAAGACGAGGGAGAGAAGACGAGGGAGAGAAGACGAGGGAGAGAAGACGAGGGAGAGAAGACGAGGGAGAGAAGACGAGGGAGAGAAGACGAGGGAGAGAAGACGAGGGAGAGAAGACGAGGGAGAGAAGACGAGGGAGAGAAGACGAGGGAGAGAAGACGAGGGAGAGAAGACGAGGGAGAGAAGAAGAGGGAGAGAAGAAGAGAAGAAGAGAGGGAGAGAAGAAGAGAGGGAGAGAAGAAGAGAGGGAGAGAAGACGAGAGGGAGAGGGAGAGAACAAGAGAGGGAGAGAAGAAGAGGGAGAGAAGAAGAGGGAGAGAAGAAGAGGTAGAGAAGAAAAGAAGACGAGGGAGAGAAGAAGAGAGGGAGAGAGGACGAGGTAGAGAAGAAGAGAGGGAGAGAAGACATTTAGCTGGTCAGCTCTCATCTGTTCTATTCATTGAGCTGGTCAGCTCTCATCAGGGTTAGGGTCATGCCAGGGTTAGGGTCATGTCAGGGTCATGCCAGGGTCAGGGTCATGTCAGGGTCATGCCAGGGGTAGGGTCAGGCCAGGGTCAGGGTCAGGCCAGAGATAGGGTCAGGGTCAGGCCAGGGGTAGGGTCAGGGTCATGCCAGGGGTAGGGGTAAGATCAGGGGTAGGGTCATGCCAGGGGTAGGGTTATGGTCAGGGTCATGTCAGGGGTAGGGTCAGGGTTAGGGTCATGTCAGGGATAGGGTCATGTCAGGGGTAGGGTCAGGGTCATGCCAAGGGTAGGGTTGGGGTCATGCCAGGGATAGGGTTAGGGTCATGCCAGGGGTAGGGGTAGGGTTAGGGTCAGGGTCATGCCAGGGGTAGGGTCAGGGTCATGCCAGGGGTTGGGTTAGGGTCATGCCAGGGGTAGGGTTAGGGTCAAGGTCATGCCAGGGGTAGGGTTAGGGTCAAGGTCATGCCAGGGGTAGGGTTAGGGTCATGCCAGGGGTTGGGTTAGGGTCAGGGTCATGCCAGGGGTAGGGTTAGGATCATGCCAGGGGTTGGGTTAGGGTCAGGGTCATGCCAGGGGTAGGGTTAGGATCATGCCAGGGGTTGGGTTAGGGTCAGGGTCATGCCAGGGGTAGGGTTATGGTCAGGGTCATGTCAGTGGTAGGGTTAGGGTCAGGGTCATGCCAGTGGTAGGGTTAGGGTCAGGGTCATGCCAGGGGTAGGGTTAGGGTCATGGTAGGGTTAGGGTCATGCCAGGGGTAGGGTTAGGGTCATGCCAGGGGTAGGGTTAGGGTCATGCCAGTGGTAGGGTTATGGTCAGGGTCATGCCAGTGGTAGGGTTAGGGTCAGGGTCATGCCAGTGGTAGGGTTAGGGTCAGGGTCATGCCAGTGGTAGGGTTAGGGTCATGCCAGGGGTAGGGTTAGGGTCAGGGTCATGTCAGTGGTAGGGTTAGGGTCAGGGTCATGCCAGTGGTAGGGTCAGGGTCATGCCAGGGTTAGGGTCATGCCAGGGGTAGGGTTAGGGTCAGGGTCATGCCAGTGGTAGGGTTAAGGTCAGGGTCATGCCAGTGGTAGGGTTAGGGTCAGGGTCATGCCAGTGGTAGGGTTACGGTCAGGGTCATGCCAGGGGTAGGGTTAGGGTCATGTTAGGGTTAGGGTCAGGGTCATGCCAGTGGTAGGGTAAGGGTCAGGGTCATGCCAGTGGTAGGGTTAGGGTCAGGGTCATGCCAGGGGTAGGGTTAGGGTCATGCCAGGGGTAGGGTTAGGGTCAGGGTCATGCCAGGGGTAGTGTTAGGGTCATGCCAGTGGTAGGGTTAGGGTCAGGGTCATGCCAGTGGTAGGGTTAGGGTCAGGGTCATGCCAGGGGTAGGGTTAGGGTCATGCCAGTGGTAGGGTTAGGGTCAGGGTCATGCCAGTGGTAGGGTTAGGGTCATGCCAGGGTTAGGGTTAGGGTCATGCCAGGGGTAGGGTTATGGTCAGGGTCATGGTAGGGTTAGGGTCAGGGTCATGCCAGTGGTAGGGTTAGGGTCATGCCAGGGTTAGGGTTAGGGTCATGCCAGGGGTAGGGGTAGGGTCATGCCAGTGGTAGGGTTAGGGTCAGGGTCATGCCAGTGGTAGGGTTAGGGTCAGGGTCATGGTAGGGTTAGGGTCAGGGTCATGCCAGTGGTAGGGTTAGGGTCAGGGTCATGCCAGGGGTAGGGTCAGGGTCATGCCAGGGGTAGGGTTAGGGTCAGGGTCATGGTAGGGTTAGGGTCATGCCAGGAGTAGGGTTAGGGTCAGGGTCATGCCATGGGTAGGGTTAGGGTCAGGGTCATGCCAGTGGTAGGGTCAGGGTCATGCCAGGGGTAGGGTTAGGGTCAGGGTCATGCCAGGGGTAGGGTCAGGGTCATGCCAGTGGTAGGGTTAGGGTCAGGGTCATGCCAGTGGTAGGGTTAGGGTCAGGGTCATGCCAGTGGTAGGGTTAGGGTCAGGGTCATGCCAGTGGTAGGGTCAGGGTCATGCCAGGGTTAGGGTCAGGGTCATGCCAGGGGTAGGGTTAGGGTCAGGGTCATGCCAGTGGTAGGGTTAGGGTCAGGGTCATGCCAGTGGTAGGGTTAGGATCAGGGTCATGCCAGTGGTAGGGTTAGGATCAGGGTCATGCCAGGGGTAGGGTTAGGGTCATGCCAGGGGTTGGGTTAGGGTCAGGGTCATGCCAGGGGTAGGGTTAGGATCATGCCAGGGGTAGGGTTAGGATCATGCCAGGGGTTGGGTTAGGGTCAGGGTCATGCCAGGGGTAGGGTTAGGGTCATGCCAGTGGTAGGGTTAGGGTCATGCCAGTGGTAGGGTTAGGGTCATGCCAGTGGTAGGGTTAGGGTCATGCCAGGAGTAGGGTTAGGGTCATGCCAGGGGTAGGGTTAGGGTCATGCCAGGGGTAGGGTTAGGGTCAGGGTCATGCCAGTGGTAGGGTTAGGGTCAGGGTCATGCCAGTGGTAGGGTTAGGGTCAGGGTCATGCCAGTGGTAGAGTTAGGGTCAGGGTCATGCCAGGGGTAGGGTTAGGGTCATGCCAGGGGTAGGGTTAGGGTCATGCCAGTGGTAGGGTTAGGGTCATGCCAGTGGTAGGGTTAGGGTCAGGGTCATGCCAGTGGTAGGGTTAGGGTCAGGGTCATGCCAGGGGTTGGGTCATGCCAGGGGTTGGGTTAGGGTCAGGGTCATGCCAGGGGTAGGGTTAGGATCATGCCAGGGGTTGGGTTAGGGTCATGCCAGGGGTAGGGTTAGGGTCAGGGTCATGCCAGGGGTAGGGTTAGGATCATGCCAGGGGTTGGGTCAGGGTCATGCCAGGGGTTGGGTCATGCCAGGGGTTGGGTTAGGGTCAGGGTCATGCCAGGGGTAGGGTTAGGATCATGCCAGGGGTTGGGTTAGGGTCATGCCAGGGGTAGGGTTAGGATCATGCCAGGGGTTGGGTTAGGGTCAGAGTCATGCCAGTGGTAGGGTTAGGGTCAGGGTCATGCCAGTGGTAGGGTTAGGGTCAGGGTCATGCCAGTGGTAGGGTTAGGGTCATGCCAGGGGTAGGGTCAGGGTCATGCCAGGGGTAGGGTCAGGGTCATGCCAGGGGTAGGGTTAGGGTCAGGGTCATGCCAGGGGTAGGGTTAGGGTCATGCCAGGGGTAGGGTTAGGGTCAGGGTCATGCCAGTGGTAGGGTTATGCCAGTGGTAGGGTCAGGGTCATGTCTGTAGGGTAGTGTCTGTAATACTAGAGGTAACTAGTGGTAACAGGGTAGTGTCTATAATACTAGTGGTAACTAGTGGTAACAGGTAGTGTCTGTAATACTAGAGGTAACTAGTGGTAACAGGTAGTGTCTGTAATACTAGTGGTAACTAGTGGTAACAGGTAGTGTCTGTAATACTAGTGGTAACAGGTAGTGTCTGTAATACTAGTGGTAACAGGTAGTGTCTGTATTACTAGTGGTAACTAGTGGTAACAGGTAGTGTCTGTAATACTAGAGGTAACTAGTGGTAACAGGTAGTGTCTGTATTACTAGTGGTAACTAGTGGTAACAGGTAGTGTCTGTAATACTAGTGGTAACAGGTAGTGTCTGTATTACTAGTGGTAACTAGTGGTAACAGGTAGTGTCTGTAATACTAGTGGTAACATGTAGTGTCTGTAATACTAGTGGTAACTAGTGGTAACAGGTAGTGTCTGTAATACTAGTGGTAACAGGTAGTGTCTGTAATACTAGTGGTAACAGGTAGTGTCTATAATACTAGTGGTAACAGGTAGTGTCTGTAATACTAGTGGTAACAGGTAGTGTCTGTATTACTAGTGGTAACTAGTGGTAACAGGTAGTGTCTGTAATACTAGTGGTAACAGGTAGTGTCTGTAATACTAGTGGTAACTAGTGGTAACTAGTGGTAGTGTCTGTAATACTAGTGGTAACTAGTGGTAACAGGTAGTGTCTGTAATACTAGTGGTAACAGGTAGTGTCTGTAATACTAGTGGTAACTAGTGGTAACAGGTAGTGTCTGTAATACTAGTGGTAACAGGTAGTGTCTGTAATACTAGTGGTAACAGGTAGTGTCTGTAATACTAGTGGTAACTAGTGGTAACAGGTAGTGTCTGTAATACTAGTGGTAACTAGTGGTAACAGGTAGTGTCTGTAATACTAGTGGTAACAGGTAGTGTCTGTATTACTAGTGGTAACTAGTGGTAACATGTAGTGTCTGTAATACTAGTGGTAACAGGTAGTGTCTGTAATACTAGTGGTAACTAGTGGTAACAGGTAGTGTCTGTAATACTAGTGGTAACAGGTAGTGTCTGTAATACTAGTGGTAACAGGTAGTGTCTGTAATACTAGTGGTAACAGGTAGTGTCTGTAATACTAGTGGTAACAGGTAGTGTCTGTAATACTAGTGGTAACAGGTAGTGTCTGTAATACTAGTGGTAACAGGTAGTGTCTGTAATACTAGTGGTAACAGGTAGTGTCTGTAATACTAGTGGTAACAGGTAGTGTCTGTAATACTAGTGGTAACAGGTAGTGTCTGTATTACTAGTGGTAACTAGTGGTAACAGGTAGTGTCTGTAATACTAGTGGTAACAGGTAGTGTCTGTAATACTAGTGGTAACAGGTAGTGTCTGTAATACTAGTGGTAACTAGTGGTAGTGTCTGTAATACTAGTGGTAACAGGTAGTGTCTGTAATACTAGTGGTAACAGGTAGTGTCTGTAATACTAGTGGTAACAGGTAGTGTCTGTAATACTAGTGGTAACAGGTAGTGTCTGTAATACTAGTGGTAACAGGTAGTGTCTGTAATACTAGTGGTAACAGGTAGTGTCTGTAATACTAGTGGTAACTAGTGGTAACAGGTAGTGTCTGTAATACTAGTGGTAACAGGTAGTGTCTGTAATACTAGAGGTAACTAGTGGTAACAGGTAGTGTCTGTAATACTAGTGGTAACAGGTAGTGTCTGTATTACTAGTGGTAACTAGTGGTAACAGGTAGTGTCTGTAATACTAGTGGTAACAGGTAGTGTCTGTATTACTAGTGGTAACAGGTAGTGTCTGTAATACTAGTGGTAACAGGTAGTGTCTGTAATACTAGTGGTAACAGGTAGTGTCTGTATTACTAGTGGTAACTAGTGGTAACAGGTAGTGTCTGTAATACTAGTGGTAACAGGTAGTGTCTGTATTACTAGTGGTAACAGGTAGTGTCTGTATTACTAGTGGTAACAGGTAGTGTCTGTAATACTAGTGGTAACAGGTAGTGTCTGTAATACTAGTGGTAACTAGTGGTAACAGGGTAGTGTCTGTAATACTAGTGGTAACAGGTAGTGTCTGTAATACTAGTGGTAACTAGTGGTAACAGGTAGTGTCTGTAATACTAGTGGTAACAGGTAGTGTCTGTAATACTAGTGGTAACTAGTGGTAACAGGTAGTGTCTGTAATACTAGTGGTAACAGGTAGTGTCTGTAATACTAGTGGTAACAGGTAGTGTCTGTAATACTAGTGGTAACTAGTGGTAACATGTAGTGTCTGTAATACTAGTGGTAACAGGTAGTGTCTGTAATACTAGTGGTAACAGGTAGTGTCTGTAATACTAGTGGTAACTTGTAAACAGGTAGTGTCTGTAATACTAGTGGTAACTAGTGGTAACAGGTAGTGTCTATAATACTAGTGGTAACTAGTGGTAACAGGTAGTGTCTGTAATACTAGTGGTAACTAGTGGTAACAGGTAGTGTCTGTAATACTAGTGGTAACAGGTAGTGTCTGTAATACTAGTGGTAACTAGTGGTAACAGGTAGTGTCTGTAATACTAGTGGTAACAGGTAGTGTCTGTAATACTAGTGGTAACTAGTGGTAACAGGTAGTGTCTGTAATACTAGTGGTAACAGGTAGTGTCTGTAATACTAGCGGTAACTAGTGGTAACAGGTAGTGTCTGTAATACTAGTGGTAACAGGTAGTGTCTGTAATACTAGTGGTAACTAGTGGTAACAGGTAGTGTCTGTAATACTAGCGGTAACTAGTGGTAACTAGTGGTAGTGTCTGTAATACTAATGGTAACTAGTGGTAACAGGTAGTGTCTGTAATACTAGTGGTAACAGGTAGTGTCTGTAATACTAGTGGTAACTAGTGGTAACAGGTAGTGTCTGTAATACTAGCGGTAACTAGTGGTAACTAGTGGTAGTGTCTGTAATACTAGTGGTAACTAGTGGTAACAGGTAGTGTCTGTAATACTAGCGGTAACTAGTGGTAACTAGTGGTAGTGTCTGTAATACTAGTGGTAACTAGTGGTAGTGTCTGTAATACTAGTGGTAACTAGTGGTAACAGGTAGTGTCTGTAATACTAGCGGTAACTAGTGGTAACTAGTGGTAGTGTCTGTAATACTAGCGGTAACTAGTGGTAACTAGTGGTAGTGTCTGTATTACTAGTGGTAACTAGTGGTAACAGGTAGTGTCTGTAATACTAGTGGTAACTAGTGGTAACTAGTGGTAGTGTCTGTAATACTAGTGGTAACTAGTGGTAGTGTCTGTAATACTAGTGGTAACTAGTGGTAACAGGTAGTGTCTGTAATACTAGCGGTAACTAGTGGTAACTAGTGGTAGTGTCTGTAATACTAGCGGTAACTAGTGGTAACTAGTGGTAGTGTCTGTAATACTAGTGGTAACTAGTGGTAACAGGTAGTGTCTGTAATACTAGTGGTAACAGGTAGTGTCTGTAATACTAGCGGTAACTAGTGGTAACAGGTAGTGTCTGTAATACTAGCGGTAACTAGTGGTAACAGGTAGTGTCTGTAATACTAGCGGTAACTAGTGGTAACTAGTGGTAGTGTCTGTAATAATAGTGGTAACTAGTGGTAACAGGTAGTGTCTGTAATACTAGCGGTAACTAGTGGTAACTAGTGGTAGTGTCTGTATTACTAGTGGTAACTAGTGGTAACAGGTAGTGTCTGTAATACTAGTGGTAACTAGTGGTAACTAGTGGTAGTGTCTGTAATACTAGTGGTAACTAGTGGTAACAGGTAGTGTCTGTAATACTAGCGGTAACTAGTAGTAACTAGTGGTAGTGTCTGTAATACTAGCGGTAACTAGTGGTAACTAGTGGTAGTGTCTGTAATACTAGCGGTAACTAGTGGTAACTAGTGGTAGTGTCTGTAATACTAGTGGTAACTAGTGGTAACAGGTAGTGTCTGTAATACTAGTGGTAACAGGTAGTGTCTGTAATACTAGTGGTAACTAGTGGTAACAGGTAGTGTCTGTAATACTAGTGGTAACAGGTAGTGTCTGTAATACTAGCGGTAACTAGTGGTAACAGGTAGTGTCTGTAATACTAGTGGTAACAGGTAGTGTCTGTAATACTAGTGGTAACTAGTGGTAACAGGTAGTGTCTGTAATACTAGCGGTAACTAGTGGTAACTAGTGGTAGTGTCTGTAATACTAGTGGTAACTAGTGGTAACAGGTAGTGTCTGTAATACTAGTGGTAACAGGTAGTGTCTGTAATACTAGTGGTAACTAGTGGTAACAGGTAGTGTCTGTAATACTAGCGGTAACTAGTGGTAACTAGTGGTAGTGTCTGTAATACTAGTGGTAACTAGTGGTAACAGGTAGTGTCTGTAATACTAGTGGTAACAGGTAGTGTCTGTAATACTAGTGGTAACTAGTGGTAACAGGTAGTGTCTGTAATACTAGTGGTAACAGGTAGTGTCTGTAATACTAGTGGTAACAGGTAGTGTCTGTAATACTAGTGGTAACTAGTGGTAACATGTAGTGTCTGTAATACTAGTGGTAACAGGTAGTGTCTGTAATACTAGTGGTAACAGGTAGTGTCTGTAATACTAGTGGTAACTTGTAAACAGGTAGTGTCTGTAATACTAGTGGTAACTAGTGGTAACAGGTAGTGTCTATAATACTAGTGGTAACTAGTGGTAACAGGTAGTGTCTATAATACTAGTGGTAACTAGTGGTAACAGGTAGTGTCTGTAATACTAGTGGTAACAGGTAGTGTCTGTAATACTAGTGGTAACTAGTGGTAACAGGTAGTGTCTGTAATACTAGTGGTAACAGGTAGTGTCTGTAATACTAGTGGTAACTAGTGGTAACAGGTAGTGTCTGTAATACTAGTGGTAACAGGTAGTGTCTGTAATACTAGCGGTAACTAGTGGTAACAGGTAGTGTCTGTAATACTAGTGGTAACAGGTAGTGTCTGTAATACTAGCGGTAACTAGTGGTAACTAGTGGTAGTGTCTGTAATACTAGCGGTAACTAGTGGTAACTAGTGGTAGTGTCTGTATTACTAATGGTAACTAGTGGTAACAGGTAGTGTCTGTAATACTAGTGGTAACAGGTAGTGTCTGTAATACTAGTGGTAACTAGTGGTAACAGGTAGTGTCTGTAATACTAGCGGTAACTAGTGGTAACTAGTGGTAGTGTCTGTAATACTAGTGGTAACTAGTGGTAACAGGTAGTGTCTGTAATACTAGCGGTAACTAGTGGTAACTAGTGGTAGTGTCTGTAATACTAGTGGTAACTAGTGGTAGTGTCTGTAATACTAGTGGTAACTAGTGGTAACAGGTAGTGTCTGTAATACTAGCGGTAACTAGTGGTAACTAGTGGTAGTGTCTGTAATACTAGCGGTAACTAGTGGTAACTAGTGGTAGTGTCTGTATTACTAGTGGTAACTAGTGGTAACAGGTAGTGTCTGTAATACTAGTGGTAACTAGTGGTAACTAGTGGTAGTGTCTGTAATACTAGTGGTAACTAGTGGTAGTGTCTGTAATACTAGTGGTAACTAGTGGTAACAGGTAGTGTCTGTAATACTAGCGGTAACTAGTGGTAACTAGTGGTAGTGTCTGTAATACTAGCGGTAACTAGTGGTAACTAGTGGTAGTGTCTGTAATACTAGTGGTAACTAGTGGTAACAGGTAGTGTCTGTAATACTAGTGGTAACAGGTAGTGTCTGTAATACTAGCGGTAACTAGTGGTAACAGGTAGTGTCTGTAATACTAGCGGTAACTAGTGGTAACAGGTAGTGTCTGTAATACTAGCGGTAACTAGTGGTAACTAGTGGTAGTGTCTGTAATAATAGTGGTAACTAGTGGTAACAGGTAGTGTCTGTAATACTAGCGGTAACTAGTGGTAACTAGTGGTAGTGTCTGTATTACTAGTGGTAACTAGTGGTAACAGGTAGTGTCTGTAATACTAGTGGTAACTAGTGGTAACTAGTGGTAGTGTCTGTAATACTAGTGGTAACTAGTGGTAACAGGTAGTGTCTGTAATACTAGCGGTAACTAGTAGTAACTAGTGGTAGTGTCTGTAATACTAGCGGTAACTAGTGGTAACTAGTGGTAGTGTCTGTAATACTAGCGGTAACTAGTGGTAACTAGTGGTAGTGTCTGTAATACTAGTGGTAACTAGTGGTAACAGGTAGTGTCTGTAATACTAGTGGTAACAGGTAGTGTCTGTAATACTAGTGGTAACTAGTGGTAACAGGTAGTGTCTGTAATACTAGTGGTAACAGGTAGTGTCTGTAATACTAGCGGTAACTAGTGGTAACAGGTAGTGTCTGTAATACTAGTGGTAACAGGTAGTGTCTGTAATACTAGTGGTAACTAGTGGTAACAGGTAGTGTCTGTAATACTAGCGGTAACTAGTGGTAACTAGTGGTAGTGTCTGTAATACTAGTGGTAACTAGTGGTAACAGGTAGTGTCTGTAATACTAGTGGTAACAGGTAGTGTCTGTAATACTAGTGGTAACTAGTGGTAACAGGTAGTGTCTGTAATACTAGCGGTAACTAGTGGTAACTAGTGGTAGTGTCTGTAATACTAGTGGTAACTAGTGGTAACAGGTAGTGTCTGTAATACTAGCGGTAACTAGTGGTAACTAGTGGTAGTGTCTGTAATACTAGTGGTAACTAGTGGTAGTGTCTGTAATACTAGTGGTAACTAGTGGTAACAGGTAGTGTCTGTAATACTAGCGGTAACTAGTGGTAACTAGTGGTAGTGTCTGTAATACTAGCGGTAACTAGTGGTAACTAGTGGTAGTGTCTGTATTACTAGTGGTAACTAGTGGTAACAGGTAGTGTCTGTAATACTAGTGGTAACTAGTGGTAACTAGTGGTAGTGTCTGTAATACTAGTGGTAACTAGTGGTAGTGTCTGTAATACTAGTGGTAACTAGTGGTAACAGGTAGTGTCTGTAATACTAGCGGTAACTAGTGGTAACTAGTGGTAGTGTCTGTAATACTAGCGGTAACTAGTGGTAACTAGTGGTAGTGTCTGTAATACTAGTGGTAACTAGTGGTAACAGGTAGTGTCTGTAATACTAGTGGTAACAGGTAGTGTCTGTAATACTAGCGGTAACTAGTGGTAACAGGTAGTGTCTGTAATACTAGCGGTAACTAGTGGTAACAGGTAGTGTCTGTAATACTAGTGGTAACAGGTAGTGTCTGTAATACTAGCGGTAACTAGTGGTAACAGGTAGTGTCTGTAATACTAGCGGTAACTAGTGGTAACTAGTGGTAGTGTCTGTAATACTAGCGGTAACTAGTGGTAACTAGTGGTAGTGTCTGTAATACTAGTGGTAACTAGTGGTAACAGGTAGTGTCTGTAATACTAGTGGTAACAGGTAGTGTCTGTAATACTAGCGGTAACTAGTGGTAACAGGTAGTGTCTGTAATACTAGCGGTAACTAGTGGTAACAGGTAGTGTCTGTAATACTAGCGGTAACTAGTGGTAACTAGTGGTAGTGTCTGTAATACTAGTGGTAACTAGTGGTAACAGGTAGTGTCTGTAATACTAGCGGTAACTAGTGGTAACTAGTGGTAGTGTCTGTATTACTAGTGGTAACTAGTGGTAACAGGTAGTGTCTGTAATACTAGTGGTAACTAGTGGTAACTAGTGGTAGTGTCTGTAATACTAGTGGTAACAGGTAGTGTCTGTAATACTAGCGGTAACTAGTAGTAACTAGTGGTAGTGTCTGTAATACTAGCGGTAACTAGTGGTAACTAGTGGTAGTGTCTGTAATACTAGCGGTAACTAGTGGTAGTGTCTGTAATACTAGTGGTAACTAGTGGTAACAGGTAGTGTCTGTAATACTAGTGGTAACAGGTAGTGTCTGTAATACTAGCGGTAACTAGTGGTAACAGGTAGTGTCTGTAATACTAGTGGTAACAGGTAGTGTCTGTAATACTAGTGGTAACAGGTAGTGTCTGTAATACTAGTGGTAACTAGTGGTAACAGGTAGTGTCTGTAATACTAGCGGTAACTAGTGGTAACAGGTAGTGTCTGTAATACTAGTGGTAACTAGTGGTAACAGGTAGTGTCTGTAATACTAGTGGTAACAGGTAGTGTCTGTAATACTAGTGGTAACAGGTAGTGTCTGTAATACTAGTGGTAACAGGTAGTGTCTGTAATACTAGTGGTAACAGGTAGTGTCTGTAATACTAGTGGTAACTAGTGGTAACAGGTAGTGTCTGTAATACTAGTGGTAACAGGTAGTGTCTGTAATACTAGTGGTAACAGGTAGTGTCTGTAATACTAGTGGTAACAGGTAGTGTCTGTAATACTAGTGGTAACAGGTAGTGTCTGTAATACTAGTGGTAACAGGTAGTGTCTGTAATACTAGTGGTAACAGGTAGTGTCTGTAATACTAGTGGTAACTAGTGGTAACAGGTAGTGTCTGTAATACTAGTGGTAACAGGTAGTGTCTGTAATACTAGTGGTAACTAGTGGTAACAGGTAGTGTCTGTAATACTAGTGGTAACAGGTAGTGTCTGTAATACTAGTGGTAACTAGTGGTAACAGGTAGTGTCTGTAATACTAGCAGTAACTAGTGGTAACTAGTGGTAGTGTCTGTAATACTAGTGGTAACTAGTGGTAACAGGTAGTGTCTGTAATACTAGTGGTAACAGGTAGTGTCTGTAATACTAGTGGTAACTAGTGGTAACAGGTAGTGTCTGTAATACTAGCGGTAACTAGTGGTAACTAGTGGTAGTGTCTGTAATACTAGTGGTAACTAGTGGTAACAGGTAGTGTCTGTAATACTAGCGGTAACTAGTGGTAACTAGTGGTAGTGTCTGTAATACTAGTGGTAACTAGTGGTAGTGTCTGTAATACTAGTGGTAACTAGTGGTAACAGGTAGTGTCTGTAATACTAGCGGTAACTAGTGGTAACTAGTGGTAGTGTCTGTAATACTAGCGGTAACTAGTGGTAACTAGTGGTAGTGTCTGTATTACTAGTGGTAACTAGTGGTAACAGGTAGTGTCTGTAATACTAGTGGTAACTAGTGGTAACTAGTGGTAGTGTCTGTAATACTAGTGGTAACTAGTGGTAGTGTCTGTAATACTAGTGGTAACTAGTGGTAACAGGTAGTGTCTGTAATACTAGCGGTAACTAGTGGTAACTAGTGGTAGTGTCTGTAATACTAGCGGTAACTAGTGGTAACTAGTGGTAGTGTCTGTAATACTAGTGGTAACTAGTGGTAACAGGTAGTGTCTGTAATACTAGTGGTAACAGGTAGTGTCTGTAATACTAGCGGTAACTAGTGGTAACAGGTAGTGTCTGTAATACTAGCGGTAACTAGTGGTAACAGGTAGTGTCTGTAATACTAGCGGTAACTAGTGGTAACTAGTGGTAGTGTCTGTAATACTAGTGGTAACTAGTGGTAACAGGTAGTGTCTGTAATACTAGCGGTAACTAGTGGTAACTAGTGGTAGTGTCTGTATTACTAGTGGTAACTAGTGGTAACAGGTAGTGTCTGTAATACTAGTGGTAACTAGTGGTAACTAGTGGTAGTGTCTGTAATACTAGTGGTAACAGGTAGTGTCTGTAATACTAGCGGTAACTAGTAGTAACTAGTGGTAGTGTCTGTAATACTAGCGGTAACTAGTGGTAACTAGTGGTAGTGTCTGTAATACTAGCGGTAACTAGTGGTAACTAGTGGTAGTGTCTGTAATACTAGTGGTAACTAGTGGTAACAGGTAGTGTCTGTAATACTAGTGGTAACAGGTAGTGTCTGTAATACTAGTGGTAACAGGTAGTGTCTGTAATACTAGTGGTAACAGGTAGTGTCTGTAATACTAGTGGTAACTAGTGGTAACAGGTAGTGTCTGTAATACTAGTGGTAACTAGTGGTAACAGGTAGTGTCTGTAATACTAGTGGTAACTAGTGGTAACAGGTAGTGTCTGTAATACTAGTGGTAACAGGTAGTGTCTGTAATACTAGTGGTAACAGGTAGTGTCTGTAATACTAGTGGTAACAGGTAGTGTCTGTAATACTAGTGGTAACAGGTAGTGTCTGTAATACTAGTGGTAACAGGTAGTGTCTGTAATACTAGTGGTAACTAGTGGTAACAGGTAGTGTCTGTAATACTAGTGGTAACAGGTAGTGTCTGTAATACTAGTGGTAACAGGTAGTGTCTGTAATACTAGTGGTAACTAGTGGTAACAGGTAGTGTCTGTAATACTAGTGGTAACAGGTAGTGTCTGTAATACTAGTGGTAACAGGTAGTGTCTGTAATACTAGTGGTAACAGGTAGTGTCTGTAATACTAGTGGTAACAGGTAGTGTCTGTAAGTGGTACTAGTGGTAACAGGTAGTGTCTGTAATACTAGTGGTAACAGGTAGTGTCTGTAATACTAGTGGTAACAGGTAGTGTCTGTAATACTAGTGGTAACAGGTAGTGTCTGTAATACTAGTGGTAACAGGTAGTGTCTGTAATACTAGTGGTAACAGGTAGTGTCTGTAATACTAGTGGTAACAGGTAGTGTCTGTAATACTAGTGGTAACAGGTAGTGTCTGTAATACAGTGGTAACAGGTAGTGTCTGTAATACTAGTGGTAACAGGTAGTGTCTGTAATACTAGTGTGGTAACAGGTAGTGTCTGTAATACTAGTGGTAACAGGTAGTGTCTGTAATACTAGTGGTAACTAGTGGTAACAGGTAGTGTCTGTAATACTAGTGGTAACAGGTAGTGTCTGTAATACTAGTGGTAACAGGTAGTGTCTGTAATACTAGTGGTAACAGGTAGTGTCTGTAATACTAGTGGTAACAGGTAGTGTCTGTAATACTAGTGGTAGGTGTCTGTAATACTAGTGGTAACAGGTAGTGTCTGTAATACTAGTGGTAACAGGTAGTGTCTGTAATACTAGTGGTAACAGGTAGTGTCTGTAATACTAGTGGTAACAGGTAGTGTCTGTAATACTAGTGGTAACAGGTAGTGTCTGTAATACTAGTGGTAACAGGTAGTGTCTGTAATACTAGTGGTAACAGGTAGTGTCTGTAATACTAGTGGTAACAGGTAGTGTCTGTAATACTAGTGGTAACAGGTAGTGTCTGTAATACTAGTGGTAACAGGTAGTGTCTGTAATACTAGTGGTAACTAGTGGTAACAGGTAGTGTCTGTAATACTAGTGGTAACTAGTGGTAACAGGTAGTGTCTGTAATACTAGTGGTAACAGGTAGTGTCTGTAATACTAGTGGTAACAGGTAGTGTCTGTAATACTAGTGGTAACAGGTAGTGTCTGTAATACTAGTGGTAACTAGTGGTAACAGGTAGTGTCTGTAATACTAGTGGTAACTAGTGGTAACAGGTAGTGTCTGTAATACTAGTGGTAACAGGGAGTGTCTGTAATACTAGTGGTAACAGGTAGTGTCTGTAATACTAGTGGTAACAGGTAGTGTCTGACAGACAGACGCAGAGTGAGAGAGTCTCTATTTCTCTTTTTTAACATTTTGTCCCTCCCTCCCTCCCTCTCCCCCCCATCCCTCCCTCTCCTCTCCCCCTCCCTCCCATCCCTCCCTCTCCTCTCGCTCCCTCACTCTCCTCTCCCCCTCCCTCCCTCCCTCTCCCCCTCCCTCCCATCCCTCCCTCTCCTCTCCCCCTCCTTCCCTCCCTCCCTCTCATCCCTCCCTCCCTAATTTAAGGTCTTTATTGACATGGGAAACATGATACTAATAATACTTTCCTTACCCCCTCTTTCTCTCCCTCCTTCCACCCCTCTCCTTCCACCCTCTCTTTCTCTCCTTTCCCCCTCTTTCTCTCCCTCCTCCCACCCCTTCTCTCCCTCCTTCCATCTCTCCTCTCCTTTCCCTCTCTTTCTCTCCTTCCACCCCTCTTTCTCTCCCTCCTCCCACCCCTCCTCTCCTTCTCTCCCTCCTTCCACCCCTCCTCTCCTTTCCCCCTCTCTTTCTCTCCTTCCACCCCTCTTTCTCTCCCTCCTTCCACCCCTCCTCACCTTACCCCCTCCTCTCCTTCTCTCCCTCCTCCCTCTCTTTCTCTCCCTCCTTAATATCATGTCTGTCCCTCCCTCCCACTATCCATCAATCTTTTAAAGGGGAGTGAATGAGTGCAACCCTTGGGAGACTGGTAGAGAATCAGAATTGAACTAGAGACAAAAAATCACATCAAATACACTTACACTTCCTCTTTCATCATAGGCGGCCACGCCTGGAGGAGGAGCATCAGCTGCTGAAGCTCCTCCCACTTCCTGCTGTCGCCTAGCAGCTGGAGGAAGAGACGATACCTCTTCTCCTCATTGTCTATGTCATCCATCTCCACCTGACAGAAAGAGAGAGGAGGGGGAGAGAGAGAGGAGGGGAGACAGAAAGGGAGGGGGGAGAGAGAGAGGGGGAGAGAGGGAGGAGGGGGAGAGAGAGGGGGAGAGAGGGAGGAGGGGGAGAGAGAGAGGGGGAGAGAGGGGAGGGGGAGAGAGAGAGGGGGAGAGAGGGGAGGGGGAGAGAGGGAGGAGGGGGGAGAGAGAGAGGGAGAGAGAGAGAGGGGGGGAAAGAAAAAGGGAGGGGGAGAGAGAGGGAGGAGGGGAGAGAGAGAGAGGGGGGAGAAAAAGGGAGGGGGAGAGAGGGAGGGAGGAGGGAGAGGAGAGAGAGAGAGAGAGGAGGGGGAGAGAGGAGGAGGGGGAGAGAGGAGGAGGGGGAGAGAGAGAGGAGGGGGAGAGAGAGGGAGGGGGAGAGAGAGAGGGAGGGGGAGAGAGAGGGAGGGGGAGAGAGAGGGAGGGGGAGAGAGAGGGAGGGGGAGAGAGAGGGAGGGGGAGAGAGAGGGAGGGGGAGAGAGAGGGAGGGGGAGACAGAAAGGGAGGGGGAGACAGAAAGGGAGGGGGAGACAGAAAGGGAGGGGGAGAGAGGGAGGGGAGAGGAGAGGAGGAGAGGAGAGAGAGAGAGGGGGGGGAGAGAGAGGGGGAGAGAGAGAGGGGGAGAGAGAGAGGAGGGGGAGAGAGAGAGGAGGGGGAGAGAGAGAGGAGGGGGAGAGAGAGAGGGAGGGGGAGAGAGAAAGGACAGAAAGGGAGGGGGAGACAGAAAGGGAGGGGGAGAGAGAGAGGGAGGGGGAGAGAGAGAGGAGGGGGAGAGAGAGAGGAGGGGGAGAGAGAGAGGAGGGGGAGAGAGAGAGGGAGGGGGAGAGAGAGGAGGGGGAGAGAGAGGGAGGGGGAGACAGAAAGGGAGGGGGAGAGAGAGGGAGGGGGAGAGAGAGGGAGGGGGAGAGAGAGGGAGGGGGAGAGAGAGAGGAGGGGGAGAGAGAGGAGGGGGAGAGAGAGAGGGAGGGGGAGAGAGAGAGGAGAGAGAGAGAGAGAGAGGGGAGAGAGAGGAGGAGAGAGAGAGGGGGAGAGAGAGAGAGGAGGGGGAGAGAGAGAGAGGGAGGAGAGAGAGGGAGAGAGAGAGGAGAGAGAGGGAGAGAGAGAGAGGAGGGGGAGAGAGAGAGAGAGGGGGAGAGAGAGAGGAGGAGAGAGAGAGAGGAGGGGGAGAGAGAGAGAGGAGGGGGAGAGAGAGAGAGGGGGGAGAGAGAGGAGGGGGAGAGAGAGAGGAGGGGGAGAGAGAGAGGAGGGGGGAGAGAGAGAGGGGGAGGGAGAGAGAGAGGGAGAGAGAGAGGGGGGGAGAGAGAGAGGAGGGGAGAGAGGAGGGGAGAGAGAGAGAGGGAGGGGGAGAGAGGGAGGGGGAGAGAGAGGGAGGGAGAGAGAGAGATGGAGTGGGAGGAGAGGAGGAAGAGGAGGCTGTCAAGAAGAAAGAAAATGCCATAACATTTACCAGGAAGGTTTTAAGTGATTAAAATAAACCCTCTACTCTCCTCTTAACCCGCATCGCTCCCCCCTCTCTCTCCAACTATCTCAACCCCTCTCTCTCTGCAACTATCTCAACCCCCTCTCTCTCCAACTATCTCAACCCCTCTCTCTCTCTCCAACTATCTCAACCCCTCTCTCTCTCCAACTATCTCAACCCCTCTCTCTCTCTCCAACTATCTCAACCCCTCTCTCTCTCCAACTATCTCAACCCCTCTCTCTCTCTCAACTATCTCAACCCCTCTCTCTCTCTCCAACTATCTCAACTCCCTCTCTCTCCCAACTATCTCAACCCCTCTCTCTCTCTCCAACTATCTCAACCCCCTCTCTCTCTCCAACTATCTCAACCCCCCCTCTCTCTCTCCAACTATCTCAACCCCCCTCTCTCTCTGCAACTATCTCAACCCCTCTCTCTCTCTCCAACTATCTCAACCCCTCTCTCTCTCTCCAACTATCTCAACCCCTCTCTCTCTCTCCAACTATCTCAACCCCTCTCTCTCTCTCCAACTATCTCAACCCCCTCTCTCTGCAACTATCTCAACCCCCTCTCTCCCAACTATCTCAACCCCCTTCTCTCTCTCCAACTATCTCAACCCCTCTCTCTCTCTGCAACTATCTCAACCCCCTCTCTCTCTGCAACTATCTCAACCCCCTCTCTCTCCAACTATCTCAACCCCTCTCTCTCTCTCAACACCCCCTCTCTCTCTCCAACTATCTCAACCCCCCCTCTCTCTCTCTCTCCAACTATCTCAACCCCCCTCTCTCTCAACCCCTCTCTCTCTCTCTCCAACTATCTCAACACCCCTCTCTCTCTCCAACTATCTCAACCCCTCTCTCTCTCTCCAACTATCTCAACCCCTCTCTCTCTCTCCAACTATCTCAACCCCCTCTCTCTCCAACTATCTCAACCCCCTCTCTCTCTCCAACTATCTCAACCCCTCTCTCTCTCTCTGCAACTATCTCAACCCTTTTCTCTCTCTCTGCAACTATCTCAACCCTTTTCTCTCTCTCTGCAACTATCTCAACCCCCTCTCTCTCCCAACTATCTCAACCCCTCTCTCTCTCTCAACCCCTCTCTCTCCAACTATCTCAACCCCCTCTCTCTCTCCAACTATCTCAACCCCCTCTCTCTCTCTCTCCAACTATCTCAACCCCCCCTCTCTCTCTCTCCAACTATCTCAACCCCTCTCTCTCTCTGCAACTATCTCAACCCTTTTCTCTCTCTCCAACTATCTCAACCCCTCTCTTTTCTCTCCAACTATCTCAACCCCCTCTCTCTTTCTCTCCAACTATCTCAACCCCCTCTCTCTTTCTCTCCAACTATCTCAACCCCTCTCTCTTTCTCTCCAACTATCTCAACCCCTCTCTCTCTCTCAACCCCTCTCTCTTTCTCTCCAACTATCTCAACCCCCTCTCTCTCTCAACCCCCTCTCTCTCTCCCAACTATCTCAACCCCTCTCTCTCTCTCTCCAACTATCTCCACCCCCTCTCTCTCTCCAACTATCTCAACCCCTCTCTCTTTCTCTCCAACTATCTCAACCCCCTCTCTCTCTCAACCCCTCTCTCTCTCTCTCCAACTATCTCAACCCCCTCTCTCTCAACCCCTCTCTCTCTCTCTCAACTATCTCAACCCCCTCGCTCTCTCCAACTATCTCAACCCCTCTCTCTTTCTCTCCAACTATCTCAACCCCCCTCTCTCTCTCAACCCCTCTCTCTTTCTCTCCAACTATCTCAAATGAGTGTTCTTGCCAGCTGAATTATCAGGTTTATAATGTGTGTATGTATGAGTGTGTGTGAGCGCGCCAGCTGAGTGGCTGGATTAAGAGCTATTGATGTAATGACATCACACTGAGTGCTCTCGTTTCTCACACACACACACACACACACACACACACACACACACACACACACACACACACACACACACACACACACACACACACACACACACACACACACACACACACACACACACACACACACACACACACACACACACACACACACACACACACCAGGGCTTTTAATCAGGCACACACACAGAGATGATGTTTCTCAGTGCATTGAGCATTGAATCCAGCCCCAGCATCAGTCTGGGTAATACACAGACACATCTACACAATGAATCCAGCATCAGCATCAGTAGCAGTTTGACCATGTGGTGCCTGTGGTTAACCAGTTACATCCTCACTGTATATGCACTACCAGGCAAACGTTTTAGGACTCATCTACTCATTTCAGGGGTTCTCGTTATTTTTACTATTTTCTACATTGTAGAATATTGAAGACATCAAAACTATGAAATAACACATATGGAATCATGTAGTAACCAACAAAAAAATGATTAAACGAATAAATATATATTTTCTATTTGAGATACTTTAAAGTAGCCTCCCTTTGCCTTAATGACAGTTTTGAACACTCCCGGCATTCTCTCAACCAGCTTCATGAGGTAGTCACCTGGAATGCATTTCAATTAACAGGTGTCCCTTGTTAAACTTAAATTTGTGGAATTTATTTCCTTCTAAATGCATTTGAGCCAATCAGTTGTGTTGTTACCTCTGCTGCAAAGGATAAGTTCATTAGAGTTACCAGCCTCAGTAATTTCAGCCCAAATAAATGCTTCACAGAGTTCAAGTAACAGACACATCTCAACATCAACTGTTCAGAGGAGACTGTGTGAATCAGGCCTTCATGGTGGAATTGCTGCAGATAAAACACCACTAAAGGACACCAATAAGAAGAGACTATCTTGGGCCAAGAAACACGAGTAATGGACAATAGACTGGTGGAAATCTGTCCTTTGGGCTGATGAGACATTTTAGATTTTTGGTCCCAACCGCCATGTCTTTGTGAGACGCAGAGTAGGTGAATGGATGATCTCTGCATATGTGGTTCCCACTGTGAAGCATGGAGGAGGAGGTGTGATGGTGTGGGGGTGCTTTGCTGGTGATATTGTCTGTGATTTATTTAGAATTCAAGGCACACTTAACCAGCATGGTTACCACAGGATTCTGCAGTGATACACCATCCCATCTGGTTTGCGCTCAATGGGACTATCATTTGTTTTCAACAGGACAATGACCCAACACACCTCCAGGCTGAGTAAGAGCTATTTGACCAAGGAGAGTGGAGTGGAGTGCTGCATCAGATGACCTGGCCTCCACAATCACCTGACCTCAACCCAATTGAGATGGTTTGGGATGAGTTGGACGGAAAAGTGAAGGAAAAGAAGCCAACAAGTGCTCAGCATATGTGGGAACTCATTTAAAACTCTTGGAATAGCATTGCAGGTGAAGCTGGTTGAGAGAATGCAAATGGTGCTTACTTTGAAGAATCTAGAAAATATAAAATACCATAGATTTGTTTAACACTTTTTCGTTTACTACATGATTCCATGTGTGTTATTTCATAGTTGTGATGTCTTCTACAATGTAGAAAATAGTAAAAATAAAGAAAAAACCTGGAATGAGTAGATGTGTCCAAACTGTTGACTGGTACTGTCAAGAGATCGATGGAGAGCGATGGCGAGAGAGAGAGAGATTGAGGGAGAGAGATTGAGGGCGAGAGATTGAGCACGCAAAAGAGAGAGAGAGATGGAGAGAGAGAGACATAGAGAGAGGAACAGAGAGAGAGAGAGAGAGAGAGAGAGGTGAAGGAGACCTAGATAGTGGAATGGGAGGAAGAGGAATGGAGAGGTAGAAAGAGAGAGTGATCTCCTCTCACAGGTATTGAATAATGCAGAGGCCTGCAGAGGCAGAGAGACTGGCAAACATTTAAAACAGCTAATCTGTCATGCAACAGGTCAGGGGTCACTGCAGTGACGTGGCCAATCAGCTTTAATTTAGGATGGGCAGAGCCTAGCAGTATGAGACATCAGGTCTTCACTGGAGGAGAGGAGGGAAGGAAGAGGGGAGGAGGAGAGGTGAAGAGAGAGGGAGAGAGGAGAGGTGGGAGGAGGAGAGGAGGGAGGAAGGAGGAGAGGAAGAGGGGAGGAGGAGAGGTGAGGAGAGAGGGAGAGAAGAGAGGTGGGAGGAGGAGAGGAGGGAAGGAAGAGGGGAGGAGGATATGTGAAGAGAGAGGGAGAGAGGAGAGGTGGGAGGAGGAGAGGAGGGAGGAAGGAGGAGAGGAAGAGGGGAGGAGGAGAGGTGAGGAGAGAGGACAGGTGGGAGGAGGAGAGGAGAGGTGGGAGGAGGAGAGGGGGAAGGAAGAGAGGAAGAGGGGAGGAGGAGAGGTGAGGAGAGACGGAGGGAGGAGAGGTGGGAGGAGGAGACGAAGAGGGGAGGAGGAGAGGTGAGGAGAGACAGAGAGAGGAGAGGTGGGAGGAGAGGAAGAGGGGAGGAAGAGAGGTGAGGAGAGACGGAGGTGGGAGGAGGAGAGGAAGAGGGGAGGAGGAGAGGTGAGGAGAGAGGGAGGAGGAGAGAGGAGAGAGTGTGGCGAAATGGAGAAGGAGAGGAAAGGGAGGAGGAAGGAGAGGAGGGAGGGAGGTGAGAGGATTCTCTGCCTCTAACCCTATTACAGGGGCTGAGTCACTGGCTTCCTGGGGCTCTCTCATGCCGTCCCTGGAAGTGGTGCGTCACCTGAGTGGGTTGATTCACTGATGTGGTCATTATGTCTGGGTTGGCGCCCCCCTCCTTGGGTTGTGCCATGGCGGAGATATTTTGTGGGCTATACTCAGCCTTGTCTCGGGATGGTAAGTTGGTGGTTGAAGATATCCCTCTAGTGGTGTGGGGGCTGTGCTTTGGCAAAGTGGGTGGGGTTATATCCTTCCTGTTTGGCCCTGTCCAGGGGTGTCCTCGGATGGGGCCACAGTGTCTCCTCACCCCTCCTGTCTCAGCCTCCAGTATTTATGCTGCAGTAGTTTATGTGTCGGGGGGCTAGGGTCAGTTTGTTATATCTGGAGTACTTCTCCTGTCCTATTTGGTGTCCTGTGTGAATCTAAGTGTGCTTTCGCTAATTCTCTCCTTCTCTCTTTCTTTCTCTCTCTCGGAGGACCTGAGTCCTAGGACCATGCCCCAGGACTACCTGACATGATGACTCCTTGCTGTCCCCAGTCCACCTGGCCGTGCTGCTGCTCCAGTTTCAACTGTTCTGCCTTATTATTATTCGACAATGCTGGTCATTTATGAACATTTGAACATCTTGGCCATGTTCTGTTATAATCTCCACCCGGCACAGCCAGAAGAGGACTGGCCACCCCACATAGCCTGGTTCCTCTCTAGGTTTCTTCCTAGGTTTTGGCCTTTCTAGGGAGTTTTTCCTAGCCACCGTGCTTCTACACCTGCATTGCTTGCTGTTTGGGGTTTTAGGCTGGGTTTCTGTACAGCACTTTGAGATATCAGCTGATGTACGAAGGGCTATATAAATAAATTTGATTTGATTTGAGAGGAGAATTTGGAGAGATAATTGTCAAACGGACATGGAAGGACAATAAGGGGGTGAGAAAAGGAGAGAATCGGTCGCTCTCCCTCCTCCTCTCAGCACGTCGCTCTCCCTCCTCCTCCTCCTCTCAGCACGTCGCTCTCCCTCCTCCTCTCACCACGTCGCTCTCCCTCCTCCTCTCACCACCTCGCTCTCCCTCCTCCTCTCACCACCTCGCTCTCCCGCCTCCTCTCACCACCTCGCTCTCCCTCCTCCTCTCACCACCTCGCTCTCCCGCCTCCTCTCACCACCTCGCTCTCCCGCCTCCTCTCACCACCTCGCTCTCCCTCCTCCTCTCACCCCCTCGCTCTCCCTCCTCCTCTCACCCCGTCGCTCTCCCTCCTCCTCTCACCCCGTCGCTCTCCCTCCTCCTCTCACCCCGTCGCTCTCCCCCCTCCTCTCACCCCGTCGCTCTCCCCCCTCCTCTCACCCCGTCGCTCTCCCTCCTCCTCTCACCCCGTCGCTCTCCCTCCTCCTCTCACCCCGTCGCTCTCCCTCCTCTCACCCCGTCGCTCTCCCTCCTCTCACCCCGTCGCTCTCCCTCCTCTCACCCCGTCGCTCTCCCTCCTCTCACCACGTCGCTCTCCCTCCTCCTCTCACCACGTCGCTCTCCCTCCTCCTCTCCCTCCTCCTCCTCTCACCACGTCGCTCTCCCTCCTCTCAACCCCCTCTCTCCCAATCACCTCCTCTCACCCCGTCGCTCTCCCTCCTCTCACCCCGTCGCTCTCCCTCCTCTCACCCCGTCGCTCTCCCTCCTCTCACCCCGTCGCTCTCCCTCCTCTCACCCGTCGCTCTCCCTCCTCTCACCACGTCGCTCTCCCTCCTCTCTCACCCCGTCGCTCCCCCTCCCCCTCCTCCTCCTCTCACCACGTCGCTCTCCCTCCTCTCAACCCCCTCTCTCCCAATCCCTCTCACCCCGTCGCTCTCCCTCCTCTCACCCCGTCGCTCTCCCTCCTCTCACCCCGTCCTCCCCTCCTCTCACCCCGTCGCTCCCCTCCTCTCACCCCGTCGCTCTCCCTCCTCTCACCCCGTCGCTCTCCCTCCTCTCACCCCCTCTCCTCACCCCGTCGCTCTCCCTCCTCTCACCCCGTCGCTCTCCCTCCTCTCACCCCGTCGCTCTCCCTCCTCTCACCCCGTCGCTCTCCCTCCTCTCACCCCGTCGCTCTCCCTCCTCTCACCCCGTCGCTCTCCCTCCTCTCACCCCCGCTCTCCCTCCTCTCACCCCCTCGCTCACCCCCTCTCTCTCCCCAATCACCTCCTCTCACCCCCTCCCCCGTCTCTCTCCCGCTCGGTAGCAGTGCATCACATTGATTTGAAGGGAGCAGCCCTCAATGATTAAATATTAAACAATCCATTAAATATAAAAAGTATTGAAATCCACACAGAACCGTACCCAGGATTCATAGCATGGTCTGGGCGCTAATACGATACAAAACACAGTAATAATACCATATATATACCGTGTGTGAGTGTCAGTGGTGGAATAACAATGGACCCCAGATGGCAGAATAACAATGGACCCCAGATGGCAGAATAACAATGGACCCCAGATGGCAGAATAACAATGGACCCCAGATGGCAGAATAACAATGGACCCCAGATGGCAGAATAACAATGGACCCCAGATGGCAGAATAATAATGAATTCTTCTGAAATTAACTCAAGTCTTTATACAACATTGTTATCCCAAACTGTATCAAACCCGAAAACAAAAGTTCAAAGAAAGATAGACAATTTCCTTAACAAGGCCAATTAGAAGTGAATCAGAGGAACGATTCCCTAGGTGAGCTGGTGATCTACAAAATGTGAAATCTACTGGTAATGATCGATTCCCAGAGGACTTTTCTACACACTTCCATCCCAAATGAGTACAATCTCACCCTACTTAAAATATAAGGGATTCAATGTCATGCGGATTTGAACGTGTAGTCCAGACGGTGATTCAATCAGAGCCTGCAGGTTTCATATGGAATAGTGTGTCTTCAGGCCACCTCCATTGATCATCATACCAGGGAATGGAACGCTCCAGAAGGGACAGTATCAATAGAAGCGTTCCATCGGTGGCTGTTTAATTATTATTATTTTTAAAGTTTAGTTTTGGTCCAGTATTTATTTCCTGGATTGAGCTGTTGTATAAATCCCCTAAAGCAGCTAAATGAACAAATGGACAGATCTCTGAATTATTTACGTTATCAAGAAGGAACCAGACAGGGATGACCTTTGTCTATTTGTCTTTAGCATCAATAATTACAACTCGTGGTTTTCTCCAGGGTGCATAGAGATTGGTGGAGATCAACATGTGATGTCATCTCCAGGGTGCAGGGTAGAGATTGGTGGAGATCAACATGTGATGTCATCTCCAGGGTGCATAGAGATTGGTGGAGATCAATATGTGATGTCATCTCCAGGGTGCATAGAGATTCTCAGGTCGTGCGTAAATAAAGAGCGTTTCGATCTCGGAGCGCACACTGTATGAGGAGTCACACCCCCTGAAGCTTTAGCCCCACCCATTCAGCATCGTTCACACCCTCTGAAGCTTTAGCCCCACCCATTCAGCATCGTTCACACCCCCTGAAGCTTTAGCCCCACCCATTCAGCATCGTTCACACCCTCTGAAGCTTTAGCCCAACCCATTCAGCATCGTTCACACCCCCTGAAGCTTTAGCCCCACCCATTCAGCATCGTTCACACCCCCTGAAGCTTTAGCCCCACCCATTCAGCATCGTTCACACCCTCTGAAGCTTTAGCCCAACCCATTCAGCATCGTTCACACCCCCTGAAGCTTTAGCCCCACCCATTCAGCATCGTTCACACCCCTGAAGCTTTAGCCCCACCCATTCAGCATCGTTCACACCCCCTGAAGATTTAGCCCCACCCATTCAGCATCGTTCACACCCTCTGAAGCTTTAGCCCCACCCATTCAGCATCGTTCACACCCTCTGAAGCTTTAGCCCCACCCATTCAGCATCGTTCACACCCTCTGAAGCTTTAGCCCCACCCATTCAGCATCGTTCACACCCTCTGAAGCTTTAGCCCCACCCATTCAGCATCGTTCACACCCTCTGAAGCTTTAGCCCCACCCATTCAGCATCGTTCACACCCTCTGAAGCTTTAGCCCCACCCATTCAGCATCGTTCACACCCTCTGAAGCTTTAGCCCCACCCATTCAGCATCGTTCACACCCTCTGAAGCTTTAGCCCCACCCATTCAGCATCATTCACACCCCTGAAGCTTTAGCCCCACCCATTCAGCATCAGTTCACACCCTCTGAAGCTTTAGCCCCACCCATTCAGCTATCATTCAGCACCCCCTGAAGCTTTAGCCCCACCCATTCAGCATCGATTTTAACACACCCCATCTGAAGCTTTAGCCCCACCCATTCAGCACCCAAGCTAACAGGCTAGCTACTTGATGGTTTAACAGAAACAGTCAATGATGAGAACAGCTCACTGAACATTACTTTTAACAGAGCGCACACTGGACCATCTATGATGGTTTAGCAGGGTCACTAATGATCTGATGCGTTCTGACCTCACTAATACGACAGATCAGGGAAACAGCACCCAAGCCATGATGGTTTCCAGACACAAACCATCTATGAGACAACACAGCATCACTAATACCATCTAGCAGAGCTGGTTAGGCTGTTTTCATGTTGTCCAGGGCGTTGGTGACGAACTGCGCTGCTGGCAACAATTTAATTACGCTTTTGTTTGCCGACGTTTACTGACACCGGACATATTCACTAATACCATCTATGATGGTTTAACAGGGAAACAGCATCACTAATACCATCTATGATGGTTTAACAGGGAAACAGCATGACTAATACCATCTATGATGGTTTAACAGGGAAACAGCATCACTAATACCATCTATGATGGTTTAACAGGGAAACAGCATCACTAATACCATCTATGATGGTTTAACAGGGAAACAGCATCACTAATACCATCTATGATGGTTTAACAGGGAAACAGCATCACTAATACCATCTATGATGGTTTAACAGTGAAACAGCATCACTAATACCATCTATGATGGTTTAACAGTGAAACAGCATCACTAATACCATCTATGATGGTTTAACAGGGAAACAGCATCACTAATACCATCTATGATGGTTTAACAGGGAAACAGCATCACTAATACCATCTATGATGGTTTAACAGGGAAACAGCATCACTAATAGCATCTATGATGGTTTAACAGGGAAACAGCATCACTAATACCATCTATGATGGTTTAACAGGGAAAAAACATCACTAATACCATCTATGATGACAGAACCCTGCGAGAGATGAGGACAGACTCTCCTCTCCCTCAGACAGACAGGACCCTGAGAGATGAGGACAGACTCTCCTCTCCCTCAGACAGACAGGACCCTGAGAGATGAGGACAGACTCTCCCTCAGACAGACAGGACCCTGAGAGATGAGGACAGACTCTCCTCTCCCTCAGACAGACAGGACCCTGAGAGATGAGGACAGACTCTCCCTCAGACAGACAGGACCCTGAGAGAGATGAGGACAGACTCTCCCTCAGACAGACAGGACCCTGAGAGATGAGGACAGACTCTCCCTCAGACAGACAGGACCCTGAGAGATGAGGACAGACTCTCCTCTCCCTCAGACAGACAGGACCCTGAGAGATGAGGACAGACTCTCCCTCAGACAGACAGGACCCTGAGAGATGAGGACAGACTCTCCTCTCCCTCAGACAGACAGGACCCTGAGAGATGAGGACAGACTCTCCTCTCCCTCAGACAGACAGGACCCTGAGAGATGAGGACAGACTCTCCTCTCCCTCAGACAGACAGGACCCTGAGAGATGAGGACAGACTCTCCTCTCCCTCAGACAGACAGGACCCTGAGAGATGAGGACAGACTCTCCCTCAGACAGACAGGACCCTG
>NC_060186.1:82670034-82690034 GCF_021184085.1 Oncorhynchus gorbuscha | reverse complement strand
AGTCAGACTGACTGCAGGAGGAAAACACCCAGGGGAAAATAGACTCCCCATGTCAGACTGCAGGAGGAAAACACCCAGGGGAAAAGAGACTCCCCATGTCAGACTGCAGGAGGAAAACACCCAGGGAAAAGAGACTCTCCATGTCAGTCAGACTGACTGCAGGAGGAAAACACCCAGGGGAAAAGAGACTCCCCATGTCAGACTGCAGGAGGAACACACCCAGGGAAAAGAGACTCTCCATGTCAGACTGCAGGAGGAAAACACCCAGGGGAAAAGAGACTCCCCATGTCAGACTGCAGGAGGAAAACACCCACCCCATGTCAGTCAGACTGACTGCAGGAGGAAAACACCCAGGGGAAAAGAGACTCTCCATGTCAGACTGCAGGAGGAAAACACCCAGGGGAAAAAGACTCTCCATGTCAGACTGCAGGAGGAAAACACCCAGGGGAAAAAGAGACTCTCCATGTCAGACTGCAGGAGAAAAACCCCCAGGGAAAAAGAGACCCTCCATGTCAGACTGACTGCAGGAGGAAAACACCCAGGGAAAAGAGACTCCCCATGTCAGACTGCAGGAGGAAAGCACCCAGGAGAAAAGAGACTCCCCATGTCAGACTGCAGGAGGAAAACACCCAGGGAAAAGACTCTCCATGTCAGACTGCAGGAGGAAAACACCCAGGGGAAAATAGACTCTCCATGTCAGACTGCAGGAGGAAAACACCCAGGGAAAAGAGACTCATGTCAGACAGACTGCAGGAGGAAAACACCCAGGGGAAAAGAGACTCTCCATGTCATGTCAGACTGCAGGAGGAAAACACCCAGGGGAAAAAGACTCTCCATGTCAGACTGCAGGAGGAAAACACCCAGGGGAAAAAGAGACTCTCCATGTCAGACTGCAGGAGAAAAACCCCCAGGGAAAAGAGACCCTCCATGTCAGACTGACTGCAGGAGGAAAACACCCAGGGAAAAGAGACTCCCCATGTCAGACTGCAGGAGGAAAGCACCCAGGAAAAGAGACTCCCCATGTCAGACTGCAGGAGGAAAACACCCAGGGAAAAGACTCTCCATGTCAGACTGCAGGAGGAAAACACCCAGGGGAAAATAGACTCTCCATGTCAGACTGCAGGAGGAAAACACCCAGGGAAAAGAGACTCCCCATGTCAGACAGACTGCAGGAGGAAAACACCCAGGGAAGAGAGACTCCCCATGTCAGACAGACTGCAGGAGGAAAACACCCAGGGAAAAGAGACTCTCCATGTCAGACTGCAGGAGGAAAACACCCAGGGGAAAAGAGACTCCATGTCAGACTGCAGGAGGAAAACACCCAGGGAAAAGAGACTCTCGATGTCAGACTGACTGCAGGAGGAAAACACCCAGGGAAAAGGGACTCCCCATGTCAGACTGCAGGAGGAAAACACCCAGGGAAAAGAGACTCTCCATGTCAGACAGACTGCAGGAGGAAAACACCCAGGGAAAAGAGACTCTCCATGTCAGACAGACTGCAGGAAGAAAACACCCAGGGAAAAGAGACTCTCCATGTCAGACTGCAGGAGGAAAACACCCAGGGGAAAAGAAACTCTCCATGTCAGACTGACTGCAGGAGGAAAACACCCAGGGGAAAATAAACTCTCCATGTCAGACTGCAGGAGGAAAACACCCAGGGGAAAATAAACTCTCCATGTCAGACTGCAGGAGGAAAACACCCAGGGGAAAAGAAACTCTCCATGTCAGACTGCAGGAGGAAAACACCCAGGGGAAAAGAAACTCTCCATGTCAGACTGCAGGAGGAAAACACCCAGGGGAAAAGAAACTCTCCATGTCAGACTGCAGGAGGAAAACACCCAGGGGAAAAGAGACTCCCCATGTCAGACAGACTGCAGGAGGAAAACACCCAGGGAAAAGAGACTCTCCATGTCAGACAGACTGCAGGAGGAAAACACCCAGGGAAAAGAGACTCTCCATGTCAGACTGCAGGAGGAAAACACCCAGGGGAAAGAGACTCCATGTCAGTCAGACTGCAGGAGGAAAACACCCAGGGGGAAAGAGACTCCCCATGTCAGACTGACAGCAGGAGGAAGGCAGTCTATTACAGTGCTTCATATGAGAGCGGTTCACACTCAGTGTTGTTTTCACAAACATGCATGAAGACATTTTGTAGATCTAGGTCTGACTGTATGTGCTCTTTACAGTGGGCCTAAAGTCAGGAGTGTTCCCAATCAGTAAACCAGCGCAACACCCGTCTAGACAGAAACAGACCAGCCGCCCACGGCGATGCCGCCTGTTTGTTTGTGTCAGGGCTGACCCCATTTAGTCGACTGATCGATTGTCTGGTCGCTAGGCTGTTGGTCGACAGAGATTGTCTGGTTGCTAGGCTGTTGGTCGACAGAGATTGTCTGGTTGCTAGGCTGTTGGTCGACAGAGATTGTCTGGTTGCTAGGCTGTTGGTCGACAGAGATTGTCTGGTTGCTAGGCTGTTGGTCGACAGAGATTGTGTGGTTGCTAGGCTGTTGGTCGACAGAGATTGTCTGGTTGCTAGGCTGTTGGTCGACAGAGATTGTGTGGTTGCTAGGCTGTTGGTCGACAGAGATTGTCTGGTTGCTAGGCTGTTGGTCGACAGAGATTGTCTGGTTGCTAGGCTGTTGGTCGACAGAGATTGTCTGGTTGCTAGGCTGTTGGTCGACAGAGATCGTCTGGTCGCTAGGCTGTTGGTCGACAGAGATCGTCTGGTCGCTAGGCTGTTGGTCGACAGAGATCGTCTGGTCGCTAGGCTGTTGGTCGACAGAGATTGTCTGGTTGCTAGGCTGTTGGTCGACAGAGATTGTCTGGTTGCTAGGCTGTTGGTCGACAGAGATTGTCTGGTTGCTAGGCTGTTGGTCGACAGAGATTGTCTGGTTGCTAGGCTGTTGGTCGACAGAGATCGTCTGGTCGCTAGGCTGTTGGTCGACAGAGATCGTCTGGTCGCTAGGCTGTTGGTCGACAGAGATTGTCTGGTTGCTAGGCTGTTGGTCGACAGAGATTGTGTGGTTGCTAGGCTGTTGGTCGACAGAGATTGTTTTTGTATGCAACAATATTTGCCTTGGAACACCAAGCAATTTGATAAAATAAGTTCAATTGCACTTAAATCGCTTTTGGCCGTTACAAGATAGAAAAGCCGATGGATACAATTGTGAATGATTTAATAAAGACTTCTATATACCATTGAAACCAGTAGTCTATATCATAAAGACTTCTATATACCATTGAAACCAGTAGTCTATATCATAAAGACTTCTATATACCATTGAAACCAGTAGTCTATTTCATAAAGACGTCTATATACCATTGAAACCAGTAGTCTATATCATAAAGACTTCTATATACCATTGAAACCAGTAGTCTATATCATAAAGACGTCTATATACCATTGAAACCAGTAGTCTAGTTAATAAAGACTTCTATATACCATTGAAACCAGTAGTCTATATCATAAAGACTTCTATATACCATTGAAACCAGTAGTCTATATCATAAAGACGTCTATATACCATTGAAACCAGTAGTCTATATCATAAAGACGTCTATATACCATTGAGACCAGTAGTCTATATCATAAAGACGTCTATATACCATTGAAACCAGTAGTCTATATCATAAAGACGTCTATATACCATTGAAACCAGTAGTCTATATCATAAAGACGTCTATATACCATTGAAACCAGTAGTCTATATCATAAAGACGTCTATATACCATTGAGACCAGTAGTCTATATCATAAAGACGTCTATATACCATTGAAACCAGTAGTCTATATCATAAAGACGTCTATATACCATTGAAACCAGTAGTCTATATCATAAAGACGTCTATATACCATTGAAACCAGTAGTCTATATCATAAAGACGTCTATATACCATTGAAACCAGTAGTCTATATCATAAAGACGTCTATATACCATTGAAACCAGTAGTCTATATCATAAAGACGTCTATATACCATTGAAACCAGTAGTCTATATCATAAAGACGTCTATATACCATTGAAACCAGTAGTCTATATCATAAAGACGTCTATATACCATTGAAACCAGTAGTCTATATCATAAAGACTTCTATATACCATTGAAACCAGTAGTCTATATCATAAAGACTTCTATATACCATTGAAACCAGTAGTCTATATCATAAAGACGTCTATATACCATTGAAACCAGTAGTCTATTTCATAAAGACTTCTATATACCATTGAAACCAGTAGTCTATATAATAAAGACGTCTATATACCATTGAAACCAGTAGTCTAGTTAATAAAGATGTCTATATAGCATTGAAACCAGTAGTCTATATCATAAAGACGTCTATATAGCATTGAAACCAGTAGTCTATATCATAAAGACGTCTATATACCATTGAAACCAGTAGTCTATATCATAAAGACGTCTATATACCATTGAAACCAGTAGTCTATTTCATAAAGACTTCTATATACCATTGAAACCAGTAGTCTAGTTCATAAAGATGTCTATATACCATTGAAACCAGTAGTCTATTTCATAAAGACTTCTATATACCATTGAAACCAGTAGTCTATATAATAAAGACGTCTATATACCATTGAAACCAGTAGTCTATTTCATAAAGACGTCTATATACCATTGAAACCAGTAGTCTATATCATAAAGACGTCTATATACCATTGAAACCAGTAGTCTATTTCATAAAGACGTCTATATACCATTGAAACCAGTAGTCTATATCATAAAGACTTCTATATACCATTGAAACCAGTAGTCTATATCATAAAGACTTCTATATACCATTGAAACCAGTAGTCTATATAATAAAGACGTCTATATACCATTGAAACCAGTAGTCTATATCATAAAGACGTCTATATACCATTGAAACCAGTAGTCTATTTCATAAAGACGTCTATATACCATTGAAACCAGTAGTCTATATCATAAAGACTTCTATATACCATTGAAACCAGTAGTCTATATCATAAAGACTTCTATATACCATTGAAACCAGTAGTCTAGTTAATAAAGACTTCTATATACCATTGAAACCAGTAGTCTATATCATAAAGACTTCTATATACCATTGAAACCAGTAGTCTAGTTAATAAAGACTTCTATATACCATTGAAACCAGTAGTCTAGTTAATAAAGACTTCTATATACCATTGAAACCAGTAGTCTATATCATAAAGACGTCTATATAGCATTGAAACCAGTAGTCTATATCATAAAGACGTCTATATAGCATTGAAACCAGTAGTCTATATCATAAAGACTTCTATATACCATTGAAACCAGTAGTCTATATCATAAAGACGTCTATATACCATTGAAACCAGTAGTCTATATCATAAAGACGTCTATATACCATTGAAACCAGTAGTCTATATCATAAAGACGTCTATATACCATTGAAACCAGTAGTCTATTTCATAAAGACGTCTATATACCATTGAAACCAGTAGTCTAGTTCATAAAGATGTCTATATACCATTGAAACCAGTAGTCTAGTTAATAAAGACTTCTATATACCATTGAGACCAGTAGTCTATATCATAAAGACGTCTATATCGCATTGAAACCAGTAGTCTATATCATAAAGACGTCTATATAGCATTGAAACCAGTAGTCTATATCATAAAGACGTCTATATACCATTGAAACCAGTAGTCTATATCATAAAGACGTCTATATACCATTGAGACCAGTAGTCTATATCATAAAGACTTCTATATACCATTGAAACCAGTAGTCTATATCATAAAGACGTCTATATACCATTGAAACCAGTAGTCTATATCATAAAGACGTCTATATACCATTGAAACCAGTAGTCTATATCATAAAGACGTCTATATACCATTGAAACCAGTAGTCTATATCATAAAGACGTCTATATACCATTGAAACCAGTAGTCTATATCATAAAGACGTCTATATACCATTGAAACCAGTAGTCTATATCATAAAGACTTCTATATACCATTGAAACCAGTAGTCTATATCATAAAGACTTCTATATACCATTGAAACCAGTAGTCTATATCATAAAGACGTCTATATACCATTGAAACCAGTAGTCTATATCATAAAGACTTCTATATACCATTGAAACCAGTAGTCTATATCATAAAGACGTCTATATACCATTGAAACCAGTAGTCTATATCATAAAGACTTCTATATACCATTGAAACCAGTAGTCTATATCATAAAGACTTCTATATACCATTGAAACCAGTAGTCTATATCATAAAGACGTCTATATACCATTGAAACCAGTAGTCTATATCATAAAGACTTCTATATACCATTGAAACCAGTAGTCTATATCATAAAGACTTCTATATACCATTGAAACCAGTAGTCTAGTTAATAAAGACGTCTATATACCATTGAAACCAGTAGTCTAGTTAATAAAGACGTCTATATACCATTGAAACCAGTAGTCTATATCATAAAGACTTCTATATACCATTGAAACCAGTAGTCTAGTTAATAAAGACGTCTATATACCATTGAAACCAGTAGTCTATTCATAAAGACTTCTATATACCATTGAAACCAGTAGTCTATATCCAGTAGTCTATATCATAAAGACTTCTATATACCATTGAAACCAGTAGTCTATATCATAAAGACTTCTATATACCATTGAAACCAGTAGTCTATATCATAAAGACTTCTATATACCATTGAAACCAGTAGTCTATATCATAAAGACTTCTATATACCATTGAAACCAGTAGTCTAGTTAATAAAGACTTCTATATACCATTGAAACCAGTAGTCTATATCATAAAGACTTCTATATACCATTGAAACCAGTAGTCTAGTTAATAAAGACTTCTATATACCATTGAAACCAGTAGTCTAGTTAATAAAGACTTCTATATACCATTGAAACCAGTAGTCTATATCATAAAGACGTCTATATAGCATTGAAACCAGTAGTCTATATCATAAAGACGTCTATATAGCATTGAAACCAGTAGTCTATATCATAAAGACTTCTATATACCATTGAAACCAGTAGTCTATATCATAAAGACTTCTATATACCATTGAAACCAGTAGTCTAGTTAATAAAGACGTCTATATACCATTGAAACCAGTAGTCTAGTTAATAAAGACTTCTATATACCATTGAAACCAGTAGTCTATATCATAAAGACGTCTATATACCATTGAGACCAGTAGTCTATTTCACTCACGTTCTATTGGTTATCAACTTTCTTTCATTGTTCGGAAGACAAATGCGCATTCGCCCGTAGCCTACTGTCTTGTGCGCATTGCTGTGCTTATAATGTGGATAAAAAATAGTTTATCGACAGTTTAAGCTAAACGTTCTGATCGGTTACACAGCCGCATGGCTTTTGTATGTAACCTAAGCCTACTGGTCGTATGAATTTGGGCTCGACCGTCCCAAAACTGTCCCAGAGTCAGTCTGGGCCATTTCTTTATCCACAAGCTGACCAATAGAATAGGTCAACGTTTCTACTGTGGGGGATGGTAGATTGACATCATGGACTCATCGGCAGTGAGTCCATAAGGCTAGGGGAAGATAACCTTTCCTTTAGTAAATTGAATTAAATTGCCAAAAATTTATTTAGCCTAATTAACCCTTATTAACCCTACTCCTGTCTATATAAATGGACACTGTGCAAGTAAAACCAAATGCATGCTTTTCAACCGTTCACTGCCTGCACCCGCACGCCTGACCAGCATCACCACCCTGGATGGTTCCAACCTTGAATATGTGGACATCTATAAGTACCTAGGTGTCTGGCTAGACTGCAAACTCTCCTTCCAGACTCATATCAAACATCTCCAATCTAAAATCAAATCTAGAGTCTGCTTTCTATTCCGCAACAAAGCCTCCTTCACTCACGCCGCCAAGCTTACCCTAGTAAAACTGACTATCCTACCGATCCTCGACTTCGGCGATGTCATCTACAAAATAGCTTCCAACACTCTACTCAGCAAACTGGATGCAGTTTATCACAGTGCCATCCGTTTTGTTATTAAAGCACCTTATACCACCAACCACTGCGACCTGTATGCTCTAGTCGGCTGGCCCTCGCTACATATTCGTCGCCAGACCCACTGGCTCCAGGTCATCTACAAGTCCATGCTAGGTAAAGCTAGTCCATGCTAGGTAATGCTCCGCCTTATCTCAGGTCACTGGTCACGATGGCAACACCCACCTGAAGCACGCGCCCCAGCAGGTGTATCTCACTGATCATCCCTGAAGCCAACCACCTCATTTGGCCACCTTTCGTTCCAGTTCTCTGCTGCCAGTGACTGGAACGAATTGCAAAAATCACTGAAGTTGGAGACTTATATCTCCCACACCATTTCCTGCAGTCGAAAGGAAAGGCAGCAACACGAGATGATTGTTGAGTTGGGACTGTCTGTGAAAAGTGGAGAGGTGTCCAGCCAGGCCTGTGGGCAACTTGGACCTGTCAATCAAAACCGTTCATATAGAAACACTTCAAAATACAATCGCAGAAAAATATAGTTTGGAAAGCAAATGGCTATTGCTGTAAAGAGAAGACGATGAAAATGCGTGAATCTGTCTTTTAGTGGAGCGAACAACAATGGGCTCTTATTGGCTCTAGCAGAGAGCATCAGGCCTATAGCCTACCTTATTGGCTCTAGCAGAGAGCATCAGGCCTATAGCCTACCTTATTGGCTCTAGCAGAGAGCATCAGGCCTATAGCCTACCTTATTGGCTCTAGCAGAGAGCATCAGGCCTATAGCCTACCTTATTGGCTCTAGCAGAGAGCATCAGGCCTATAGCCTACCTTATTGGCTCTAGCAGAGAGCATCAGGCCTATAGCCTAACTTATTGGCTCTAGCAGAGAGCATCAGGCCTATAGCCTACCTTATTGGCTCTAGCAGAGAGCATCAGGCCTATAGCCTACCTTATTGGCTCTAGCAGAGAGCATCAGGCCTATAGCCTACCTTATTGGCTCTAGCAGAGAGCATCAGGCCTATAGCCTACCTTATTGGCTCTAGCAGAGAGCATCAGGCCTATAGCCTACCTTATTGGCTCTAGCAGAGAACATCAGGCCTATAGCCTACCTTATTGGCTCTAGCAGAGAGCATCAGGCCTATAGCCTACCTTATTGGCTCCAGCAGAGAACATCAGGCCTATAGCCTACCTTATTGGCTCTAGCAGAGAGCATCAGGCCTATAGCCTACCTTATTGGCTCTAGCAGAGAGCATCAGGCCTATAGCCTACCTTATTGGCTCTAGCAGAGAGCATCAGGCCTATAGCCTACCTTATTGTCTCTAGCAGAGAACATCAGGCCTATAGCCTACCTTATTGGCTCTAGCAGAGAGCATCAGGCCTATAGCCTACCTTATTGGCTCTAGCAGAGAACATCAGGCCTAAGAGCATCTGCTAAATGACTTAAATGTAAATGTAAATGTAATAGCCTACCTTATTGGCTTTAGCAGAGAACATCAGGCCTATAGCCTACCTTATTGGCTCTAGCAGAGAGCATCAGGCCTATAGCCTACCTTATTGGCTTCTAGCAGAGAGCATCAGACCTATAGCCTACCTTATTGGCTCTAGCAGAGAGCATCAGGCCTATAGCCTACCTTATTGGCTCTAGCAGAGAGCATCAGGCCTATAGCCTCTACACTATACTCACTCAGCCAACCTGTAGCCCAGGCCTCTACACTATACTCACTCAGCCAACCTATAGCCCAGGCCTCTACACTATACTCACTCAGCCAACCTATAGCCCAGGCCTCTACACTATACTCACTCAGCCAACCTATAGCCCAGGCCTCTACACTATACTCACTCAGCCAACCTGTAGCCCAGGCCTCTACACTATACTCACTCAGCCAACCTGTAGCCCAGGCCTCTACACTATACTCACTCAGCCAACCTATTGCCAACAATGTTGCTAGTTTGCTCGTGCAAGCTTTGAGTCGGTCCCAGTTGATACAATGTTGCTAGTTTGCTCGTGCAAGTTTTGAGTCGGTCCCAGTTGATAGTTGATACAATGTTTCAAGTTCGATGCAGACAGGAAGAGTAGAATGCTAACTAACTGCCATGCTAAGCCAATGTGATATATAGGATCATTCTTTTAAATCAGGATATTTTCTACCTGCAATATTTTCATTTGTTGGCTTAAAGTCGGCTATTTTTACCCCTAGTTGGCAATATCAGTTACATGCATTGGTATACAGGCCTCTCTCTGCATTCTGCGTTAAGTTCTTCAGCTGACTCGCGGTGGAGGCTATCATACAATCTGTCCATTTGGCAGAGGCAGGTACTCTTGCATTAGATACATTTTTGATTTGTATAATTTTCATTTAGATTGAAATTAGATTTAGATAAATAACATGACAAATGATTTAGAGATACAAAATTGAAATTAAAAAGTGCATCTGAAAATCATAACTGGCGCAAACGGTACGATAAATTCCACACGAGATCGGTAGAAACGGTACGATAAATTGGCAGAACGAGAAAGGTTGCCGACCCCTGGTGGAGCCGAAAGACCGTCAACTCCATGAGCGTAAGGGCAGAATCTGGGAAGCAGGAGGAGCACGGTCAGGAACAGGTTTATTGCTTATCTTGATCTCTAGCTCCCTCTTGAGTTGTTTGTGTGTCTTAATTATATCATTAACAGTGTGCTTAAAGCATCAGACAAGATCAGCGCACAATGTTCTATTTTATTATAACGCATAAAGGTGTGTCTATATGTGGAAAAATACACGTTTTAAAAACATTTCACCCGTCAATTGGTCAGAAGATCAGACGACTCTGGATACACCAAACTGTTGTTGTTGTTGTTGTTGTCGGGGACAGCCCGAGAATGAGTGTTACCTGTAAGTCCTTCAGTACAGCTTGGGTCCTGTAGAGTAGCAGCAGATGAACGTCACTGTCCCTCAGACTGAAGTTATTCTCCAGAATCTGCAGAACCTCGATACGTGGTCGCACCGCACGAGAGCCATCGCTGCAGAACGGTCGTAACCACGCCAACAGGTCATCAGAACTGACCACAGAGTCACTGGGAGACAGACAGACAGACAGACAGACAGACAGACAGACAGACAGACAGACAGACAGACAGACAGACAGACAGACAGACAGACACATGTTATGTGTGTGTTAGAGAAGCATCTCTAAAGCAGTGTGTGGTTGAGTCTCTCTCACCCGCTCTGGACATGGTTGTGCACTGCAGTGACCATCCCCTCCAACACCATGAGGGGTTCTGGGTAATCATTCACCACCTCCTGGTCTCCACTGGCAAAAACAACAGACAGGATTCAGAACAGGCAGACAAACATGATTGAGCACAGACAGACAGACAGGGTTCAACACAGACAGACAGACATAATTCAGCACAGACAGACATGATTCAGCACAGACAGACAGACAGACAGACAGACAGGACTCAACACAGACAGACAGACAGGACTCAACACAGACAGACAGACAGGATTCAACACAGACAGACAGACAGACAGACAGACAGGACTCAACACAGACAGACAGACAGACAGGATTCAACACACACACACACACACAGACAGACACACAGACACACAGACAGACAGACAGACAGACAGACAGACAGACAGACAGACAGACAGACAGACAGACAGACAGACAGACAGACAGAGGGTTCAACACAGACAGACAGACAGACACAGACAGACAGACAGACAGACAGACAGACAGACAGACAGACAGACAGACAGACAGACAGACAGACAGACAGACAGACAGACAGGGTTCAACACAGACAGACAGACAGACAGGACTCAACACAGACAGACGGACGGACGGACGGACAGACAGGACTCAACACAGACAGACAGACAGGACTCAACACAGACAGACAGACAGGACTCAACACAGACAGACAGACAGGGTTCAACACAGACAGACAGACAGACAGACAGACAGACAGACAGACAGACAGACAGGACTCAACACAGACAGACAGGACTCAACACAGACAGACAGACAGGGCTCAACACAGACAGACAGACAGGGTTCAACACAGACAGACAGACAGGGTTCAACACAGACAGACAGACAGGGTTCAACACAGACAGACAGACAGGGTTCAACACAGACAGACAGACAGGGTTCAACACAGACAGACAGGGTTCAACACAGACAGACAGACATACAGACAGACAGGCAGACAGGGTTCAACACAGACAGACAGACAGGGTTCAACACAGACAGACAGACAGACAGACAGACAGGGTTCAACACAGACAGACAGACAGGGTTCAACACAGACAGACAGGGTTCAACACAGACAGACAGACATAATTCAGCACAGACAGACAGGACTCAACACAGACAGACAGACAGGATTCAACACACACAGACAGACAGACAGACAGACAGGACTCAACACAGACAGACAGACAGGATTCAACACACACACACAGACAGACAGACAGACAGACAGACAGACAGACACAGGGTTCAACACAGACAGACAGACAGACACAGGGTTCAACACAGACAGACAGACAGACAGAGACAGACAGACAGACAGGGTTCAACACAGACAGACAGACAGGACTCAACACAGACAGACGGACGGACGGACGGACAGACAGGACTCAACACAGACAGACAGACAGGACTCAACACAGACAGACAGACAGGACTCAACACAGACAGACAGACAGGACTCAACACAGACAGACAGACAGGGTTCAACACAGACAGACAGACAGACAGACAGACAGGACTCAACACAGACAGACAGACAGGGCTCAACACAGACAGACAGACAGGGTTCAACACAGACAGACAGACACACAGACAGACAGACAGGGTTCAACACACAGACAGACAGGGTTCAACACAGACAGACAGACAGGGTTCAACACAGACAGACAGACAGGGTTCAACACAGACAGACAGGCAGACAGGGTTCAACACAGACAGACAGACAGACAGGGTTCAACACAGACAGACAGACAGGGTTCAACACAGACAGACAGACAGGGTTCAACACAGACAGACAGACTGACAGGGTTCAACACAGACAGACAGACAGACAGGGGTTCAACACAGAGACAGACAGACAGACAGGGTTCAACACAGACAGACAGACAGGGTTCAACACAGACAGACAGACAGGGTTCAACACAGACAGACAGACAGACAGGGTTCAGCACAGACAGACAGACAGGGTTCAACACAGACAGACAGGATTCAGCACAGACAAACAGACAGGGTTCAACACAGACAGACAGACAGACAGACAGACAGGGTTCAGCACAGACAGACAGACAGGGTTCAACACAGACAGACAGACAGGGTTCAACACAGACAGACAGGACTCAACACAGACAGACAGGGTTCAACACAGACAGACAGACAGGGTTCAACACAGACAGACAGGGTTCAACACAGACAGACAGGCAGACAGGGTTCAACACAGACAGACAGGCAGACAGGGTTCAAACAGACAGACAGACAGGACTCAACACAGACAGACAGGGTTCAACACAGACAGACAGACAGGATTCAACACAGACAGTCAGGGTTCAACACAGACAGTCAGACAGACAGGGTTCAACACAGACAGACAGGGTTCAACACAGACAGACAGACAGACAGACAGACAGGGTTCAACACAGACAGACAGACAGGACTCAACACAGACAGACCGACAGACAGGATTCAGCACAGACAAACAGACAGGGTTCAACACAGACAGACAGGGTTCAACACAGACAGACAGACAGACAGGGTTCAACACAGACAGACAGACAGGGTTCAACACAGACAGACAGACAGACAGGGTTCAACACAGACAGACAGACAGGACTCAACACAGACAGACAGGGTTCAACACAGACAGACAGGGTTCAACACAGACAGACAGGGTTCAACACAGACAGACAGGGTTCAACACAGACAGACAGGGTTCAACACAGACAGACCGACAGACAGGATTCAGCACAGACAAACAGACAGGGTTCAACACAGACAGACAGGGTTCAACACAGACAGACAGACAGACAGGGTTCAACACAGACAGACAGACAGGGTTCAACACAGACAGACAGGACTCAACACAGACAGACAGGGTTCAACACAGACAGACAGGCAGACAGGGTTCAACACAGACAGACAGACAGACAGGGTTCAACACAGACAGACAGACAGGACTCAACACAGACAGACAGGGTTCAACACAGACAGACAGGGTTCAACACAGACAGACAGGGTTCAACACAGACAGACAGGCAGACAGACAGGGATCAACACAGACAGACAGGCAGACAGGGATCAACACAGACAGACAGGCAGACAGGGTTCAACACAGACAGACAGGGTTCAACACAGACACAGGGTTCAACACAGACAGACAGGGTTCAGCACAGACAGACAGACAGGACTCAACACAGACAGACAGACAGGGTTCAACACAGACAGACAGACAGACAGACAGACAGGACTCAACACAGACAGACAGGGTTCAACACAGACAGACAGACAGGGTTCAACACAGACAGACAGACAGGACTCAACACAGACAGACAGGGTTCAACACAGACAGACAGGGTTCAACACAGACAGACAGGGTTCAACACAGACAGACAGGCAGACAGGGATCAACACAGACAGACAGGCAGACAGGGTTCAACACAGACAGACAGGCAGACAGGGTTCAACACAGACAGACAGGGTTCAACACAGACACAGGGTTCAACACAGACAGACAGGGTTCAACACAGACAGACAGGACAGACAGGACTCAACACAGACAGACAGACAGGGTTCAACACAGACAGACAGACAGGACTCAACACAGACAGACAGGGTTCAACACAGACAGACAGACAGACAGGGTTCAACACAGACAGACAGACAGACAGGGTTCAACACAGACAGACAGACAGGGTTCAACACAGACAGACAGACAGGGTTCAACACAGACAGACAGGCAGACAAGGTTCAACACAGACAGACAGACAGACAGGGTTCAACACAGACAGACAGACTGACAGGGTTCAACACAGACAGACAGACTGACAGGGTTCAACACAGACAGACAGACTGACAGGGTTCAACACAGACAGACAGACTGACAGGGTTCAACACAGACAGACAGACAGGGTTCAACACAGACAGACAGACAGGGTTCAACACAGACAGACAGGGTTCAACACAGACAGACAGGCAGACAGGGATCAACACAGACAGACAGGCAGACAGGGATCAACACAGACAGACAGGCAGACAGGGATCAACACAGACAGACAGGCAGACAGGGTTCAACACAGACAGACAGGCAGACAGGGTTCAACACAGACAGACAGGGTTCAACACAGACACAGGGTTCAACACAGACAGACAGGGTTCAACACAGACAGACAGGGTTCAACACAGACAGACAGGGTTCAACACAGACAGACAGGCAGACAGACAGGGATCAACACAGACAGACAGGCAGACAGGGATCAACACAGACAGACAGGCAGACAGGGTTCAACACAGACAGACAGGGTTCAACACAGACACAGGGTTCAACACAGACAGACAGGGTTCAACACAGACAGACAGGACAGACAGGACTCAACACAGACAGACAGACAGACAGGGTTCAACACAGACAGGACTCAACACAGACAGACAGGGTTCAACACAGACAGACAGACAGGGTTCAACACAGACAGACAGACAGGGTTCAACACAGACAGACAGACAGGGTTCAACACAGACAGACAGACAGACAGGGTTCAACACAGACAGACAGACAGGGTTCAACACAGACAGACAGGCAGACAAGGTTCAACACAGACAGACAGACAGACAGACAGGGTTCAGCACAGACAGACAGACAGGGTTCAACACAGACAGACAGACAGACAGGGTTCAACACAGACAGACAGACAGGGTTCAACACAGACAGACAGACAGACAGACAGACAGACAGACAGACAGACAGACAGACAGACAGGACTCAACACAGACAGACAGGGTTCAACACAGACAGACAGGGTTCAACACAGACAGACAGACAGACAGACAGGGTTCAACACAGACAGACAGACAGGGTTCAACACAGACAGACAGACAGACAGACAGGGTTCAACACAGACAGACAGACAGGGTTCAACACAGACAGACAGACAGACAGACAGACGGCTATATCTATCTGTTCCCACAGAGCTCTCTTCCAGTATCATGTTATTTTCAGGGCCTGCAGTCCCAGCTTTGCTGCAGAGGGATCGTATGTGTGTGTGTGTGTGTGTGTGTGTGTGTGTGTGTGTGTGTGTGTGTGTGTGTGTGTGTGTGTGTGACAGAGGCGACACATTTTTTTTATACAAAGACATTATACAAAAATATTTCCCGACTCCACTAAGCTGCGAGGCGCGCACACACACACACACACACACACACACACACACACACACACACACACACACACACACACACACACACACACACACACACACACACACACACACACACACACACACACACACACACACACACACACACACACACACACACACACACACACACACACACACACACACACACACACACACACACACACACACACACACCTTGTATGACAGATACAAGGGACATCCATTAGTCAGAGACCCAGGTTCTGTTACAGAGAAACAATACAGGCCTCACACAATGACTATATACACCAGACTATATACACCAGACTATATACACCAGACTATATACACTAGACTATATACACCAGACTATATACACCAGACTATATACACTAGACTATATACACTAGACTATATACACTAGACTATATACACCAGACTATATACACTAGACTATATACACTAGACTATATACACTAGACTATATACACTAGACTATCCTATACACCAGACTATCCTATACACCAGACTATCCTATACACCAGACTATCCTATACACCAGACTATCCTATACACCAGACTATCCTATACACCAGACTATCCTATACACCAGACTATATACACCAGACTATATACACCAGACTATATACACCAGACTATATACACCAGACTATATACACCAGACTATATACACCAGACTATATACACCAGACTATATACACCAGACTATATACACCAGACTATATACACCAGACTATATACACCAGACTATATACACCAGACTATATACACTAGACTATATACACCAGACTAGAGAGCGAACGCGAGAGCGAGAGAGAGATGAGGTAAAAGGAGGAGTTTATACCTAAGGGCAGAGACTACATTCTCCACGGCCACCTGCAGAACGGTTTTGATTGACAGGTCCAGGTTGCCCACAGCGATGCCCAGCAGCTCTCCGATTTGCTCCAGTGGCTGTCCGTCTGTCGCCATGGTGACAGCCAGGGCCTGGACTTTGGACCGTTCAGAACGGGAGAGATCATAGGTACGACTGTAGCTCTGCAACCGTTCCTGAGAGAGAGAGAGAGAGAGAGAGAGAGAGAGAGAGAGAGAGAGAGAGAGAGAGAGAGTAGGGGAGAGAGAGAGAGTAGGGGAGAGAGAGCGAGTAGGGGAGAGAGAGAGAGTAGGGGAGAGAGAGAGAGTAGGGGAGAGAGAGAGAGTAGGGGAGAGAGAGAGAGTAGAGGAGAGAGTAGAGACTAGAGAGAGAGAGAGAGAGAGAGAGAGAGAGAGAGTAGGGGGAGAGAGAGAGTAGGGGGAGAGAGAGAGAGTAGGGGGAGAGAGAGAGAGTAGAGAGAGAGAGAGAGAGAGAGAGAGAGTAGGGGAGGGAGAGAGAGAGGGGAGAGAGAGTAGGGGGAGAGAGAGAGAGGGGGAGAGAGAGAGAGTAGAGGGAGAGAGAGGGGGAGAGAGAGAGTAGGGGGGAGAGAGAGAGAGAGAGTAGGGGGAGAGAGAGAGAGAGTAGGGGGAGAGAGAGAGAGAGAGAGAGGGGAGAGAGAGAGAGGGGGAGAGAGAGTAGGGGGAGAGAGAGTGGGGAGAGAGAGTAGGGGAGAGAGAGAGAGTAGGGGGAGAGAGAGAGTAGGGGGAGAGAGAGAGTAGGGGGAGAGAGAGAGTAGGGGGAGAGAGAGAGTAGGGGGAGAGAAAGAGTAGGGGGAGAGAGAGTAGGGGAGAGAGAGAGAGAGTAGGGAGAGAGAGAGAGTAGGGGAGAGAGAGAGTAGGGGGAGAGAGAGTAGGGGGAGAGAGAGAGAGTAGGGGAGAGAGAGAGAGTAGGGGGAGAGAGAGAGAGTAGGGGAGAGAGAGAGTAGGGGAGAGAGAGAGAGTAGGGGAGAGAGAGAGAGAGTAGGGAGAGAGAGAGAGAGAGAGGAGAGAGAGAGAGAGAGTAGGGGAGAGAGAGAGAGTAGGGGAGAGAGAGAGAGTAGGGGGAGAGAGAGAGAGAGAGAGAGAGAGAGTAGGGGGAGAGAGAGAGAGAGAGAGGGAGAGAGAGAGAGTAGGGGAGAGAGAGAGTAAGGGGAGAGAGAGAGTGGGGAGAGAGAGTAGAAGAGAGAGAGAGAGTAGGGGGGAGAGAGAGAGAGAGAGAGAGAGAGAGAGAGAGAGAGAGAGAGAGAGAGAGAGAGAGAGAGAGAGAGAGAGAGAGAGAGAGAGTAGGGGAGAGAGAGAGTAGGGGAGAGAGAGTAGGGAGAGAGAGAGAGTAGGGGAGAGAGAGAAGTAGGGGAGAGAGAGAGTAGGGGGAGAGAGAGAGGGGAGAGAGAGAGTAGGGGAGAGAGAGAGTAGGGGAGAGAGAGAGTAGGGGAGAGAGAGAGTAGGGAGAGAGAGAGAGTAGGGAGAGAGAGAGAGTAGGGGAGAGAGAGAGAGAAGGGAGAGAGAGAGTAGGGAGAGAGAGAGAGAGAGGGAGAGTAGGGAGAGAGAGAGAGAGGGAGAGAGAGAGAGTAGGGAGAGAGAGAGAGTAGGGGAGAGAGAGAGTAGGGGAGAGAGAGAGAGAGTAGGGGAGAGAGAGAGAGAGTAGGGGAGAGAGAGAGAGTAGGGGAGAGAGAGAGAGAGTAGGGGAGACAGAGAGAGTAGGGGAGAGAGAGAGTAGGGGAGAGAGAGAGAGTAGGGGAGAGAGAGAGAGTAGGGGAGAGAGAGAGAGTAGGGGAGAGAGAGAGAGTAGGGGGAGAGAGATAGTAGGGGAGAGAGAGAGTAAGGGGAGAGAGAGAGAAGGGGAGAGAGAGAGTAGGGGGAGAGAGAGTAGGGGAGAGAGAGTAGAAGAGAGAGAGAGTAGGGGAGAGAGAGAGAGGGAGAGAGAGAGAGTAGGGGAGAGAGAGAGTAGGGGAGAGAGAGAGAGTAGGGGAGAGAGAGAGAGAGAGGGAGAGAGAGAGAGAGTAGGGGAGAGAGAGAGAGTAGGGGAGAGAGAGAGAGAGAGTAGGAGAGAGAGAGAGGAGAGAGAGAGAGAGAGTAGGGGAGAGAGAGAGAGAGTAGGGAGAGAGAGAGAGTAGGGAGAGAGAGAGAGTAGGGGAGAGAGAGAGTAGGGGAGAGAGAGAGAGTAGGGAGAGAGAGAGAGTAGGGAGAGAGAGAGAGAGGGGAGAGAGAGAGAGAGAGAGTAGGGGGAGAGAGAGAGTAGGGGAGAGAGAGTAGGGGAGAGAGAGAGTAAGGGAGAGAGAGAGAGTAAGGGGGAGAGAGAGTAAGGGGAGAGAGAGTAGGGGAGAGAGAGAGAGTAGGGGGAGAGAGTAGGGAGAGAGAGTAGGGGAGAGAGAGAGAGAGAGTAGGGGAGAGAGAGAGAGAGAGTAGGGGAGAGAGAGAGAGGGGGAGAGAGAGAGTAGGGGAGAGAGAGAGTAGGGGGAGAGAGAGTAGGGGGAGAGAGAGTAGGGGGAGAGAGAGTAGGGGGAGAGAGAGTAGGGGGAGAGAGAGTAAGGGGGGAGAGAGAGAGTAGGGGGAGAGAGAGAGTAGGGGAGAGAGAGAGGGGGAGAGAGAGTAGGGAGAGAGAGAGGGGAGAGGGAGAGAGAGTAGGGGAGAGAGAGAGTAGAGGGAGAGAGAGAGAGTAGGGGAGAGAGAGAGAGTAGGGAGAGAGAGAGAGAGAGGAGAGAGAGAGAGAGTAGGGGAGAGA
>NC_060186.1:82547534-82667534 GCF_021184085.1 Oncorhynchus gorbuscha | reverse complement strand
AGGTTAACACACTGAGCTAGGACAGGAGAGAGAGAGAGAGGTTAACACACTGAGCTAGGACAGGAGAGAGAGGGGTTAACACACTGAGCTAGGACAGGAGAGAGGGGTTAACACACTGAGCTAGGACAGGAGAGAGAGGGGTTAACACACTGAGCTAGGACAGGAGAGAGAGGGGTTAACACACTGAGCTAGGACAGGAGAGAGAGGGGTTAACACACTGAGCTAGGACAGGAGAGAGAGGGGTTAACACACTGAGCTAGGACAGGAGAGGGAGAGAGGGGTTAACACACTGAGCTAGGACAGGAGAGAGAGAGAGAGAGAGGGATTAACACACGGAGCTAGGACAGGAGAGAGAGGGGTTAACACACTGAGCTAGGACAGGAGAGAGAGGGGTTAACACACTGAGCTAGGACAGGAGAGAGTGGGGTTAACACACTGAGCTAGGACAGGAGAGGGAGAGAGGGGTTAACACACTGAGCTAGGACAGGAGAGAGAGAGAGAGAGAGGGATTAACACACTGAGCTAGGACAGGAGAGAGAGAGAGAGAGGGATTAACACACTGAGCTAGGACAGGAGAGAGTGGGGTTAACACACTGAGCTAGGACAGGAGAGGGAGAGAGGGGTTAACACACTGAGCTAGGACAGGAGAGAGAGAGAGGGGTTAACACACTGAGCTAGGACAGGAGAGAGGGGTTAACACACTGAGCTAGGACAGGAGAGAGAGGGGTTAACACACTGAGCTAGGACAGGAGAGAGAGAGAGAGGGGTTAACACACTGAGCTAGGACAGGAGAGAGAGAGAGGGGTTAACACACTGAGCTAGGACAGGAGAAAGAGGGGTTAACACACTGAGCTAGGACAGGAGAGGGAGAGAGAGGGGTTAACACACTGAGCTAGGACAGGAGAGAGAGAGAGAGGGGTTAACACACTGAGCTAGGACAGGAGAGAGGGGTTAACACACTGAGCTAGGACAGGAGAGAGGGGTTAACACACTGAGCTAGGACAGGAGAGAGAGAGAGGGGTTAACACACTGAGCTAGGACAGGAGAGAGGGGTTAACACACTGAGCTAGGACGGACAGACGGACGAGCGAGCGAGAAGTCTAATGTCTCCTGTTTGCTGATGAGCTGGTGTTTCGGTCACCAACCAAACAGGGCCTACAGCAGCACCTAGATCTTCTGCACAGATTCTGTCAGACCTGGGCCCTGACAGTAAATCTCAGTAAGACCAAAATAATGGTGTTCCAAAAAAGGTCCAGTCACCAGGACCACAAATACAAATTCCATCTAGACACCGTTGTCCTAGAGCACACAAAAAACTATACATACCTTGGCCTAAACATCAGTAACATCCACAAAGCTGTGAACGATCTGAGAGACAAGGCAAGAAGGGCATTCTACGCCATCAAAAGGAACATAAATTTCAACATACCAATTAGAATCTGGCTAAAAATACTTGAATCAGTTATAGAACCCATTGCCCTTTATGGTTGTGAGGTCTGGGGTCCGCTCACCAAACAAGAATTCACAAAATGGGACAAACACCAAATTGAGACTCTGCACGCAGAATACTGCTAAAATATCCTCCGTGTACAACGTAGAACACCAAATAATGCAGAGCAGAATTAGGCCGATAACCGCTAATTATCAAAATCCAGAAAAGAGACATTCAATTCTATAACCACCTAAAAGGAGGCGATTCCCAAACCTTCCATAACAAAGCCATCACCTACAGAGTGATGAACCTGGAGAAGAGTCCCCTAAGCAAGCTGGTCCTGGGGCTCTGTTCACAAACACAAACACACCCTACAGAGAGATGAACCTGGAGAAGAGTCCCCTAAGCAAGCTGGTCCTGGGGCTCTGTTCACAAACACAAACACACCCTACAGAGAGATGAACCTGGAGAAGAGTCCCCTAAGCAAGCTGGTCCTGGGGCTCTGTTCACAAACACAAACACACCCTACAGAGAGATGAACCTGGAGAAGAGTCCCCTAAGCAAGCTGGTCCTGAGGCTCTGTTCACAAACACAAACACACCCTACAGAGCCCAGGACAACAGCACAATTAGACCCAACCAAATCATGAGAAAACAAAAAGATAATTACTTGACACATTGGAAAGAATTTACAAAAAAACAGAGCAAACTAGAATGCTATTTGGCCCTAAACAGAGAGTACACAGTGGCAGAATACCTGACCACTGTGACTGACCCAAATTTAAGGAAAGCTTTGACTATGTACAGACTCAGTGAGCATAGCCTTGCTATTGAGAAAGGCCGCCGTAGACAGACATGGCTCTCAAGAGAAGACAGGCTATGTGCTCACTGCCCACAAAATGAGGTGGAAACTGAGCTGCACTTCCTAACCTCCTGCCCAATGTATGATCACATTAGAGAGACATATTTCCCTCAGATTACACAGATCCACAAAGAATTTGACATTTTGATCAACTCCCACATCTATTGGGTGAAATTCCACAGTGTGACATCACAGCAGCAAGATTTGTGACCTGTTGCCACGAGAAAAGGGCAACCAGTGAAGAACATACACCATTGTAAATACAACCCATATTTATGTTTATTTATTTTCCCTTTTGTACTTTAAATATTTGTACATCGTTACAACACTGTATATAGACATAACATTTGAACTGTCTTTATTAATTTGAAACTTTTGTAAGTGTAATGTTCACTGTTCAGAGAGAGTGAAAGAAAGAAAGACAGAGAGAGAGATAAAGAGACAGTGGATGTCATTAAGAGGAGGGACATGCCAGGGGCTTTAGAAGAGGAGGGACAGGGGGGACATGCCAGGGGCTTTAGAAGAGGAGGGACAGGGGGGACATGCCAGGGGCTTTAGAAGAGGAGGGACAGGGGGGACATGCCAGGGGCTTTAGAAGAGGAGGGGCATGCCAGGGGCTTTAGAAGAGGGTGGACATGCCTGGGGCTTTAGAAGAGGAGGGACATGACAGAGGCTTTAGAAGAGGAGGGACAGGGGGGACATGCCAGGGGCTTTAGAAGAGGAGGGGCATGCCAGGGGCTTTAGAAGAGGGGGGACATGCCAGGGGCTTTAGAAGAAGAGGGACATGCCAGGGGCTTTAGAAGAGGAGGGACATGCCAGGGGCTTTAGAAGAGGAGGGACATGCCAGGGGCTTTAGAAGAGGAGGGACATGCCAGGGGCTTTAGAAGAGGAGGGACATGCCAGGGGTTTTAGAAGAGGAGGGGCATGCCAGGGGCTTTAGAAGAGGAGGGACATGCCAGGGGCTTTAGAAGAGGAGGGACATGCCAGGGGCTTTAGAAGAGGAGGGACATGCCAGGGGCTTTAGAAGAGGAGGGACAGGGGGACATGCCAGGGGCTTTAGAAGAGGAGGGACAGGGGGACATGCCAGGGGCTTTAGAAGAGGAGGGACAGGGGGGACATGCCAGGGGCTTTAGAAGAGGAGGGGCATGCCAGGGGCTTTAGAAGAGGGTGGACATGCCTGGGGCTTTAGAAGAGGAGGGACATGACAGAGGCTTTAGAAGAGGAGGGACAGGGGGGACATGCCAGGGGCTTTAGAAGAGGAGGGGCATGCCAGGGGCTTTATAAGAGGGGGGACATGCCAGGGGCTTTAGAAGAAGAGGGACATGCCAGGGGCTTTAGAAGAGGAGGGACATGCCAGGGGCTTTAGAAGAGGAGGGACATGCCAGGGGCTTTAGAAGAGGAGGGGCATGCCAGGGGCTTTAGAAGAGGAGGGACATGCCAGGGGCTTTAGAAGAGGAGGGACATGCCAGGGGCTTTAGAAGAGGAGGGACATGCCAGGGGCTTTAGAAGAGGAGGGACATGCCAGGGGCTTTAGAAGAGGAGGGACATGCCAGGGGCTTTAGAAGAGGAGGGACATGCCAGGGGCTTTAGAAGAGGAGGGACATGCCAGGGGCTTTAGAAGAGGAGGGACAGGGTGAAGAGCGAGGAGGAGAGGACGCTTCCATTGAAAGGCCTCAGTGATCAATTACCACCCAGGAAAATTACAATCCTCCCCATTTCCCTACTAAAAAACAAGAAGGGGTTAGCCTCGACCTCCCACCTCTCACATGGCCTCCTGGGGGATGGATCGAACCATAGAGGGGGGGTGAAAGGTTAGTATTTAGATCAAGGAGACAGACAGCTGTTCCCACTGGTGTATGGGTGAGGGAGAGGAATGGAAAGGGAGGAGAGAGGATGGAAAGGGAGGAGAGAGGAATGGAAAGGGAGGAATGGAAAGAGAGGAATGGAAAGGAGGAGAGAGGAATGGAAAGGGAGGAGAGAGGAATGGAAAGGGAGGAGAGAGGAATGGAAAGGGAGGAGAGAAGAATGGAAAGGGAGGAGAGAGGAATGGAAAGGGAGGAGAGAGGATGGAAAGGGAGGAGAGAGGAATTGAAAGGGAGGAGAGAGGATGGAAAGGGAGGAATGGAAAGGGAGGAGAGAGGATGGAAAGGGAGGAGAGAGGGATGGAAAGGGAGGAATGGAAAGGGAGGAGAGAGGATGGAAAGGGAGGAATGGAAAGGGAGGAGAGAGGATGGAAAGGGAGGAGAGAGGATGGAAAGGGAGGAGAGAGGAATGGAAAGGGAGGAGAGAGGATGGAAAGGGAGGAGAGAGGATGGAAAGGGAGGAGAGAGGGATGGAAAGGGAGGAGAGAGGATGGAAAGGGAGGAGAGAGAATGGAAAGGGAGGAGAGAGAATGGAAAGGGAGGAATGGAAAGGGAGGAGAGAGGATGGAAAGGGAGGAGAGAGGAATGGAAAGGGAGGAGAGAGGATGGAAAGGGAGGAGAGAGGGATGGAAAGGGAGGAGAGAGGATGGAAAGGGAGGAGAGAGGATGGAAAGGGAGGAATGGAAAGGGAGGAGAGAGGAATGGAAAGGGAGGAGAGAGGAATGGAAAGGGAGGAGAGAGGATGGAAAGGGAGGAGAGAGGATGGAAAGGGAGGAGAGAGGATGGAAAGGGAGGAGAGAGGATGGAAAGGGAGGAGAGAGGATGGAAAGGGAGGAGAGAGGGATGGAAAGGGAGGAGAGAGGATGGAAAGGGAGGAATGGAAAGGGAGGAGAGAGGATGGAAAGGGAGGAATGGAAAGGGAGGAGAGAGGATGGAAAGGGAGGAGAGAGGAATGGAAAGGGAGGAGAGAGGATGGAAAGGGAGGAATGGAAAGGGAGGAGAGAGGATGAAAAGGGAGGAATGGAAAGGGAGGAGAGAGGATGGAAAGGGAGGAGAGAGGATGGAAAGGGAGGAGAGAGGAATGGAAAGGGAGGAATGGAAAGGGAGGAGAGAGGATGGAAAGGGAGGAGAGAGGAATGGAAAGGGAGGAGAGAGGATGGAAAGGGAGGAATGGAAAGGGAGGAGAGAGGATGAAAAGGGAGGAATGGAAAGGGAGGAGAGAGGATGGAAAGGGAGGAGAGAGGATGGAAAGGGAGGAGAGAGGGATGGAAAGGGAGGAGAGAGGATGGAAAGGGAGGAATGGAAAGGGAGGAGAGAGGATGGAAAGGGAGGAGAGAGGAATGGAAAGGGAGGAGAGAGGATGGAAAGGGATGAGAGAGGATGGAAAGGGAGGAGAGAGGGATGGAAAGGGAGGAATGGAAAGGGAGGAGAGAGGAATGGAAAGGGAGGAGAGAGGAATGGAAAGGGAGGAGAGAGGATGGAAAGGGAGGAGAGAGGATGGAAAGGGAGGAATGGAAAGGGAGGAGAGAGGAATGGAAAGGGAGGAATGGAAAGGGAGGAGAGAGGAATGGAAAGGGAGGAGAGAGGATGGAAAGGGAGGAGAGAGGATGGAAAGGGAGGAGAGAGGATGGAAAGGGAGGAGAGAGGAATGGAAAGGGAGGAGAGAAGAATGGAAAGGGAGGAGAGAGGAATGGAAAGGGAGGAGAGAGGATAGAAAGGGAGGAGAGAGGATGGAAAGGGAGGAGAGAGGAATGGAAAGGGAGGAGAGAGGATGGAAAGGGAGGAGAGAGGATGGAAAGGGAGGAGAGAGGAATGGAAAGGGAGGAGAGAGGATGGAAAGGGAGGAGAGAGGATGGAAAGGGAGGAGAGAGGAATGGAAAGGGAGGAGAGAGGATGGAAAGGGAGGAGAGAGGAATGGAAAGGGAGGAGAGAGGATGGAAGGGAGGAGAGAGGGATGGAAAGGGAGGAGAGAGGGATGGAAAGGGAGGAGAGAGGAATGGAAAGGGAGGAGAGAGGATGGAAAGGGAGGAATGGAAATGGAGGAGAGAGGATGGAAAGGGAGGAGAGAGGAATGGAAAGGGAGGAATGGAAAGAGAGGAATGGAAAGGGAGGAATGGAAAGGGAGGAATGGAAAGGGAGGAATGGAAAGGGAGGAGAGAGGATGGAAAGGGAGGAGAGAGGATGGAAAGGGAGGAGAGAGGAATGAAAGGGAGGAGAGAGGAATGGAAAGGGAGGAGAGAGGATGGAAAGGGAGGAATGGAAAGGGAGGAGAGAGGATGGAAAGGGAGGAGAGAGGGATGGAAAGGGAGGAATGGAAAGGGAGGAATGGAAAGGGAGGAATGGAAAGGGAGGAGAGAGGATGGAAAGGGAGGAATGGAAAGGGAGGAGAGAGGATGGAAAGGAGGAGAGAGGAATGGAAAGGAGGAGAGAGGATGGAAAGGGAGGAGAGAGGATGGAAAGGGAGGAGAGAGGATGGAAAGGGAGGAGAGAGGATGGAAAGGAGGAATGGAAAGGAGGAGAGAGGATGGAAAGGGAGGAATGGAAAGGGAGGAGAGAGAATGGAAAGGGAGGAGAGAGGAATGGAAAGGGAGGAGAGAGGAATGGAAAGGGAGGAATGGAAAGGGAGGAGAGAGGATGGAAAGGGAGGAATGGAAAGGGAGGAGAGAGGATGGAAAGGGAGGAATGGAAAGGGAGGAGAGAGGATGGAAAGGGAGGAGAGAGGGAAAGGAGGAAGAGGGGAAAGGAGGAGAGGAAAGGGAGGAGAGAGGAATGGAAAGGAGGAGAGAGAATGGAAAGGGAGGAGACAGGAATGGAAAGGAGGAGAGAGGATGGAAAGGGAGGAGAGAGGAATGGAAAGGGAGGAGAGAGGAATGGAAAGGGAGGAGAGAGGATGGAAAGGGAAAGGAGGAGAGGATGGAAAGGAGGAGAGAGGAATGGAAAGGGAGGAGAGAGGATGGAAAGGGAGGAGAGGAATGGAGGAGAGAGGAATGGAAAGGAGGAGAGGAATGGAAAGGGAGGAGAGAGGAATGGAAAGGGAGGAGAGGAATGGAAAGGGAGGAGAGAGGAATGGAAAGGGAGGAGAGAGGAATGGAAAGGGAGGAGAGAGGAATGGAAAGGGAGGAGAGAGGAATGGAAAGGGAGGAGAGAGGAATGGAAAGGGAGGAGAGAGGATGGAAAGGGAGGAGAGGAAAAGGGAGGAGAGAGGAATGGAAAGGAGGAATGGAAAGGGAGAATGGAAAGGGAGGAGAAAGAGGAATGGAAAGGGAGGAGAGAGGAATGGAAAGGGAGGAGAGAGGAATGGAAAGGGAGGAGAGAGGAATGGAAAGGGAGGAGAGAGGATGGAAAGGGAGGAGAGAGGAATGGAAAGGGAGGAGAGAGGAATGGAAAGGGAGGAGAGAGGAATGGAAAGGGAGGAGAGAGGATGGAAAGGGAGGAATGGAAAGGGAGGAGAGAGGATGGAAAGGAGGAGAGAGGGATGGAAAGGGAGGAATGGAAAGGGAGGAGAGGATGGAAAGGGAGGAGAGAGGAATGGAAAGGGAGGAGAGAGTAATGGAAAGGGAGGAGAGAGGGATGGAAAGGGAGAAGAGAGGATGGAAAGGGAGGAATGGAAAGGGAGGAGAGAGGATGAAAAGGGAGGGATGGAAAGGGAGGAGAGAGGATGGAAAGGGAGGAGAGAGGGATGGAAAGGGAGGAGAGAGGATGGAAAGGGAGGAATGGAAAGGGAGGAGAGAGGATGGAAAGGGAGGAGAGAGGAATGGAAAGGGAGGAGAGAGAATGGAAAGGGAGGAGAGAGGAATGGAAAGGGAGGAGCGAGGATGGAAAGGGAGGAGAGAGGAATGGGAAGGGAGGAGAGAGAATGGAAAGGGAGGAGAGAGAATGGAAAGGGAGGAGAGAGGAATGGAAAGGGAGGAGAGAGGAATGGGAAGGGAGGAGAGAGGATGGAAAGGGAGGAGAGAGGAATGGGAAGGGAGGAGAGAGAAGAGTACCGGAGGTAAAGAGGGTGTTGATTAGAGCCAATGTCTGGGTTAAAAGCTCAGTGGGTGAGAGGTGCCTGCTGGGAGATGAAGTTTAACGGCTCTGAAGTCAAAGGAGGATCAATCAACTCACCTGGAGAGAAGAGAGAGAGGCAGAGGAGAAAGAGCAAGCAGGGGAGAGAGGGGGTTGTATATTTATTATGGATCCCCATTAGTTCCTGCCAAGGCAGCAGCTACTCTTCCTGGGGTTTATTATGGATCCCCATTAGTTCCTGCCAAGGCAGCAGCTACTCTTCCTGGGGTTTATTATGGATCCCCATTAGTTCCTGCCAAGGCAGCAGCTACTCTTCCTGGGGTTTATTATGGATCCCCATTAGTTCCTGCCAAGGCAGCAGCTACTTTTCCTGGGGTTTATTATGGATCCCCATTAGTTCCTGCCAAGGCAGCAGCTACTCTTCCTGGGGTTTATTATGGATCCCCATTAGTTCCTGCCATGGCAGCAGCTACTCTTCCTGGGGTTTATTATGGATCCCCATTAGTTCTGGTATAGTTTAGGGCAGCAGTGATAGCATAGTTCCTTCCTGGTATAGTTTAGGGCAGCAGTGATAGCAGAGTTCCTTCCTGGTATAGTTTAGGGCAGCAGTGATAGCAGAGTTCCTTCCTGGTATAGGGTAGGGCAGCAGTGATAGCAGAGTTCCTTCCTGGTATAGTTTAGGGCAGCAGTGATAGAGTTCCTTCCTGGTATAGGGTAGGGCAGCAGTGACAGCAGAGTTCCTTCCTGGTATAGTTTAGGGCAGCAGTGATAGCAGAGTTCCTTCCTGGTATAGTTTAGGGCAGCAGTGATAGCAGAGTTCCTTCCTGGTATAGGGTAGGGCAGCAGTGATAGCAGAGTTCCTTCCTGGTATAGAGTAGGGCAGCAGTGATAGAGTTCCTTCCTGGTATAGGGTAGGGCAGCAGTGAGAGTTCCTTCCTGGTATAGGGTAGGGCAGCAGTGAGAGTTCCTTCCTGGTATAGTTTAGGGCAGCAGTGATAGAGTTCCTTCCTGCAGCAGTGACAGCAGAGTTCCTTCCTGGTATAGGGTAGGGCAGCAGTGACAGCAGAGTTCCTTCCTGGTATAGTTTAGGGCAGCAGTGATAGCAGAGTTCCTTCCTGGTATAGGGTAGGGCAGCAGTGACAGCAGGGTTCCTTCCTGGTATAGTTTAGGGCAGCAGTGATAGCAGAGTTCCTTCCTGGTATAGGGTAGGGCAGCAGTGATCGAGTTACTTCCTGGTATAGGGTAGGGCAGCAGTGATAGCAGAGTTCCTTCCTGGTATAGTTTAGGGCAGCAGTGGTAGAGTTCCTTCCTGGTATAGGGTAGGGCAGCAGTGACAGCAGAGTTCCTTCCTGGTATAGTTTAGGGCAGCAGTGATAGCAGAGTTCCTTCCTGGTATAGTTTAGGGCAGCAGTGATAGCAGAGTTCCTTCCTGGTATAGGGTAGGGCAGCAGTGATAGCAGAGTTCCTTCCTGGTATAGAGTAGGGCAGCAGTGAAAGTTCCTTCCTGGTATAGTTTAGGGCAGCAGTGATAGAGTTCCTTCCTGGTATAGGGTAGGGCAGCAGTGACAGCAGAGTTCCTTCCTGGTATAGTTTAGGGCAGCAGTGATAGCAGAGTTCCTTCCTGGTATAGGGTAGGGCAGCAGTGATAGCAGAGTTCCTTCCTGGTATAGGGTAGGGCAGCAGTGATAGCAGAGTTCCTTCCTGGTATAGTTTAGGGCCGCAGTGATAGCAGAGTTCCTTCCTGGTATAGTTTAGGGCAGCAGTGATAGCAGAGTTCCTTCCTGGTATAGTTTAGGGCAGCAGTGATAGCAAAGTTCCTTCCTGGTATAGGGTAGGGCAGCAGTGATAGCAGAGTTCCTTCCTGGTATAGGGTAGGGCAGCAGTGATAGCAGAGTTCCTTCCTGGTATAGGGTAGGGCAGCAGTGACAGCAGAGTTCCTTCCTGGTATAGTTTAGGGCAGCAGTGATAGCAGAGTTCCTTCCTGGTATAGGGTAGGGCAGCAGTGATAGCAGAGTTCCTTCCTGGTATAGGGTAGGGCAGCAGTGATAGCAGAGTTCCTTCCTGGTATAGGGTAGGGCAGCAGTGATAGAGTTCCTTCCTGGTATAGGGTAGGGCAGCAGTGAGAGTTCCTTCCTGGTATAGGGTAGGGCAGCAGTGATAGAGTTCCTTCCTGGTATAGGGTAGGGCAGCAGTGAGAGTTCCTTCATGGTATAGTTTAGGGTAGCAGTGACAGCAGAGTTCCTTCCTGGTATAGGGTAGGGCAGCAGTGAGAGTTCCTTCCTGGTATAGTTTAGGGCAGCAGTGATAGAGTTCCTTCCTGCAGCAGTGACAGCAGAGTTCCTTCCTGGTATAGGGTAGGGCAGCAGTGACAGCAGAGTTCCTTCCTGGTATAGTTTAGGGCAGCAGTGATAGCAGAGTTCCTTCCTGGTATAGGGTAGGGCAGCAGTGACAGCAGGGTTCCTTCCTGGTATAGTTTAGGGCAGCAGTGATAGCAGAGTTCCTTCCTGGTATAGGGTAGGGCAGCAGTGATAGAGTTACTTCCTGGTATAGGGTAGGGCAGCAGTGATAGCAGAGTTCCTTCCTGGTATAGGGTAGGGCAGCAGTGATAGCAGAGTTCCATCCTGGTATAGGGTAGGGCAGCAGTGACAGCAGAGTTCCTTCCTGGTATAGTTTAGGGCAGCAGTGATAGCAGAGTTCCTTCCTGGTATAGGGTAGGGCAGCAGTGATAGCAGAGTTCCTTCCTGGTATAGGGTAGGGCAGCAGTGATAGCAGAGTTCCTTCCTGGTATAGGGTAGGGTAGCAGTGATAGAGTTCCTTCCTGGTATAGGGTAGGGCAGCAGTGAGAGTTCCTTCATGGTATAGTTTAGGGTAGCAGTGATAGAGTTCCTTCCTGGTATAGGGTAGGGAAGCAGTGACAGCAGAGTTCCTTCCTGGTATAGGGTAGGGCAGCAGTGAGAGTTCCTTCCTGGTATAGTTTAGGGCAGCAGTGATAGAGTTCCTTCCTGCAGCAGTGACAGCAGAGTTCCTTCCTGGTATAGGGTAGGGCAGCAGTGACAGCAGAGTTCCTTCCTGGTATAGTTTAGGGCAGCAGTGATAGCAGAGTTCCTTCCTGGTATAGGGTAGGGCAGCAGTGACAGCAGGGTTCCTTCCTGGTATAGTTTAGGGCAGCAGTGATAGCAGAGTTCCTTCCTGGTATAGGGTAGGGCAGCAGTGATAGAGTTACTTCCTGGTATAGGGTAGGGCAGCAGTGATAGCAGAGTTCCTTCCTGGTATAGGGTAGGGCAGCAGTGATAGCAGAGTTCCATCCTGGTATAGGGTAGGGCAGCAGTGACAGCAGAGTTCCTTCCTGGTATAGTTTAGGGCAGCAGTGATAGCAGAGTTCCTTCCTGGTATAGGGTAGGGCAGCAGTGATAGCAGAGTTCCTTCCTGGTATAGGGTAGGGCAGCAGTGATAGCAGAGTTCCTTCCTGGTATAGGGTAGGGTAGCAGTGATAGCAGAGTTCCTTCCTGGTATAGGGTAGGGTAGCAGTGATAGCAGAGTTCCTTCCTGGTATAGGGTAGGGCAGCAGTGAGAGTTCCTTCCTGGTATAGTTTAGGGTAGCAGTGATAGAGTTCCTTCCTGGTATAGGGTAGGGCAGCAGTGATAGCAGAGTTCCTTCCTGGTATAGGGTAGGGCAGCAGTGATAGCAGAGTTCCTTCCTGGTATAGGGTAGGGCAGCAGTGATAGCAGAGTTCCTTCCTGGTATAGGGTAGGGCAGCAGTGATAGAGTTCCTTCCTGGTATAGGGTAGGGCAGCAGTGAGAGTTCCTTCCTGGTATAGGGTAGGGCAGCAGTGAGAGTTCCTTCCTGGTATAGGGTAGGGCAGCAGTGATAGAGTTCCTTCCTGGTATAGGGTAGGGCAGCAGTGATAGCAGAGTTCCTTCCTGGTATAGGGTAGGGTAGCAGTGATAGCAGAGTTCCTTCCTGGTATAGGGTAGGGTAGCAGTGATAGCAGAGTTCCTTCCTGGTATAGGGTAGGGCAGCAGTGATAGAGTTCCTTCCTGGTATAGGGTAGGGCAGCAGTGATAGAGTTCCTTCCTGCAGCAGTGACAGCAGAGTGCCAGACTGCAGTCCACTGAAGTGATAAAACATCTATGTCCCTCAGGGACCTTAGATCTATATTAATTTCTCTCTTTGCTTTGGTCGTTGTAACGTCCTTAGATCTATATTCATTTCAAGCCCATAGTTTTTATTTTCAAAAGCTGCACCTGCGTGTGAATGATTTGGTCCTTCATTAGGACATTAGCGTGTGTTCCAGGCTTGTTTTTTATTTATTTTGCGAACGCTAATAGCACATTAGCTTATTGGTATTTCAGAGGCCCTCTGTGGTTAGCGGTTTAATGACAACTATTGTTTTTCTAATTATGTTAACAAAGTTACAAAAAATGGTCAACATTTTCAATATCTTTTTCAATATGTGTTGCTTGCTGCCAGTTACCAAGTTGCCTAGCAACTAACGTGCATAGCTACGCCAGTACACCGATCAACTGGAGACATCCTCCAACAACTGATGTGAAGGACCCATTTAACTCACGACTGGAAACGTCAGTTATCGCTGTTGTGAATACGGCGAGAGGCACGTCTGTTACGAAAACATCTCTTTTTGACACAGATCAACCGTACTAGTTGTTGAGGCTGCGGTCGTGTCCCGTCTTGATGACTGGTAACATGGACAGGTACAGTAAAGAAAGACCTGTCAAAAGCTGCAGTTGACTCAGAACAGCACAATTTCACCGCATAGACAGAACTAACAACGTGCATGATGGTATTTCCTGGTTGAGGTGCATGATGGTATTTCCTGGCAGAGGTGCATGATGGTATTTCCTGGCTGAGGTGCATGATGGTATTTCCTGGTTGAGGTGCATGATGGTATTTCCTGGTTGAGGTGCATGATGGTATTTCCTGGCTGAGGTGCATGATGGTATTTCCTGGTTGAGGTGCATGATGGTATTTCCTGGTTGAGGTGAAATTAAAACTACTTCTCTTCTAGTCTTTATAAGAAACATTTGACTGTTGAAAACACCTCGCAACTTGTATAGTCAATTTGCATACACTTCAAAACAGACAGACATCCCCAGCAGAAACACCACTCAGGGGTTTCTGCACTGTACCCAAACCACAAACAGACTTCATGTGTCACTATGTATAGAACCATGTCACCACGGACTGCTCTGCCACCGAAGGAAACTCAGGCAAAAAGCTAGCTACTACTACATGTTAATGGACCCCAGGTAGAGTAGCTGCTACATGTTAATGGACCCCAGGTAGAGTAGCTGCTACATGTTCAGTAGTTAATGGACCCCAGGTAGAGTAGCTGCTACATGTTAATGGACCCCAGGTAGAGTAGCTGCTACATGTTAATGGACCCCAGGTAGAGTAGCTGCTACATGTTAATGGACCCCAGGTAGAGTAGCTGCTACATGTTAATGAACCCCAGGTAGAGTAGCTGCTACATGTTAATGGACCCCAGGTAGAGTAGCTGCTACATGTTAATGGACCCCATGTAGAGTAGCTGCTACATATTCAGTAGTTAATGGACCCCAGGTAGAGTAGCTGCTACATGTTAATGGACCCCAGGTAGAGTAGCTGCTACATGTTAATGGACCCCAGGTAGAGTAGCTGCTACATGTTCAGTAGTTAATGGACCCCAGGTAGAGTAGCTGCTACATGTTAATGGACCCCAGGAAGAGTAGCTGCTACATGTTAATGGACCCCAGGTAGAGTAGCTGCTACATGTTAATGGACCCCATGTAGAGTAGCTGCTACATGTTCAGTAGTTAATGGACCCCAGGTAGAGTAGCTGCTACATGTTAATGGACCCCATGTAGAGTAGCTGCTACATGTTAATGGACCCCATGTAGAGTAGCTGCTACATGTTCAGTAGTTAATGGACCCCAGGTAGAGTAGCTGCTACATGTTAATGGACCCCAGGTAGAGTAGCTGCTACATGTTAATGGACCCCATGTAGAGTAGCTGCTACATGTTCAGTAGTTAATGGACCCCAGGTAGAGTAGCTGCTACATGTTAATGGACCCCAGGTAGAGTAGCTGCTACATGTTCAGTAGTTAATGGACCCCAGGTAGAGTAGCTGCTACATGTTAATGGACCCCAGGTAGAGTAGCTGCTACATGTTAATGAACCCCAGGTAGAGTAGCTGCTACATGTTCAGTAGTTAATGGACCCCATGTAGAGTAGCTGCTACATGTTAATGGACCCCAGGTAGAGTAGCTGCTACATGTTAATGGACCCCAGGTAGAGTAGCTGCTACATGTTAATGGACCCCAGGTAGAGTAGCTGCTACATGTTAATGGACCCCATGTAGAGTAGCTGCTACATGTTAATGGACCCCATGTAGAGTAGCTGCTACATGTTCAGTAGTTAATGAACCCCAGGTAGAGTAGCTGCTACATGTTAATGGACCCCAGGTAGAGTAGCTGCTACATGTTCAGTAGTTAATGGACCCCAGGTAGAGTAGCTGCTACATGTTAATGGACCCCAGGTAGAGAAGCTGCTACAAGTTAATGGACCCCAGGTAGAGTAGCTGCTACATGTTCAGTAGTTAATGAACCCCAGGTAGAGTAGCTGCTACATGTTAATGAACCCCAGGTAGAGTAGCTGCTACATATTCAGTAGTTAATGGACCCCAGGAAGAGTAGCTGCTACATGTTAATGGACCCAGGTAGAGTAGCTGCTACATGTTAATGGACCCCAGGTAGAGTAGCTGCTACATGTTAATGGACCCAGGTAGAGTAGCTGCTACATGTTAATGGACCCCAGGTAGAGTAGCTGCTACATGTTAATGGACCCCAGGAAGAGTAGCTGCTACATGTTAATGAACCCCAGGTAGAGTAGCTGCTACATGTTAATGAACCCCAGGTAGAGTAGCTGCTACATGTTAATGGACCCCAGGTAGAGTAGCTGCTACATGTTAATGGACCCCAGGTAGAGTAGCTGCTACATGTTAATGGACCCCAGGTAGAGTAGCTGCTACATGTTAATGGACCCCAGGTAGAGTAGCTGCTACATGTTAATGGACCCCAGGTAGAGTAGCTGCTACATCTTAATGGACCCCAGGTAGAGTAGCTGCTACATGTTCAGTAGTTAATGGACCCCAGGTAGAGTAGCTGCTACATGTTAATGGACCCCAGGTAGAGTAGCTGCTACATGTTAATGGACCCAGGTAGAGTAGCTGCTACATGTTCAGTAGTTAATGGACCCCAGGTAGAGTAGCTGCTACATGTTAATGGACCCAGGTAGAGTAGCTGCTACATGTTAATGAACCCCAGGTAGAGTAGCTGCTACATGTTAATGGACCCCAGGTAGAGTAGCTGCTACATGTTAATGGACCCCAGGTAGAGTAGCTGCTACATGTTAATGGACCCCAGGTAGAGTAGCTGCTACATGTTCAGTAGTTAATGGACCCCATGTAGAGTAGCTGCTACATGTTAATGGACCCCAGGTAGAGTAGCTGCTACATGTTAATGGACCCCAGGTAGAGTAGCTGCTACATGTTCAGTAGTTAATGGACCCCAGGTAGAGTAGCTGCTACATGTTCAGTAGTTAATGAACCCCAGGTAGAGTAGCTGCTACATGTTCATGAACCCCAGGTAGAGTAGCTGCTACATGTTAATGGACCCCAGGTAGAGTAGCTGCTACATGTTAATGGACCCCAGGTAGAGTAGCTGCTACATGTTCAGTAGTTAATGGACCCCAGGTAGAGTAGCTGCTACATGTTCAGTAGTTAATGGACCCCAGGTAGAGTAGCTGCTACATGTTCAGTAGTTAATGGACCCCAGGTAGAGTAGCTGCTACATGTTCAGTAGTTAATGGGGATCCTAATCAACTTAACTCAGCATCATCCCCACCATTATTATCATAATTCTCGTCACAACCTCCACCGTCTTCGTCCCCATCATCATCATCATCACCATAATGACCACCATCATATCCTCACCTGATTGACAGCTGGTGGAGAGAATGTTATGTCATCCAGGAAGTGGACAGCATCAGCAGGAAGCAGTCTGTCCAAGTATTTTGCGCAGGTGTCATAGGCGTGAAGGTAGTCCTGCTCTGTCTGGGGGGGTCTCTTTAAAACCTTTAGAAAAGAGGAGGGTACATGTTTTTAGGCGTGCTAGCTGACAGGTTGTTAGGTGTGCTAACTGACATGGTTTTAAGGTGCTGACCGGTTGTTAGGCGTGCTAGCTGACAGGTCGTTAGGCGTGCTAGCTGACAGGTTGTTAGGCGTGCTAGCTGACAGGTCGTTAGGCGTGCTAGCTGACAGGTTGTTAGGCGTGCTAGCTGACAGGTCGTTAGGCGTGCTAGCTGACCGGTCGTTAGGCGTGCTAGCTGACAGTTCGTTAGGCGTGCTAGCTGACAGTTCGTTAGGCGTGCTAGCTGACCGGTCGTTAGGCGTGCTAGCTGACCGGTCGTTAGGCGTGCTAGCTGACCGGTCGTTAGGCGTGCTAGCTGACAGGTTGTTAGGCGTGCTAGCTGACAGGTTGTTAGGCGTGCTAGCTGACAGGTCGTTAGGCGTGCTAGCTGACAGGTCGTTAGGCGTGCTAGCTGACAGGTCGTTAGGCGTGCTAGCTGACCGGTCGTTAGGCGTGCTAGCTGACCGGTTGTTAGGCGTGCTAGCTGACCGGTTGTTAGGCGTGCTGGCTGACCGGTCGTTAGGCGTGCTAGCTGACCGGTTGTTAGGCGTGCTAGCTGACCGGTTGTTAGGCGTGCTGGCTGACAGGTCGTTAGGCGTGCTAGCTGACAATAGTTTGGACACACCTACTCATTCAAGGGTTTTTCTTTATTTTTACTATTTTCTACATTGTAGAATAATAGTGAAGTCATCAACACTACGAAATAACACATATGGAATCATGTAGTAACCAACAAAGTGTTAAACAAATCTAAATATATTTTAGTTTCTTCAAAGTAGCCACCCTTTGCCTTGATGACAGCTTTGCACACTCTTGGCATTCTCTCAACCAGCTTCATGAGGTAATCACCTGGAATGCATTTCAATTAACAGGTGTGCCTTGTTAAAAGTTCATTTGTGGAATTTATTTTCTTTTTAATGCATTTGAGCCAATCAGTTGTGTTGTGACAAGGTAGGGGTGGTATACAGAAGATAGCCCTATTTGGTAAAAGACCCAGTCCATATTATGGCAAGAACAGCTCAAATAAGCAAAGAGAAACGACAGACCATAATTACTTTAAGACATGAAGGTCAGTCAATTTGGAATATATTATATATATTAAAATAAAATAAATATTTGGGTAAAACATGTCTCACCACTGTATTTAACAACAGAGAAAAACCTTAAATGACATTTTTTCAACTTGAGATTTGATGACTTTTCCAAGAGTGACCCCAACATTAGAAAAAGCGAAACATCTCCTTTGTTCATATTTACATGAAAGCTGTACAACACCTGGGGACAAAGATTGTCTTAGGGTCATTTTGATCCGGCAGTATTAAAATCATTGACACACCACAAAGACACGCAATGAGAAATTTAGATTATGTGAGCTACTGATTGAACACAGACAGCAGCTCCTGAAGAGGAAGATCACCATAGTTGGCATAGTTAGAAAGAACAAGCCTGAGCTTCCCCCCTGCACTCCTCACAACATGGGGGAGGGAGGCCTTCTCGTCCACCCTGCACTCCTCTCAACATGGGGGAGGGAGGCCTTCTCATCAGTTTCCCTTCACCCCCACCACCCCTCTAGTTTCTGACCTCCCAAAGAGAAACAAGAATGTGGTCCTCCTGAGCACACTGCACAAAACGGCTGTGATCATGAGGACAGGAAGCCAGCCATCATCCTAGCCTGCAGAGTTCTGTCATACTATCCAGGTCTGTACCCAAACATTTCCACCTTCTACTTACTAAATCACCTTTCCAGAAACAAGTCTCTCACCGTAGCCGCCTGCTGTAGACCACCCTCTGCCCCCAGCTGTGCTCTGGACACCATATGTGAACTGATTGCCCCCCATCTATCTTCAGAGTTCCTACTGTTAGGTGAGCTAAACTGGGACATGCTCAACACCCCGGCCATCCTACAAGCTAAGCTCGATGCTCTAACTCCCAGCACATCCAGATAGCCTTGGCCTTGTACCTTAGCGAGCAACATTGATATTGAGGCAGATTGTAAAGAATGCCGTAATTAACCACATACAGAACCTTCAGTAAGTATTCATACCCTTTGACTTATTCCACATTTACAGACTGAATTCAAAATGGATTTACATAGATCCTTTTTTTCTTCCCCCACCAACACACAATGTACGCAAAAATCTAAGTGAACAATACATGTTTTAATGTTCACACATTTAGTGAACATTTTATACAGAAAAAATGAATTTACATCAGTATTCACACCCCTCGAGTCAATACATGTTAGAATCACCTTTGGCAGTGATTACAGCTGTGAGTCTTTCTGGGTGAGTCTCTAAGAGCTGTGAGTCTTTCTGGGTAAGTCTCTAAGAGTGATTACATCTGTGAGTCTCTCTGGGTGAGACTCTAAGAGCTGTGAGTCTTTCTGGGTAAGTCTCTAAGAGTGATTACAGCCGTGAGTCTTTCTGGGTGAGTCTCTAAGAGTGATTACAGCTGTGAGTCTTTCTGGGTAAGGTCAATTTGTAAGTCGCTCTGGATAAGAGCGTCTGCTAAATGACTTAAATGTAAATGTAAAATGGGTAAAAATAAAACGGCAGACATTGAATATCCCTTTTAGCCTGGTGAAGATATTCATTACACTTTGAATGGTGTAGCAATACTCCCAGTCACTACAAAGATACAGGCGTCCTTTCTAACTCAGTTGCCGGAGAAGAAGGAAACCGCTCAGGGATTTTCACCATGAGGCCAATGGTGACTTTAAAACCGTGATCAGAGAGAACTGAGGATGGATCAACTACATTGTAGTTACTCCACAACACCAACCTAATGACACTGCGAAAGAAGGAAGCCTGTACAAAATAAAAAATATTCCAAAACACCAGCAGGCTGACAGACCACCAGCAGGCTGACAGACCACCAGCAGGCTGACAGACCACCAGCAGGCTGACAGACCGACCGACCACCAGCAGGCTGACAGACCGACCGACCACCAGCAGGCTGGCTGACAGACCGACCTACTCTAGACACTACCACTACTATAACCAGTCACTACCACTACTATAACCAGTCACTACCACTACTATAACCAGTCACTACCACTACTATAACCAGTCACTACCACTACTATAACTATAACCAGACACTACCACTACTATAACCAGACACTACCACTACTATAACTATAACCAGTCACTACCACTACTATAACCAGTCACTACCACTACCACTACCATAACCAGTCACTACCACTACTATAACCAGTCACTACCACTACTATAACTATAACCAGTCACTACCACTACTATAACTATAACCAGACACTACCACTACTATAACTAACCAGACACTACCACTACTATAACTAACCAGTCACTACCACTACTATAACTAACCAGTCACTACCACTACTATAACTAACCAGTCACTACCACTACTATAACTAACCAATCACTACCACTACTATAACTAACCAATCACTACCACTACTATAACCAGTCACTACCACTACTATAACTAACCAGTCACTACCACTACCACTACTATAACCAGATACTACCACTACTATAACCAGATACTACCACTACTATAACCAGATACTACCACTACTATAACCAGACACTACCACTACTATAACCAGACACTACCACTACTATAACCAGACACTACCACTACTATAACCAGTCACTACCACTACTATAACTATAACCAGATACTACCACTACTATAACCAGACACTACTATAACTATAACACCACTACTATAACACCACTACTATAACACCACTACTATAACACCACTACTATAACACCACTAGTATAACACCACTACTATAACCAGACACTACCACTACTATAACCAGTCACTACCACTACTATAACCAGATACTACCACTACTATAACCAGATACTACCACTACTATAACCAGTCACTACCACTACTATAACTATAACCAGATACTACCACTACTATAACCAGATACTACAACTACTATAACCAGATACTACCACTACTATAACAAGAACTACCACTACTATAACCAGACACTACCACTACTATAACCAGACACTACTATAACTATAACACCACTACTATAGCACCACTACTATAACCAGACACTACTATAACTATAACACCACTACTATAACCAGACACTACTATAACTATAACACCACTACTATAACACCACTACTATAACACCACTACTATAACACCACTACTATAACACCACTACTATAACACCACTACTATAACCAGATACTACCACTACTATAACACCACTACTATAACACCACTACTATAACCAGACACTACCACTACTATAACCAGTCACTACCACTACTATAACACCACTACTATAACACCACTACTATAACCAGATACTACCACTACTATAACACCACTACTATAACCAGATACTACCACTACTATAACACCACTACTATAACTAGACACTACCACTACTATAACACCACTACTATAACCAGTAACTACCACTACTATAACACCACTACTATAACACCACTACTATAACACCACTACTATAACACCACTACTATAACACCACTACTATAACACCACTACTATAACACCACTACTATAACACTACTATAACACCACTACTATAACACCACTACTATAACACCACTACTACAACACCACTACTACTTCTTCTGTTGTTGGAAACTGTTTGATTTTATTGTTATTATAATTATTTATTGGTTTAATTTCATATTTAACTTCTTGGATATAGTGGGCGCTCTTTTAATTTTTGGATAAAAAAAAGTTCCCTTTTTGAAACAAGATATTTTGTCACGAAAAGATGCTCGACTATGCATATAATTGACAGCTTTGGAATGTAAACACTCTGACGTTTCCAAAACTGCAAAGATATTGTCTGTGAGTGCCCCAGAACTAATGCTACAGGCGAAACCAAGATGAAATTTCAAACAGGAAGTGAGCCAGATTTTGAAGGCGCCGTGTTCCAATGTCTCCTTATATGGCTGTGAATGGGCCAGGAATGAGCTTACACTTTCTGTCGTTTCTCCAAGGTGTCTGCAGCATTGTGACGTGTTTGTAGGCATATGATTGGAAGATTGACCATAAGAGACTACATCTACCAGGTGCTCACTTGGTGTCCTCTGTCGGAATTATTGTGTAATCTCCAGCTGCGTGTATTTTTCCACTTGCTTCCGAGGAGAAACCCAACTGCCACGAATGATTTATCATCGAATAGATATGTGAAAAACACCTTGAGGATTGATTCTAAACAATGTTTGCCATGTTTCTGTCGATATTATGGAGTTAATTTGGAAAAAAGTTCGCCGTTGTAATGACTGAATTTTCTGGGTTTTTTCTTGGCCAAACGTGATGAACAAAACGGAGCGATTTCTCCTACACAAATCATCTTTTTGGAAAAAAATGAACATCTGCTATCTAACTGAGAGTCTCCTCATTGAAAACATCTGAAGTTCTTCAAAGGTAAATGATTTTACTTGAATGCTTTTCTTGTTTTTGTGAAAATGTTGCCTGCTGAATGCTCAGCTTAATGCTATGCTAGGCTATCAATACTCTTACACAAATGCTTGTGTAGCTTTGGTTGAAAAGCATATTTTGAAAATCTGAGATGACAGTGTTGTTAACAAAAGGCTAAGCTTGTGAGCCAATATATTTCTTTCATTTCATTTGCGATTTTCATGAATAGTTAATGTTGCGTTATGGTAATGAGCTTGAGGCTATGATTACGCTCCCGGATACAGGTTTGCTCGACACAACAAGTTAATGTGCATTGTGTTAATTGTTGTATTACAGGGTTCATTTAAAAAATCTGTCTCAGTTTAAATAAAGGTTCTGGGTCTCCCCTCGAGAACAGCTTCCTTAGCCAGGTAGATAAATACATACCTGTGGGTCTCCCCTCCAGAACAGCTTCCTTAGCCAGGTTGCGTGCACTGCGCTAGCAGAAACCACACCCCCTCCTGGGCGAGGGAGCCGATTGGCCAGTTTGGAGATGGACAGGACATTCTGACTGGTTAGAACGGGTTCCAGAGCGGCCAGGGGATCCGACACCTCATCGGTCATCTTACGGTAGTCCAGCCCTGAGGGAACATATAACTTTACCATTACAGAGGAAACAGATATCTAACGATACAGTTAAAATGACATATAGAAATATAGACACTACCACTCAAAAGGTTGGGGTCACTTAGAAAGAAAAGCTAAATTTTTGTCCATTAAAATAACATCAAAATGATCAGAAACACAGTGTAGACATTGTTAATGTTGTAAATGACTATTGTAGCTGGAAACGGCAGATTTTTATGGAATATCTACATAGGGGAACAGAGACCCATTATCAGCAACCATCACTCCTGTGTTCCAATGGCACTTTGTGTTAGCTAATCCAAGTTTATAATTTTAAAAGGCTAATTGATCATGAGAAAACTTGTTTGCAATTATATTAGCACAGATGAAAAATGTTGTTCTGATTAAAGAAGCAATACAACTGGCCTTCTTTGGACTAGTTGAGTATCTGGAGCATCAGCATTTGTGGGTTCGATTACAGGCTCAAAATGGCCAGAAACAAAGAACTTTCTTCTGAAACTCATCAGTCTATTCTTGTTCTGAGAAATGAAGGCTATTCCATGTGAGAAATTTCCAAGAAACTGAAGATCTCGTACAACACTGTGTACTACTCCCTTCAAAGAACAGCACAAACTGGGCCTAACAAGAATAGAAAGAGGAGTGGGAGGCCCCGGTGCACAACTGAGCAAGAGGACAAGTACATTAGAGTGTCTAGTTTGAGAAACAGACTCCTCACATGTCCTCAACTGGCAGCTTCATTAAATAGTACCCGCAAAACACCAGTCTCAACGTCAACAGTGAAGAGGCGACTCCGGGACGATGGCCTTCTAGGCAGAGTTGCAAAGAAAGAGCCATCTCTCAGACTGGCCAATAAAAATAAAAATATTAAGGTGGGCAAAAGAACACAGACACTGGACAGAGGAACTCTGCCTAGAAGGCCAGCATCCCAGAGTCGCCTCTTCACTGTTGACGTTGAGACTGGACAGAGGAACTCTGCCTAGAAGGCCAGCATCCCAGAGTCGCCTCTTCACTGTTGACGTTGAGACTGGACAGAGGAACTCTGCCTAGAAGGCCAGCATCCCAGAGTCGCCTCTTCACTGTTGACGTTGAGACTGGACAGAGGAACTCTGCCTAGAAGGCCAGCATCCCAGAGTCGCCTCTTCACTGTTGACGTTGAGACTGGACAGAGGAACTCTGCCTAGAAGGCCAGCATCCCAGAGTCGCCTCTTCACTGTTGAGACTGGTGTTACACTCCTCTGTAACAGTCTCTCCCATCAATATATTAAATCGATTCAGCGTCACTAACACATCTAGATGAGGCATGGATTCTAGACTATTCCATTCAGAGGCACTAACACATCTAGATGAAGCATAGCAACCACCTAGCATACCGGGTATGGTTACATAGCAACCACCTAGCAGACCGGGTATGGTAACATAGCAACCACCTAGCAGACCGGGTATGGTAACATAGCAACCACCTAGCAGACCGGGTATGGTAACATATCAACCACCTAGCAGACCGGGTATGGTTACATAGCAACCACCTAGCAGACCGGGTATGGTAACATAGCAACCACCTAGCAGACCGGGTATGGTAACATATCAACCACCTAGCAGACCGGGTATGGTAACATATCAACCACCTAGCAGACCGGGTATGGTAACATAGCAACCACCTAGCAGACCGGGTATGGTAACATAGCAACCACCTAGCAGACCGGGTATGGTAACATAGCAACCACCTAGCAGACCGGGTATGGTAACATAGCAACCACCTAGCAGACCGGGTATGGTAACATATCAACCACCTAGCAGACCGGGTATGGTAACATAGCAACCACCTAGCAGACCGGGTATGGTAACATAGCAACCACCTAGCAGACCGGGTATGGTTACATAGCAACCACCTAGCAGACCGGGTATGGTAACATAGCAACCACCTAGCAGACCGGGTATGGTAACATAGCAACCACCTAGCAGACCGGGTATGGTAACATATCAACCACCTAGCAGACCGGGTATGGTAACATATCAACCACCTAGCAGACCGGGTATGGTAACATAGCAACCACCTAGCAGACCGGGTATGGTAACATAGCAACCACCTAGCAGACCGGGTATGGTAACATAGCAACCACCTTGGTGGTGAAGGAGACCAGACTACAGAGGTAAAGAGGGAGTTTACCTGCTGGTGGTGAAGGAGACCAGACTACAGAGGTAAAGAGGGAGTTTACCTGCTGGTGGTGAAGGAGACCAGACTACAGAGGCAAAGAGGGAGTTTACCTGCTGGTGGTGAAGGAGACCAGACTACAGAGGTAAAGAGGGAGTTTACCTGCTGGTGGTGAAGGAGACCAGACTACAGAGGGAGTTTACCTGCTGGTGGTGAAGGAGACCAGACTACAGAGGTAAAGAGGGAGTTTACCTGCTGGTGGTGAAGGAGACCAGACTACAGAGGTAAAGAGGGAGTTTACCTGCTGGTGGTGAAGGAGACCAGACTACAGAGGGAGTTTACCTGCTGGTGGTGAAGGAGACCAGACTACAGAGGCAAAGAGGGAGTTTACCTGCTGGTGGTGAAGGAGACCAGACTACAGAGGTAAAGAGGGAGTTTACCTGCTGGTGGTGAAGGAGACCAGACTACAGAGGGAGTTTACCTGCTGGTGGTGAAGGAGACCAGACTACAGAGAGAGTTTACCTGCTGGTGGTGAGGGAGACCAGACTACAGAGGGAGTTTACCTGCTGCTGAAGGAGACCAGACTACAGAGGAGTTTACCTGCTGGTGGTGAAGGAGACCAGACTACAGAGGGAGTTTACCTGCTGGTGGTGAAGGAGACCAGACTACAGAGGGAGTTTACCTGCTGGTGGTGAAGGAGACCAGACTACAGAGGGAGTTTACCTGCTGGTGGTGAAGGAGACCAGACTACAGAGAGAGTTTACCTGCTGGTGGTGAGGGAGACCAGACTACAGAGGGAGTTTACCTGCTGGTGGTGAAGGAGACCAGACTACAGAGGGAGTTTACCTGCTGGTGGTGAAGGAGACCAGACTACAGAGGGAGTTTACCTGCTGGTGGTGAAGGAGACCAGACTACAGAGGGAGTTTACCTGCTGGTGGTGAAGGAGACCAGACTACAGAGGTAAAGAGGGAGTTTACCTGCTGGTGGTGAAGGAGACCAGACTACAGAGGGAGTTTACCTGCTGGTGGGGAAGGAGACCAGACTACAGAGGTAAAGAGGGAGTTTACCTGCTGGTGGTGAAGGAGACCAGACTACAGAGGTAAAGAGGGAGTTTACCTGCTGGTGGTGAAGGAGACCAGACTACAGAGGGAGTTTACCTGCTGGTGGGGAAGGAGACCAGACTACAGAGGTAAAGAGGGAGTTTACCTGCTGGTGGGGAAGGAGACCAGACTACAGAGAGAGTTTACCTGCTGGTGGTGAAGGAGACCAGACTACAGAGGGAGTTTACCTGCTGGTGGTGAAGGAGACCAGACTACAGAGGGAGTTTACCTGCTGGTGGTGAAGGAGACCAGACTACAGAGGGAGTTTACCTGCTGGTGGTGAAGGAGACCAGACTACAGAGGGAGTTTACCTGCTGGTGGTGAAGGAGACCAGACTACAGAGGGAGTTTACCTGCTGGTGGTGAAGGAGACCAGACTACAGAGGGAGTTTACCTGCTGGTGGTGAAGGAGACCAGACTACAGAGGGAGTTTACCTGCTGGTGGTGAAGGAGACCAGACTACAGAGGAGTTTACCTGCTGGTGGTGAAGGAGACCAGACTACAGAGGGAGTTTACCTGCTGGTGGTGAAGGAGACCAGACTACAGAGGGAGTTTACCTGCTGGTGGTGAAGGAGACCAGACTACAGAGGGAGTTTACCTGCTGGTGGTGAAGGAGACCAGACTACAGAGGGAGTTTACCTGCTGGTGGTGAAGGAGACCAGACTACAGAGGTAAAGAGGAGTTTACCTGCTGGTGGTGAAGGAGACCAGACTACAGAGGGAGTTTACCTGCTGGTGGGGAAGGAGACCAGACTACAGAGGTAAAGAGGGAGTTTACCTGCTGGTGGTGAAGGAGACCAGACTACAGAGGTAAAGAGGGAGTTTACCTGCTGGTGGTGAAGGAGACCAGACTACAGAGGGAGTTTACCTGCTGGTGGGGAAGGAGACCAGACTACAGAGGTAAAGAGGGAGTTTACCTGCTGGTGGGGAAGGAGACCAGACTACAGAGAGAGTTTACCTGCTGGTGGTGAAGGAGACCAGACTACAGAGGGAGTTTACCTGCTGGTGGTGAAGGAGACCAGACTACAGAGGTAAAGAGGGAGTTTACCTGCTGGTGGGGAAGGAGACCAGACTACAGAGAGAGTTTACCTGCTGGTGGTGAAGGAGACCAGACTACAGAGGGAGTTTACCTGCTGGTGGTGAAGGAGACCAGACTACAGAGAGAGTTTACCTGCTGGTGGTGAAGGAGACCAGACTACAGAGGGAGTTTACCTGCTGGTGGGGAAGGAGACCAGACTACAGAGGTAAAGAGGGAGTTTACCTGCTGGTGGGGAAGGAGACCAGACTACAGAGGGAGTTTACCTGCTGGTGGGGAAGGAGACCAGACTACAGAGGGAGTTTACCTGCTGGTGGTGAAGGAGACCAGACTACAGAGGGAGTTTACCTGCTGGTGGTGAAGGAGACCAGACTACAGAGGGAGTTTACCTGCTGGTGGGGAAGGAGACCAGACTACAGAGGGAGTTTACCTGCTGGTGGTGAAGGAGACCAGACTACAGAGGGAGTTTACCTGCTGGTGGTGAAGGAGACCAGACTACAGAGGTAAAGAGGGAGTTTACCTGCTGGTGGGGAAGGAGACCAGACTACAGAGGCAAAGAGGGAGTTTACCTGCTGGTGGTGAAGGAGACCAGACTACAGAGGTAAAGAGGAGTTTACCTGCTGGTGGTGAAGGAGACCAGACTACAGAGGGAGTTTACCTGCTGGTGGTGAAGGAGACCAGACTACAGAGAGAGTTTACCTGCTGGTGGTGAGGGAGACCAGACTACAGAGGGAGTTTACCTGCTGGTGGTGAAGGAGACCAGACTACAGAGGGAGTTTACCTGCTGGTGGTGAAGGAGACCAGACTACAGAGGGAGTTTACCTGCTGGTGGTGAAGGAGACCAGACTACAGAGGGAGTTTACCTGCTGGTGGTGAAGGAGACCAGACTACAGAGGGAGTTTACCTGCTGGTGGTGAAGGAGACCAGACTACAGAGGGAGTTTACCTGCTGGTGGTGAAGGAGACCAGACTACAGAGGAAAGAGGGAGTTTACCTGCTGGTGGTGAAGGAGACCAGACTACAGAGGGAGTTTACCTGCTGGTGGGGAAGGAGACCAGACTACAGAGGTAAAGAGGAGTTTACCTGCTGGTGGTGAAGGAGACCAGACTACAGAGGTAAAGAGGGAGTTTACCTGCTGGTGGTGAAGGAGACCAGACTACAGAGGGAGTTTACCTGCTGGTGGGGAAGGAGACCAGACTACAGAGGTAAAGAGGGAGTTTACCTGCTGGTGGGGAAGGAGACCAGACTACAGAGAGAGTTTACCTGCTGGTGGTGAAGGAGACCAGACTACAGAGGGAGTTTACCTGCTGGTGGTGAAGGAGACCAGACTACAGAGGGAGTTTACCTGCTGGTGGGGAAGGAGACCAGACTACAGAGGTAAAGAGGGAGTTTACCTGCTGGTGGGGAAGGAGACCAGACTACAGAGGGAGTTTACCTGCTGGTGGGGAAGGAGACCAGACTACAGAGGGAGTTTACCTGCTGGTGGTGAAGGAGACCAGACTACAGAGGGAGTTTACCTGCTGGTGGTGAAGGAGACCAGACTACAGAGGTAAAGAGGGAGTTTACCTGCTGGTGGTGAAGGAGACCAGACTACAGAGGGAGTTTACCTGCTGGTGGTGAAGGAGACCAGACTACAGAGGGAGTTTACCTGCTGGTGGTGAAGGAGACCAGACTACAGAGGGAGTTTACCTGCTGGTGGGGAAGGAGACCAGACTACAGAGGGAGTTTACCTGCTGGTGGGGAAGGAGACCAGACTACAGAGGTAAAGAGGGAGTTTACCTGCTGGTGGTGAAGGAGACCAGACTACAGAGGTAAAGAGGGAGTTTACCTGCTGGTGGGGAAGGAGACCAGACTACAGAGGTAAAGAGGGAGTTTACCTGCTGGTGGTGAAGGAGACCAGACTACAGAGGTAAAGAGGGAGTTTACCTGCTGGTGGTGAAGGAGACCAGACTACAGAGGGAGTTTACCTGCTGGTGGTGAAGGAGACCAGACTACAGAGGTAAAGAGGGAGTTTACCTGCTGGTGGTGAAGGAGACCAGACTACAGAGGTAAAGAGGGAGTTTACCTGCTGTTGGTGAAGGAGACCAGACTACAGAGGGAGTTTACCTGCTGGTGGGGAAGGAGACCAGACTACAGAGAGAGTTTACCTGCTGGTGGGGAAGGAGACCAGACTACAGAGGGAGTTTACCTGCTGGTGGTGAAGGAGACCAGACTACAGAGGGAGTTTACCTGCTGGTGGTGAAGGAGACCAGACTACAGAGGGAGTTTACCTGCTGGTGGTGAAGGAGACCAGACTACAGAGGGAGTTTACCTGCTGGTGGTGAAGGAGACCAGACTACAGAGGTAAAGAGGGAGTTTACCTGCTGGTGGTGAAGGAGACCAGACTACAGAGGTAAAGAGGGAGTTTACCTGCTGTTGGTGAAGGAGACCAGACTACAGAGGGAGTTTACCTGCTGGTGGTGAAGGAGACCAGACTACAGAGGGAGTTTACCTGCTGGTGGTGAAGGAGACCAGACTACAGAGGTAAAGAGGGAGTTTACCTGCTGTTGGTGAAGGAGACCAGACTACAGAGGGAGTTTACCTGCTGGTGGGGAAGGAGACCAGACTACAGAGAGAGTTTACCTGCTGGTGGGGAAGGAGACCAGACTACAGAGGGAGTTTACCTGCTGGTGGTGAAGGAGACCAGACTACAGAGGGAGTTTACCTGCTGGTGGGGAAGGAGACCAGACTACAGAGGGAGTTTACCTGCTGGTAGGGAAGGAGACCAGACTACAGAGAGAGTTTACCTGCTGGTGGTGAAGGAGACCAGACTACAGAGGGAGTTTACCTGCTGGTGGTGAAGGAGACCAGACTACAGAGGGAGTTTACCTGCTGGTGGTGAAGGAGACCAGACTACAGAGGGAGTTTACCTGCTGGTGGTGAAGGAGACCAGACTACAGAGGTAAAGAGGGAGTTTACCTGCTAGTGGGTTAGACAGAGGAGGCTGTATGATAAACAGAGGAGGCTGTATGATAAACAGAGGAGGCTGCATGATAAACAGAGGAGGCTGTAAGACAGAGGAGGCTGTAAGACAGAGGAGGCTGCATGATAAACAGAGTCCAGTCTCTGTAAGACAGAGGAGGCTGCATGATAAACAGAGTCCAGTCTGTCAGACAGAGGAGGATGCATGATAAACAGAGTCCAGTCTCTGTCAGACAGAGGAGGCTGCATGATAAACAGAGTCCAGTCTCTGTCAGACAGAGGAGGCTGCATGATAAACAGAGTCCAGTATCTATTAGACAGAGGAGGCTGCATGATAAACAGAGTCCAGTCTCTGTCAGACAGAGGAGGCTGCATGATAAACAGAGTCCAGTCTCTGTCAGACAGAGGAGGCTGCATGTCAGACAGAGGAGGCTGCATGATAAACAGAGTCCAGTCTCTGTCAGACAGAGGAGGCTGCATGTCAGACAGAGGAGGCTGCATGTCAGACAGAGGAGGCTGCATGATAAACAGAGTCCAGTCTCTGTCAGACAGAGGAGGCTGCATGTCAGACAGAGGAGGCTGCATGATAAACAGAGTCCAGTCTCTGTCAGACAGAGGAGGCTGCATGATAAACAGAGTCCAGTATCTATTAGACAGAGGAGGCTGCATGATAAACAGAGTCCAGTCTCTGTCAGACAGAGGAGGCTGCATGATAAACAGAGTCCAGTCTCTGTCAGACAGAGGAGGCTGCATGTCAGACAGAGGAGGCTGCATGATAAACAGAGTCCAGTCTCTATTAGACAGAGGAGGCTGCATGATAAACAGAGTCCAGTATCTATTAGACAGAGGAGGCTGCATGATAAACAGAGGAGGCTGCATGATAAACAGAGTCCAGTATCTATTAGACAGAGGAGGTTGCATGATAAACAGAGTCCAGTCTCTGTCAGACAGATGAGGCTGCATGATAAACAGAGTCCAGTCTCTGTAAGACAGAGGAGGCTGCATGATAAACAGAGTCCAGTCTCTGTCAGACAGAGGAGGCTGCATGATAAACAGAGTCCAGTCTCAGTCAGACAGAGGAGGCTGCATGATAAACAGAGGAGGCTGCATGATAAACAGAGGAGGCTGCATGATAAACAGAGTCCAGTCTCTGTCAGACAGAGGAGGCTGCATGTCAGACAGAGGAGGCTGCATGATAAACAGAGTCCAGTCTCTGTTAGACAGAGGAGGCTGCATGATAAACAGAGTCCAGTCTCTGTTAGACAGAGGAGGCTGCATGATAAACAGAGTCCAGTCTCTGCCAGACAGAGGAGGCTGCATGATAAACAGAGTCCAGTCTCTGTTAGACAGAGGAGGCTGCATGCATATACAACAACCATAATCAATTACAGAGAGAAAAGTGGCCTGAACACGCTTCTTTCTAGCCATAAGCGGGAAGCAAGCCTTATTATGAAAATAATTTAAATTTAAGCTTTGTCACAACATTATCCACATGAACTTTAAAGGACAACTTGTCATCCAACCAGATACCTAGGTATGTGTAGCATGACACTTTTCCAATGGATGAGCCACCAGATGTGACAATCCTAACCTTCTCTGGCAGAGTTCTAACTCTGGTAAAGGTCATGCATTTAGTTTTTTGTACATTCAAGACCAGGTTTGAGACCATAAAGGGAGGCCTACAGTGACTGAAAAGCAGCGTGGATCTCTTCAACAGCCTGAACCAGAGAAGGAATTACATAAAGAGATGACTGTGTCATTTGTATATAGATGTATCTTTGCTGGTTGCATCCCAGTTCCCAAATCATTAATACAAAAATTGAGAACAACACAGGAGCTAAAATGGAACCCTGAGGGACACCTTTATTAATCTCTAGAAAGCCAGACTTGTGATGGTCAGTATATAACACATTGTGTTCTGTCAGTAAGATGAGTTCCTAAACCAATGTACTGCCCCTTCACCGAGACCAATGTTTCTGAGTCTAGCAAGCAACAATTCACGGTCAGCTGAATCAAAGGCCTTTGATAAATACACAAACGGAGCAACACAATGTTGCTTTTTATCAAGTGCGTTAATGTCGTCGTTTGCCATAGCTGCAGGTGTGGCGCTGTTTAAGTCACCAGCCGCCACTGGTGTGTGTGGTAGAAAGGCTGGTGTTACGAGGGACAGGGGGGAGGAAGTGATGCGTGCAAATACTGTTGACAACTTCCTGTCGAGTTCTGAACACACGGGCGGGATACACACACGCACACATCATAGAGCCTTGGCCTAAAGTAGTGCCCTGCAATAGGGAATAGGGTGTCATAGAGCCCTGGCCTAAAGTAGTGCCCTGCAATAGGGAATAGGGTGTCATAGAGCCCTGGTCTAAAGCAGTGCCCTGCATAGGGAATAGGGTGTCATAGAGCCCTGGTCTAAAGTAGTGCCCTGCATAGGGAATAGGGTGTCATAGAGCCCTGCAATAGGGAATAGGGTGTCATAGAGCCCTGGCCTAAAGTAGTGCCCTGCAATAGGGAATAGGGTGTCATAGAGCCCTGGTCTAAAGCAGTGCCCTGCATAGGGAATAGGGTGTCATAGAGCCCTGGTCTAAAGTAGTGCCCTGCATAGGGAATAGGGTGTCATAGAGCCCTGCATAGGGAATAGGTTGTCATAGAGCCCTGGTCTAAAGTAGTGCCCTGCATAGGGAATAGGGTGTCATAGAGCCCTGCTCTAAAGTAGTGCCCTGCATAGGGAATAGGGTGTCATAGAGCCCTGCTCAAAAGTAGTGCCCTGCATAGGGAATAGGGTGTCATAGAGCCCTGGTCTAAAGTAGTGCCCTGCATAGGGAATAGGGTGCCATAGAGCCCTGGTCTAAAGTAGTGCCCTGCATAGGGAATAGGGTGCCATAGAGCCCTGGTCTAAAGTAGTGCCCTGCATAGGGAATAGGGTGCCAGAGCCCTGGTCTAAAGTAGTGCCCTGCATAGGGAATAGGGTGCCATAGAGCCCTGGTCTAAAGTAGTGCCCTATATAGGGAATAGGGTGTCATAGAGCCCTGGTCAAAAGTAGTGCCCTGCATAGGGAATAGGGTGTCATAGAGCCCTGGTCTAAAGTAGTGCCCTGCATAGGGAATCGGGTGTCATAGAGCCCTGGTCTAAAGTAGTGCCCTGCATAGGGAATAGGGTGTCATAGAGCCCTGGCCTAAAGTAGTGCCCTGCATAGGGAATAGGGTGCCGTAGAGCCCTGGTCTAAAGTAGTGCCCTGCACAGGGAATAGGGTGTCATAGAGCCCTGGTCTAAAGTAGTGCCCTGCACAGGGAATAGGGTGTCATAGAGCCCTGGTCTAAAGTAGTGCCCTGCATAGGGAATAGGGTGTCATAGAGCCCTGGTCTAAAGTAGTGCCCTGCATAGGGAATAGGGTGTCATAGAGCCCTGGTCTAAAGTAGTGCCCTGGATAGGGAATAGGGTGTCAGAGCCCTGGTCTAAAGTAGTGCCCTGCATAGGGAATAGGGTGTCATAGAGCCCTGGTCTAAAGTAGTGCCCTGCATAGGGAATAGGGTGTCATAGAGCCCTGCTCTAAAGTAGTGCCCTGCATAGGGAATAGGGTGCCATAGAGCCCTGGTCTAAAGTAGTGCCCTGCATAGGGAATAGGGTGCCATAGAGCCCTGGTCTAAAGTAGTGCCCTGCATAGGGAATAGGGTGCCATAGAGCCCTGGTCTAAAGGGAATAGTGCCCTGGTCATAGTGCCCTGAATAGGGTGCCATAGAGCCCTGGTCTAAAGTAGTGCCCTGCATAGGGAATAGGGTGCCAGAGCCCTGGTCTAAAGTAGTGCCCTGCATAGGGGGTGCCAATGGTCTAAAGGGTGCCATAGAGCCCTGGTCTAAAGTAGTGCCCTATATAGGGAATAGGGTGTCATAGAGCCCTGGTCAAAAGTAGTGCCCTGCATAGGGAATAGGGTGTCATAGAGCCCTGGTCTAAAGTAGTGCCCTGCATAGGGAATCGGGTGTCATAGAGCCCTGGTCTAAAGTAGTGCCCTGCATAGGGAATAGGGTGTCATAGAGCCCTGGCCTAAAGTAGTGCCCTGCATAGGGAATAGGGTGCCGTAGAGCCCTGGTCTAAAGTAGTGCCCTGCACAGGGAATAGGGTGTCATAGAGCCCTGGTCTAAAGTAGTGCCCTGCACAGGGAATAGGGTGTCATAGAGCCCTGGTCTAAAGTAGTGCCCTGCATAGGGAATAGGGTGTCATAGAGCCCTGGTCTAAAGTAGTGCCCTGTACAGGGAATAGGGTGTCATAGAGCCCTGGTCTAAAGTAGTGCCTTATATAGGGAATAGGGTGTCAGAGCCCTGGTCTAAAGTAGTGCCCTGCATAGGGAATAGGGTGCCATAGAGCCCTGGTCTAAAGTAGTGCCCTGCATAGGGAATAGGGTGCCATAGAGCCCTGGTCTAAAGTAGTGCCCTGCATAGGGAATAGGGTGCCATAGAGCCCTGGTCTAAAGTAGTGCCCTGCATAGGGAATAGGGTGCCATAGAGCCCTGGTCTAAAGTAGTGCCCCTGGTCATAGGGAATAGGGTGCCAGAGCCCTGGTCTAAAGTAGTGCCCTGCATAGGGAATAGGGTGCCATAGAGCCCTGGTCTAAAGTAGTGCCCTGCATAGGGAATAGGGTGCCAGAGCCCTGGTCTAAAGTAGTGCCCTGCATAGGGAATAGGTTGCCATAGAGCCCTGGTCTAAAGTAGTGCCCTATATAGGGAATAGGGTGTCATAGAGCCCTGGTCTAAAGTAGTGCCCTGCATAGGGAATAGGGTGCCAGAGCCCTGGTCTAAAGTAGTGCCCTGCATAGGGAATAGGTTGCCAGAGCCCTGGTCTAAAGTAGTGCCCTATATAGGGAATAGGGTGTCATAGAGCCCTGGTCAAAAGTAGTGCCCTGCATAGGTAATGGGGTGTCATAGAGTAGAGCCCTGGTCTAAAGTAGTGCCCTGCATAGGGAATAGGGTGTCATAGAGCCCTGGTCTAAAGTAGTGCCCTGCATAGGGAATAGGGTGCCATAGAGCCCTGGTCTAAAGTAGTGCCCTGCATAGGGAATAGGGTGCCATAGAGCCCTGGTCTAAAGTAGTGCCCTGCATAGGGAATAGGTTGCCATAGAGCCCTGGTCTAAAGTAGTGCCCTATATAGGGAATAGGGTGTCATAGAGCCCTGGTCAAAAGTAGTGCCCTGCATAGGTAATAGGGTGTCATAGAGTAGAGCCCTGGTCTAAAGTAGTGCCCTGCATAGGGAATAGGGTGTCATAGAGCCCTGGTCTAAAGAAGTGCCCTGCATAGGGAATCGGGTGTCATAGAGCCCTGGTCTAAAGTAGTGCCCTGCATAGGGAATAGGGTGCCATAGAGCCCTGCTCTAAAGTAGTGCCCTGCATAGGGAATAGGGTGCCATAGAGCCCTGCTCTAAAGTAGTGCCCTGCATAGGGAATAGGGTGCCATAGAGCCCTGGTCTAAAGTAGTGCCCTGCATAGGGAATAGGGTGTCATAGAGCCCTGCTCTAAAGTAGTGCCCTGCATAGGGAATAGGGTGTCAGAGCCCTGGTCTAAAGTAGTGCCCTGCATAGGGAATAGGGTGTCAGAGAGCCCTGGTCTAAAGTAGTGCCCTGCATAGGGAATAGGGTGTCATAGAGCCCTGGTCTAAAGTAGTGCCCTGCATAGGGAATAGGGTGTCATAGAGCCCTGGTCTAAAGTAGTGCCCTGCATAGGGAATAGGGTGTCATAGAGCCCTGGTCTAAAGTAGTGGTCTAGCCCTGCATAGGGAATAGGGTGTCATAGAGCCCTGGTCTAAAGTAGTGCCCTGCATAGGGAATAGGGTGTCATAGAGCCCTGGTCTAAAGTAGTGCCCTGCATAGGGAATAGGGTGTCATAGAGCCCTGGTCTAAAGTAGTGCCCTGCATAGGGAATAGGGTGTCAGAGAGCCCTGGTCTAAAGTAGTGCCCTGCATAGGGAATAGGGTGTCATAGAGCCCTGGTCTAAAGTAGTGCCTTATATAGGGAATAGGGTGTCAGAGCCCTGGTCTAAAGTAGTGCCCTGCATAGGGAATAGGGTGTCATAGAGCCCTGGTCTAAAGTAGTGCCCTGCATAGGGAATAGGGTGTCATAGAGCCCTGGTCTAAAGTAGTGCCCTGCATAGGGAATAGGGTGTCATAGAGCCCTGGTCTAAAGTAGTGCCCTGCATAGGGAATAGGGTGTCAGAGAGCCCTGGTCTAAAGTAGTGCCCTGCATAGGGAATAGGGTGTCATAGAGCCCTGGTCTAAAGTAGTGCCCTGCATAGGGAATAGGGTGTCATAGAGCCCTGGTCTAAAGTAGTGCCCTGCATAGGGAATAGGGTGCCATAGAGCCCTGGTCTAAAGTAGTGCCCTATATAGGGAATAGGGTGTCATAGAGCCCTGGTCAAAAGTAGTGCCCTGCATAGGTAATAGGGTGTCATAGAGTAGAGCCCTGGTCTAAAGTAGTGCCCTGCATAGGGAATAGGGTGTCATAGAGCCCTGGTCTAAAGAAGTGCCCTGCATAGGGAATCGGGTGTCATAGAGCCCTGGTCTAAAGTAGTGCCCTGCATAGGGAATAGGGTGCCATAGAGCCCTGCTCTAAAGTAGTGCCCTGCATAGGGAATAGGGTGCCATAGAGCCCTGCTCTAAAGTAGTGCCCTGCATAGGGAATAGGGTGCCATAGAGCCCTGGTCTAAAGTAGTGCCCTGCATAGGGAATAGGGTGTCATAGAGCCCTGCTCTAAAGTAGTGCCCTGCATAGGGAATAGGGTGTCAGAGCCCTGGTCTAAAGTAGTGCCCTGCATAGGGAATAGGGTGTCATAGAGCCCTGGTCTAAAGTAGTGCCCTGCATAGGGAATAGGGTGTCATAGAGCCCTGGTCTAAAGTAGTGCCCTGCATAGGGAATAGGGTGTCGTAGAGCCCTGGTCTAAAGTAGTGCCCTGCATAGGGAATAGGGTGTCATAGAGCCCTGGTCTAAAGTAGTGCCCTGCATAGGGAATAGGGTGTCATTGAGCCCTGGTCTAAAGTAGTGCCCTGCATAGGGAATAGGGTGTCAGAGCCCTGGTCTAAAGTAGTGCCCTGCATAGGGAATAGGGTGTCAGAGCCCTGGTCTAAAGTAGTGCCCTGCATAGGGAATAGGGTGTCATAGAGCCCTGGTCTAAAGTAGTGCCCTGCATAGGGAATAGGGTGTCATTGAGCCCTGGTCGAAAGTAGTGCCCTGCATAGGGAATAGGGTGTCAGAGCCCTGGTCTAAAGTAGTGCCCTGCATAGGGAATAGGGTGTCAGAGCCCTGGTCCCATATGTCCCTGGTTGTTTCCTTACCGGTAGTGATATCCCTGGTTGTTTCCTTACCGGTAGTGATGTCCTTACCGGTAGTGATGTCCTTACCGGTAGTGATGTCCTTACCGGTAGTGATGTCCTTACCGGTAGTGATGTCCTTACCGGTAGTGATGTCCTTACCGGTAGTGATGTCCCTGGTTGTTTCCTTACCGGTAGTGATGTCCCTGGCTGTTTCCTTACCGGTAGTGATGTCCTTACCGGTAGTGATGTCCCTGGCTGTTTCCTTACCGGTAGTGATGTCCTTACCGGTAGTGATGTCCTTACCGGTAGTGATGTCCCTGGTTGTTTCCTTACCGGTAGTGATGTCCTTACCGGTAGTGATGTCCTTACCGGTAGTGATGGAGCGGAGCTTCTTGAGCAGTTTGATGTGAGTGTCAGGGGTGATGACAGAAGAGCAGTACGATCCACAACACTCCTCCAACAGGGTATAGTAATACAACAGCCTAGAAAGGAGAGGAGAATCAGGGAGAGGAGGGGAGGATCAGGGAGAGGAGAGGAGAATCAGGGAGAGGAGAGGAGAATCAGGGAGAGGAGAGGAGAATCAGGGAGAGGAGAAGAGAATCAGGGAGAGGAGAAGAGAATCAGGGAGAGGAGGGGAGGATCAGGGAGAGGAGAGGAGAATCAGGGAGAGGAGAGGAGAATCAGGGAGAGGAGGGGAGAATCAGGGAGAGGAGAAGAGGGTCAGGGAGAGGAGAATCAGGGAGAGGAGGGGAGAATCAGGGAGAGGAGGATCAGGGAGAGGAGGAGAGGATCAGGGACAGGAGGGGAGGATCAGGGAGAGGAGGATCAGGGAGAGGAGAATCAGGGAGAGGAGGGGAGGATCAGGGAGAGGAGGATCAGGGAGAGGAGGGGAGGATCAGGGAGAGGAGGATCAGGGAGAGGCGAATCAGGGAGAGGAGGGGAGAATCAGGGAGAGGAGGATCAGGGAGAGGAGGAGAGGATCAGGGACAGGAGGGGAGGATCAGGGAGAGGAGGATCAGGGAGAGGAGAATCAGGGAGAGGAGAATCAGGGAGAGGAGGGGAGGATCAGGGAGAGGAGGATCAGGGAGAGGAGGATCAGGGAGAGGAGAAGAGGATCAGGGAGAGGAGAAGAGGATCAGGGAGAGGAGAAGAGGATCAGGGAGAGGAGAAGAGGATCAGGGAAAGGAGGATCAGGGACAGGAGGGGAGAATCAGGGAGAGGAGAAGAGAATCAGGGAGAGGAGAAGGGGATCAGGGAGAGGAGGATCAGGGACAGGAGGGGAGGATCAGGGACAGGAGGGGAGGATCAGGGAGAGGAGGGGAGAATCAGGGACAGGAGGGGAGAATCAGGGACAGGAGGGGAGAATCAGGGAGAGGAGGGGAGAATCAGGGAGAGGAGAAGGGGATCAGGGAGAGGAGGATCAGGGACAGGAGGGGAGAATCAGGGACAGGAGGGGAGAATCAGGGAGAGGAGGATCAGGGACAGGAGGGGAGAATCAGGGACAGGAGGGGAGGATCAGGGAGAGGAGGGGAGAATCAGGGACAGGAGGGGAGAATCAGGGAGAGGAGGGGAGAATCAGGGACAGGAGGGGAGAATCAGGGACAGGAGGGGAGAATCAGGGACAGGAGGGGAGAATCAGGGACAGGAGGGGAGAATCAGGGAGAGGAGGAGGGGAGAATCAGGGAGAGGAGAAGGGGATCAGGGAGAGGAAAAGAGGATCAGGGAGAGGAGGGGAGAATCAGGGAGAGGAGAAGGGGATCAGGGAGAGGAAAAGAGGATCAGGGAGAGGAGGGGAGAATAAGGGAGAGGAGGGGAGAATCAGGGACAGGAGGGGAGAATCAGGGAGAGGAGGGGAGAATCAGGGAGAGGAGAAGGGGATCAGGGAGAGGAAAAGAGGATCAGGGAGAGGAGGGGAGAATCAGGGAGAGGAGAAGGGGATCAGGGAGAGGAAAAGAGGATCAGGGAGAGGAGGGGAGGATCAGGGAGAGGAGAAGTGGATCAGGGAGAGGAGAAGGGGATCAGGGAGAAGAGAAGAGGATCAGGGAGAAGAGAAGAGGATCAGGGAGAAGAGAAGAGGATCAGGGAGAGGAGAAGAGGATCAGGGAGAGGAGAAGAGGATCAGGGAGAGGAGAAGAGGATCAGGGAGAGGAGAAGAGGATCAGGGAGAGGAGAAGAGGATCAGGGAGAGGAGAAGAGGATCAGGGAGAGGAGAAGGGGATCAGGGAGAGGAGAAGGGGATCAGGGAGAGGAGAAGGGGATCAGGGAGGAGAAGGGGATCAGGGAGAGGAGAAGGGGATCAGGGAGAGGAGAAGAGGATCAGGGAGAGGAGAAGATGAGAAGAGGATCAGGGAGAGGAGAAGGGGATCAGGGAGAGGAGAAAAGGGTTAGGGAGAGGAGAAGATGATCAGGGAGAGGAGAAGAGGATCAGGGAGAGGAGAAGAGGATCAGGGAGAGGAGAAGAGGATCAGGGAGAGGAGAAGAGGATCAGGGAGAGGAGAAGAGGATCAGGGAGAGGAGAAGAGGATCAGGGAGAGGAGAAGAGGATCAGGGAGAGGAGAAGGGGATCAGGGAGGAGAAGGGGATCAGGGAGAGGAGAAGGGGATCAGGGAGAGGAGAAGAGGATCAGGGAGAGGAGAAGATGAGAAGAGGATCAGGGAGAGGAGAAGGGGATCAGGGAGAGGAGAAAAGGATCAGGGAGAGGAGAAGATGATCAGGGAGAGGAGAAGATGATCAGGGAGAGGAGAAGAGGATCAGGGAGAGGAGAAGATGATCAGGGAGGAGAAGAGGATCAGGGAGAGGAGAAGAGGATCAGGGAGAGGAGAAGGGGATCAGGGAGAGGAGAAGAGGATCAGGGAGAGGAGAAGATGAGAAGAGGAGAAGAGGTTCAGGGAGAGGAGAAGAGGGAATCAGGGAGAGGAGAAAAGGGAGAGGAGAAGAGGATCAGGGAGAGGAGAAGAGGATCAGGGAGAGGAGAAGAGGATCAGGGAGGGGAGAAGATGGAATCAGGGAGAGGAGAAGATGTAATCAGGGAGAGGGGAAGATGGAATCAGGGAGAGGAGGAGAGGATCAGGGAGAGGAGAAGAGGATCAGGGAGAGGAGAAGAGGATCAGGGAGAAGAGAAGAGGATCAGGGAGAAGAGAAGAGGATCAGGGAGAAGAGAAGAGGATCAGGGAGAAGATAAGAGGATCAGGGAGAGGAGAAGAGGATCAGGGAGAGGAGAAGAGGATCAGGGAGAGGAGAAGAGGATCAGGGAGAGGAGAAGATGGAATCAGGGAGAGGAGGGGAGAATCAGGGAGAGGAGAAGATGGAATCAGGGAGAGGAGAAGATGGAATCAGGGAGAGGAGAAGATGGAATCAGGGAGAGGAGAAGATGGAATCAGGGAGAGGAGAAGATGGAATCAGGGAGAGGAGAAGATGGGATCAGGGAGAGGAGAAGAGGATCAGGGAGAGGAGAAGAGGATCAGGGAGAGGAGAAGAGGATCAGGGAGAAGAGAAGAGGATCAGGGAGAAGAGAAGAGGATCAGGGAGAAGAGAAGAGGATCAGGGAGAGGAGAAGAGGATCAGGGAGAGGAGAAGAGGATCAGGGAGAGGAGAAGAGGATCAGGGAGAGGAGAAGAGGATCAGGGAGAGGAGAAGAGGATCAGGGAGAGGAGAAGAGGATCAGGGAGAGGAGAAGAGGATCAGGGAGAGGAGAAGAGGATCAGGGAGAGGAGAAGGGGATCAGGGAGAGGAGAAGGGGATCATGGAGGAGAAGGGGATCAGGGAGAGGAGAAGGGGATCAGGGGAGGAGAAGAGGATCAGGGAGAGGAGAAGAGGATCAGGGAGAGGAGAAGATGAGAAGAGGAGAAGAGGATCAGGGAGAGGAGAAGGGGATCAGGGAGAGGAGAAAAGGGTTAGGGAGAGGAGAAGATGATCAGGGAGAGGAGAAGAGGATCAGGGAGAGGAGAAGAGGATCGGGGAGAGGAGAAGAGGATCAGGGAGAGGAGAAGGGGATCAGGGAGAGGAGAAGGGGATCAGGGAGAGGAGAAGGGGATCAGGGAGAGGAGAAGGGGATCAGGGAGAGGAGAAGGGGATCAGGGAGAGGAGAAGAGGATCAGGGAGAGGAGAAGAGGATCAGGGAGAGGAGAAGATGAGAAGAGGAGAAGAGGATCAGGGAGAGGAGAAGGGGATCAGGGAGAGGAGAAAAGGGTTAGGGAGAGGAGAAGATGATCAGGGAGAGGAGAAGATGATCAGGGAGAGGAGAAGAGGATCAGGGAGAGGAGAAGATGATCAGGGAGAGGAGAAGAGGATCAGGGAGAGGAGAAGAGGATCAGGGAGAAGAGAAGAGGATCAGGGAGAAGAGAAGAGGATCAGGGAGAGGAGAAGAGGATCAGGGAGAGGAGAAGAGGATCAGGGAGAGGAGAAGAGGATCAGGGAGAGGAGAAGAGGATCAGGGAGAGGAGAAGAGGATCAGGAGAGGAGAAGAGGATCAGGGAGAGGAGAAGGGGATCAGGGAGAGGAGAAGGGGATCAGGGAGAGGAGAAGGGGATCATGGAGGAGAAGGGGATCAGGGAGAGGAGAAGGGGATCAGGGGGAGGAGAAGAGGATCAGGGAGAGGAGAAGAGGATCAGGGAGAGGAGAAGATGAGAAGAGGAGAAGAGGATCAGGGAATCAGGGAGAGGAGAAAAGGGTTAGGGAGAGGAGAAGATGATCAGGGAGAGGAGAAGAGGATCAGGGAGAGGAGAAGAGGATCGGGGAGAGGAGAAGAGGATCGGGGAGAGGAGAAGAGGATCGGGGAGAGGAGAAGAGGATCAGGGAGAGGAGAAGGGGATCAGGGAGAGGAGAAGGGAAGGGGATCAGGGAGAGGAGAAGGGGATCATCAGGAGAGGAGAAGGGGATCAGGGAGAGGAGAAGGGGATCAGGGAGAGGAGAAGAGGATCAGGGAGAGGAGAAGGGATCAGGGAGAGGAGAAGATGAGAAGAGGAGAAGAGGATCAGGGAGAGGAGATCAGGGAGAGGAGAAGGGGATCAGGGAGAGGAGAAAAGGGTTAGGGAGAGGAGAAGATGATCAGGGAGAGGAGAAGATGATCAGGGAGAGGAGAAGAGGATCAGGGAGAGAAGAGAAGATGATCAGGGAGAGGAGAAGAGGATCAGGGAGAGAAAAGAGAAGAGGATCAGGGAGAGGAGAAGGGGATCAGGGAGAGGAGAAGAGGATCAGGGGGGAGAAGAGAGAAGAATGAGTCAGGGAGAGGAGAAGAGGATCAGGGAGAGGAGAAGATGAGAAGAGGAGAAGAGGTTCAGGGAGAGGAGAAGAGGGAATCAGGGAGAGGAGAAGAGGATCAAGAGGGAGAGGATCATGGAGAGGAGGAGAGGAGCAGGGAGAGGAGGAGAGGATCATGGAGAGGAGGAGAGGAGCAGGGAGAGGAGGAGAGGATCATGGAGAGGAGAAGAGGATCAGGGAGAGGATGAGAGGATCATGGAGAGGAGGAGAGGAGCAGGGAGAGGAGAAGAGGATCAGGGAGAGGAGAAGAGGGACATTTTAAAAGGGTTACTTCGGGATTTTGGCAATGAGGAAAAAACTTGCCGATACCATTTTGATGTATCTGAGTGCAGTTTGAAGGAAATAGTATTAACACAATGACTGGATGTCTATGGGGATACAATCATAGCATGCTAGCAGACACCCATAGACGTCCAGTCAATTAATCATAGCATGCTAGCAGACACCCATAGACGTCCAGTCAATTAATCATAGCATGCTAGCAGACACCCATAGACGTCCAGTCAATTAATCATAGCATGCTAGCAGACACCCATAGACGTCCAGTCAATTAATCATAGCATGCTAGCAGACACCCATAGACTTCCAGTCATTGCTCTAACGCTAGTTAGCACTGGCTCATGTAACATCCTCCATTACGGGACAAAGAGACATAAACATTCACATGGTATTCACATGGTATTCACATGGTATTCACATGGTATTCACATGGTATTCACCATGTTCATCGGGCTCTGGGGACAGAGACAAAAGGGCCTCATTGCCAAAATCAGGAAGTATGCCTTTAAGGACACTGGCCAGTTGGACTTGTAGACCGGCATGGTGATGGGGACATTTTATACACCTACGATTCTCACCTCAATCTGATGATGTAGGACATTTGTGAAATATGTACCTGGGCAGGTCTGAGTGTTTGTACCTGGGCAGGTCTGAGTGTTTGTACCTGGGCAGGTCTGAGTGTTTGTACCTGGGCAGGTCTGAGTGTTTGTACCTGGGCAGGTCTGAGTGTTTGTACCTGGGCAGGTCTGAGTGTTTGTACCTGGGCAGGTCTGAGTGTTTGTACCTGGGCAGGTCTGAGTGTTTGTACCTGGGCAGGTCTGAGTGTTTGTACCTGGGCAGGTCTGAGTGTTTGTACCTGGGCAGGTCTGTGTGTTTGTACCTGGGCAGGTCTGAGTGTTTGTACCTGGGCAGGTCTGTGTGTTTGTACCTGGGCAGGTCTGTGTGTTTGTACCTGGGCAGGTCTGTTTGTTTGTACCTGGGCAGGTCTGAGTGTTTGTACCTGGGCAGCAGGTCTGTGTGTTTGTACCTGGGCAGGTCTGTGTGTTTGTACCTGGGCAGGTCTGTGTGTTTGTACCTGGGCAGGTCTGTGTGTTTGTACCTGGGCAGGTCTGTGTGTTTGTACCTGGGCAGGTCTGTGTGTTTGTACCTGGGCAGGTCTGTGTGTTTGTACCTGGGCAGGTCTGTGTGTTTGTACCTGGGCAGGTCTGTGTGTTTGTACCTGGGCAGGTCTGTGTGTTTGTACCTGGGCAGGTCTGTGTGTTTGTACCTGGGCAGGTCTGTGTGTTTGTACCTGGGCAGGTCTGTGTGTTTGTACCTGGGCAGGTCTGTGTGTTTGTACCTGGGCAGGTCTGTCCCTTCCACGGAGGTCAACACATATTTAGTCATGTGACTGTGGAAAGACTCAGGTTCTGACTTCAGAGAGTCAAATAGAGCCAAGGTGTCCACACGACCCTCGATGTCCTTGGTAGAGAGACTGAGGAGGAGGAGGAGAGGGGGAGGAGGAGGGGACAAATATTAGAGACAAATATTTCCCTCAGATTACACAGACCCACAAACAAATCCAATCTTGATAAAGTCCCATATCTACTGGGTGAAATTCCACAGTGTTGCATCACAGCAGCAAGATGTGTGACCTGTTGCCTCAAGAAAAGGGCAACCAGTGAAGAACAAACACCATTGTAAATACAACCCATATTTATGTTGATTTATTTTCCCTTTTGTACTTTAACTATTTGTACATCGTTACAACACTGTATAAAGACATAATATGACGTTTGAAATGTCTATTCTGTATGTGTAATGTTCACTGTTAATTGTTATTGTTTATGTCACTTTATATATTATCTACCTCACTTGCTATGTTAACACATGTTTCCCATGACATTAAAGACCCTGAAATAGACACAGAGAGAGACAGAGAAGGTGTGTGTGTTGTGGTGTGTGTGTGTGGTGTGGTGTGGTGTGGTGTGTGTGTGGTGTGGTGTGTGTGTGGTGTGTGTGGTGTGTGTGTGGTTTGGTGTGTGGTGTGTGTGTGGTTTGGTGTGGTGTGTGTGTGGTTTGGTGTGGTTGTGTGGTTTGGTGTGGTGTGTGTGGTGTGTGTGGTGTGGTTGTGTGTGTGGTGTGGTGTGTGTGTGGTGTGTGTGGTGTGGTGTGTGTGTGGTTTGGTGTGGTGTGGTGTGTGGTGTGTGTGTGGTTTGGTGTGGTGTGTGTGGTGTGGTGTGTGGTTTGGTGTGGTGTGTGTGGTGGTGTGTGTGTGGGTGTGGTGTGTGTGTGGTTTGGGTGGTGTGGTGTGGTGTGGTGTGTGTGGTGTGTGTGTGTGTGTGTGTGTGTGTGTGTGGTGTGTGGTGTGTGGTGTGTGGTGTGTGTGGTGTGTGGTGTGTGTGGTGTGTGTGTGGTGTGTGTGCTGTGTGGGGGGTGTGGTGTGTGTGGTGTGTGTGTGGTGTGTGTGCTGTGTGGTGTGTGTGGTGTTTGTGGTGTTTGTGGTGTGTGTGTGTGTGTGTGTGTGTGTGTGTGTGTGTGTGTGTGTGTGTGTGTGTGTGTGTGTGTGTGTGTGTGTGTGTGTGTGTGTGTGTGTGTGTGTGTGTGTGTGTGTGTGTGTGTGTGTGTGTGTGTGTGTGTGTGTGTGTGTGTGTGTGTGTGTGTGTGTGTCTTACCCGCTGTCAGTGAAGAGGAACTCCAGGTGAGTCATATAGATGTCCCAGAGGGGGATGCTGTAGCGCTGGGCGAGAGACAGACTGATCCTCCACACGCTGTCATCCAGGGTCCTGCAACACATCAAACTTCAGGAAAACCAGGTCATTTTGGTAAAAATCACTTTAACTACCTGTCCTCCCTACTCACTCAGTCAGACCCAGTATGGTCTGTTTCTTGTAGTGTGTGTCGGAACCGAATCGTCTTATGTCGACCCCACGTCCCAGCCCCTGCAACACCTGGGCCTGCGTCAGGTCTGTCAGACGCTCGTTATACACCTGGAGCTGGCCAATCAACTCCTCCACGTCCGCTGGCCAATCAGAATGGGCCGTCACGTGCTGGGTGACCAATCGGATCAGCTCCTTGGGGTCGGCCTGAGTAAGAAACAGATCAAATGCAGCCTTCCTCAGTCACACAGCCTCTCCAGGCAAGTCACAAAAAGACATCGGGCTAAATTCATTCAAAAAGAAATTGTAAATATGACACCTTCATATTAGTGAATTCAGCTTTCAGCCACATCTGTTGCTGACTGGTGTATAAAATCTAGCACATGGCCATGCAATCTCCATAGACAAACATTGTCTTTAATATTGCAGATGTGTGTGTGTGTGTTCCATCAATGTAATTGTCTGCATTTTTTCCAATCCCCCCCCCCCATATACATTTTAAATATGGAGAAATACAAAACACACATATATATATATATACATATACATATACACACAAATATTTATGTCTATTATATATATGCATGTACAGTGGGGCAAACAGTATTTAGTCAGCAACCAATTGTGCAAGTTCTCCCACTTAAAAAGATGAGAGAGGCCTGTAATTTTCATCATAGGTACACTTCAACTATGACAGACAAATGAGAAAAAAAATCCAGAAAATCACATTGTCGGATTCTTTATTTTTCTGGCTCTCACAGACCTGTAACTTCTTTAAGAGTCTCCTCTGTCCTCCACTCGCTCTTGAAAAACGAGTTTTAATGACTCCAACATAAGTGTTTGTAAACTTCCGACATCCACACAGTACCAGTCAAACGTTTTAGAAAAAACCTACTAATTCAAGAGTTTGTCATTTGAACTATTTTCTACATTGTAGAATATTGAAGACATCAAAACTATGAAATAACACATATGGAATCATGGAGTAATCAGAGAAGTGTTAAATCAAAATATATTTTATATATTTTAGATTCTTCAAAGTAGCCACCCGTTGCCTTGACAGCTTTGCACACTCTTGGCATTCTCTCAACCAGCTTCATGAGGTAGTCACCTGGAATGCATTTCAATTAACAAGAACAGCTCAAATAAGCAAAGAGAAACGACAGTCCATCATTGCCATAAGACATGAAGGTCAGTCAATACGGAACGTTTCGAGAACGCAAGTGAAGTTGCAAAAACCATTAAGCACGATGAAAACCGTCTCTCATGAGGACCGCCACAGGAAAGGAAGACCCAGAGTTACCTCTGCTGCAGAGGATAAGTTCATTAGAGTTACCTGGCTCTCATGAGGACCGCCACAGGAAAGGAAGACCCAGAGTTACCTCTGCTGCAGAGGATAAGTTCATTAGAGTTACCTGTCTCTCATGAGGACCGCCACAGGAAAGGAAGACCCACAGTTACCTCTGCTGCAGAGGATAAGTTAATTAGAGTTACCTGTCTCTCATGAGGACCTCCACAGGAAAGGAAGACCCACAGTTACCTCTGCTGCAGAGGATAAGTTAAAGTTACCAGCCCATAAATTGCAGCCCAAATAAAAGCTTTTGAGGTCAAGTAACAGACATCAACTGTTCAGAGGAGACTGTGTGAATCAGGCCTTCATGGTCGAAATGCTGCAAAGAAACCACTACTAAAGGACACCAATAAGAAGAAGAGACTTGTCTCATTCATTGGTCTGATGAATCCAAATGTGATATTTTTGGTTCCAACCGCCGTGTCTTTGTGAGATGCAGAGTAGGTGAATGGATGATCTCCGCACGTGTGGTTCCCACCGTGAAGCATGGAGGAGGTGGTGTGTGGTTCCCACCGTGAAGCATGGAGGAGGTGGTGTGTGATTCCCACCGTGAACCATGGAGGAGGAGGTGTGTGGTTCCCACCGTGAAGCATGGAGGAGGAGGTGTGTGGTTCCCACCGTGAAGCATGGAGGAGGTGGTGTGATGGTGCTTTGCTAGTGACACTCTGCTATTTATTTAGACCACACTTAACCAGCATGGTTACCACAGCGTTCTGCAGTGATCCATCTGGTTGCGCTTAGTGGGATTTGTTTTTCAACAGGACAATGACCCAACACACCTCCAGGCTGAGTAAGAGCTATTTGACCAAGGAGAGTGGAGTGGAGTGCTGCATAAGATGACCACAAACCAATTGAGATGGTTTGGGATGAGTTGGACCGCAGAGTGAAGGAAAAGCAGCCAACAGGTGCTCAGCATATGTGGGAACTCCTTCAAGACTGTTGGAAAAGCATTCCTCATAACGCTTGAGAGAATGCCAAGAGTGTGCAAAGCTGTCATCAAGGCAAAGGGTGACTACTTTGAAGAATCTCAAATATATTTTGATTCGACATGATCCCACATGTGTTATTTGATGTAAAAACTATTATTCTACAATGAAGAAAATAGTAAAAAGAAAAACTGGAATGAGGTGTCCTAACTTTTGACTGGTACTGTACATCACGTCTAACTAAATACAACAACACTTTTACTTTCACCATAGCAACCTACTCTCTCTTCCCTCTCCTCATCATCTATTTCTCTCTCCCCCATTGTTGTGTAAAACTGTCACAATATAAAGATGTGTGAGAGCCACACAGAGCAACGTCAAGAAAAATGAGGTGTCAGAAATACCAAATGTTTCATCTAATACTGAAAGAGTTTAAATATAAACCCTACATGATCAAAAGTATGTGGACCACAGGACCACAACCCACTACTGGGAGGGAACAGGACCACAACCCACTACTGGGAACAGGACCACAACCTACTACTGGGAACAGGACCACAACCCACTACTGGGAGGGAACAGGACCACAACCCACTACTGGGAAGGAACAGGACCACAACCCACTACTGGGAACAGGACCACAACCTACTACTGGGAGGGAACAGGACCACAACCCACTACTGGGAGGGAACAGGACCACAACCCACTACTGGGAACAGGACCACAACCCACTACTGGGAGGGAACAGGACCACAACCCACTACTGGGAGGGAACAGGACCACAACCCACTACTGGGAGGGAACAGGACCACAACCCACTACTGGGAGGGAACAGGACCACAACCCACTACTGGGAGGAACAGGACCACAACCCACTACTGGGAGGGAACAGGACCACAACCCACTACTGGGAGGGAACAGGACCACAACCCACTACTGGGAGGGAACAGGACCACAACCCACTACTGGGAGGGAACAGGACCACAACCCACTACTGGGAGGGAACAGGACCACAACCCACTACTGGGAGGGAACAGGACCACAACCCACTACTGGGAGGGAACAGGACCACAACCCACTACTGGGAACAGGACCACAACCCACTACTGGGAACAGGACCACAACCCACTACTGAACGATCTGAGAGACAAGGCAAGAAGGGCATTCTATGCCATCAAAAGGAACATAAATTTCAACATACCAATTAGGATTTGGCTAAAAATACTTGAATCAGTTATAGAACCCATTGCCCTTTATGGTTGTGAGGTCTGGGGTCCGCTCACCAACCAAGATTTCACAAAATGGGACAAACACCAAATTGAGACTCTGCATGCAGAATTCTGCAAAAATATCCTCCGTGTACAACGTAGAACACCAAATAATGCATGCAGAGCAGAAATAGACCGATACCCACTAATTATCAAAATCCAGAATAGAGACGTTCAATTCTACAACCACCTAAAAGGAAGCGATTCCCAAACCTTCCATAACAAAGCTATCACCTACAGAGTGATGAACCTGGAGGAGTCCACTAAGCAAGCTGGTCCTGGGGCTCTGTTCACAAACACACCCTACAGAGTCCCAGGACAGCAGCACAATTAGACCCAACCAAATCATGAGAAAACAAAAAGATAACTACTTGACACATTGGAAAGAATTGCCAAAAAAACAGAGCAAACTAGAATGCTATTTGGCCCTAAACAGAGAGTACACAGTGACAGAATACCTGACCACTGTGACTGACCCAAAATTAAGGAAAGCTTTGACTATGTACATACTCAGTGAGCATAGCCTTGCTATTGAGAAAGGCCGCCGTAGGCAGACATGACTCTCAAGAGAAGACAGGCTATGTGCTCACTGCCCACAAAATGAGGTGGAAACTGAGCTGCACTTCCTAACCTCCTGCCCAATGTATGACCATATTAGAGAGACATATTTCCCCCCAGATCACACAGATCCACAAAGAATTCGAAAACAAATCCAATTTTGATAAACTCCCATATCTACTGGGTGAAATTCCACAGTGTGCCACCACAGCAGCAATATTTGTGACGTGTTGCCACGAGAAAAGGGCAACCAGTGAAGAACAAACACCGTTGTAAATACAACCCATATTTATGCTTATTTATTTTATCTTATGTCCTTTAACCATTTGTACATTGTTAAAACACACACACACACTGCTAAAAAAAATAAAGGGAACACTAAAATAACACATCCTAGATCTGAATGAATGAAATATTCTTATTAAATACTTTTTTCTTTACATAGTTGAATGTGCTGACAACAAAATCACACAAAAATTATCAATGGAAATCAAATTTATCAACCCATGGAGGTCTGGATTTGGAGTCACACTCAAAATTAAAGTGGAAAACCACACTACAGGCTGATTCAACTTTGATGTAATGTCCTTAAAACAAGTCAAAATGAGGCTCAGTAGTGTGTGTGGTCTAGCATTGTCTTGCATTAGGAGGAACCCAGGGCCAATCGCACCAGCATATAGTCTTACAAGGGGTCTCATCTCGGTACCTAATGGCAGTCAGGCTACCTTAACCTTAACATTAGAAGCCTCCTCCCTAAGTTTGTTCTATTCACTGCTTTAGCACACTCTGCCAACCTAGCTGTGTCTGAATCCTGGCTTAGGAAGACCACCAAAAATTCAGAAATTTTAATTCCAAACTACAAAATTTTCAGACAAGATAGAACTGCCAAAGGAGGCGGTGTTGCAATCTACTGCAAAGATAGCCTGCAGAGTTCTGTCCTACTATCCAGGTCTGTACCCAAACAATTTGAACTTCTACTTTTAAAAATCCATCTCTCTAAAAACAAGTCTCTCACCGTTGCCGCCTGCTGTAGACCACCCTCTGCCCCCAGCTGTGCTCTGGACACCATATGTGAACTGATTGCCCCACATCTATCTTCAGAGTTCGTACTGTTAGGTGAGCTAAACTGGGACATGCTCAACACCCCAGCCATCCTACAATCTAAACTTGATGCCCTCAATCTCACAAAAATTATCAATGAACCTACCAGGTACCTCCTTAAAGCCTTAAACACGGGCACCCTCATAGATATCATCCTAACCAACTTGCCCTCTAAATACACCTCTGCTGTCTTCAACCAAGATCTCAGCGATCACTGCCTCATTGCCTGCATCCGTAATGGGTCAGCGGTCAAACGACCTCCACTCATCACTGTCAAACGCTCCCTGAAACACTTCAGCGAACAGGCCTTTCTAATCGACCTGGCCGGGGTATCCTGGAAGGATATTGATCTCATCCCGTCAGTAGAGGATGCCTGGATATTTTTTTTTTAAATGCCTTCCTAACCATCTTAAATAAACATGCCCCATTCAAGAAATTTAGAACCAGGAACAGATATAGCCCTTGGTTCTCCCCAGACCTGACTGCCCTTAACCAACACAAAAACATCCTATGGCGTTCTGCATTAGCATCGAACAGCCCCCGTGATATGCAGCTGTTCAGGGAAGCTAGAAACCATTATACACAGGCAGTTAGAAAAGCCAAGGCTAGCTTTTTCAAGCAGAAATTTGCTTCCTGCAACACTAACTCAAAAAAGTTCTGGGACACTGTAAAGTCCATGGAGAATAAGAGCACCTCCTCCCAGCTGCCCACTGCACTGAAGATAGGAAACACTGTCACCACTGATAAATCCACCATAATTGAGAATTTCAATAAGCATTTTTCTACGGCTGGCCATGCTTTCCACCTGGCTACCCCTACCAACAGCACTGCACCCCCAACAGCAACTCGCCCAAGCCTTCCCCATTTCTCCTTCTCCCAAATCCGTTCAGCTGATGTTCTGAAAGAGCTGCAAAATCTGGACCCCTACAAATCAGCCGGGCTAGACAATCTGGACCCTTTCTTTCTAAAATGATCTGCCGAAATTGTCGCCACCCCTATTACTAGCCTCTTCAACCTCTCTTTTGTGTCGTCTGAGATTCCCAAAGATTGGAAAGCAGCTGCGGTCATCCCGCTCTTCAAAGGGGGGGACACTCTTGAACTAAACTGCTACAGGCCTATATCTATCCTACCATGCCTTTCTAAGGTCTTCGAAAAGCCAAGTCAACAAACAGATTACCGACCATTTCGAATCTCACCATACCTTCTCTGCTATGCAATCTGGTTTCAGAGCTGGGGGTGCACCTCAGCCACGCTCAAGGTCCTAAACGATATCTTAACCACCATCGATAAGAAACATTACTGTGCAGCCGTATTCATTGATCTGGCCAAGGCTTTCGACTCTGTCAATCACCACATCCTCAACAGCAGACTCGACAGCCTTGGCTTCTCAAATGATTGCCTCGCCTGGTTCACCAACTACTTCTCTGATAGAGTTCAGTGTGTCAAATCGGAGGGTCTGCTGTCCGGACCTCTGGCAGTCTCTATGGGGGTGCCACAGGGTTCAATTCTTGGACCGACTCTCTTCTCTGTATACATCAATGAGGTCGCTCTTGCTGCTGGTGAGTCCCTGATCCACCTCTACGCAGACGACACCATTCTGTATGTTAAATAAAGGTGAAATAAAACATTTTAAAAAATACCTCTGCACATAGAGGGCTGTGCGGCCCACCAAAGAAATGCCACCCCACACCATGACTGACCCACCGCCAAACCGGCCATGCTGGAGGATGTTGCGGGCAGCAGAACATTCTACACGTCGTCTCCAGACTCTGTCACGTCTGTCACGTGTGCTCAGTGTGAACCTGCTGTCATCTGTGGATAGCACAGGGCGCCAGTGGCGAATTTGCCAATCTTGTTGGGCTGTAAGCACAACCCCCACCTGCACAACCCCCACCTGTTGACATCAGGCCCTCATACCATCCTCATGGAGTCTGTTTCTGACCGTTTGAGCAGACACATGCACATCTGTGGCCTACTGGAGGTCATTTTGCAGGGCTCTGGCAGTGCTCCTCCTGCTCCTCCTTGCAAAAGGCGGAGGTAGCGGGCCTGCTGCTGGGTTGTTGCCCTCCTACGGCCTCCTCCACATCTCCTGATGTACTGGCCTGTCTCCTGGTAGCGCCTCCGTGCTCTGGACACTACGCTGACAGACACAGCAAACCTTGCCACAGCTCGCATTGATGTGCCATCCTGGATGAGCTGCACTACCTGAGCCACTTGTGTGGGTTGTAGACTCCGTCTCATGCCACCACTAGAGTGAAAGCACCGCCAGCATTCAATCACCACCTTCCGGAGACACCTGAAACCCCACCTCTTTAAGGAATACCTAGGATGGTTAATTGCCTAATCCCTCTCTACCCCATTTGCCCCATAAGTTTTAGATGCACTATTGTTAAGTGACTGTCCCACTGGATCACCCCACCCCCTAAGTTTTAGATGCACTATTGTTAAGTGACTGTCCCACTGGATGTCATAAGGTGAATGCACTTTTGTTTATCATCTCGCTCTGGATAAGAGCGTCTGCTAAATGACTTAAATGTAAATGTAAATGTAAAAGTGACCAAAACATCAGCCAGGAAGCATAGGAACTGAGAAGTGGTCTGTGGTCCCCACCTGCAGAACCACTCCTTTATTGGGGGTGTCTTGAACATAATTGCCTATAATGTCCACCTGTTGTCTATTCCATTTGCACAACAGCATGTGAAATTTATTGTCAATCAGTGTTGCTTCCTAAGTGGACAGTTTGATTTCTCAGAAGTGTGATTGACTTGGAGTTACATTGTGTTGTTTAAGTGTCCCTTTATTTTTTTGAGCAGTGTATATATATATATATATATAATAAGACATTTGTAATGTCTTTATTGTTTTGAAACTTCTGTATGTGTAATGTTTACTGTTCATTTTTATTGTTTATTTCACTTTTGTATATCATCTACCTCACGTGCTTTGGCAATGTTAACAGATGTTTCCCATGCCAATAAAGCCCTTCGAATTGAATATAATTGAGAGACAGAGAGAGAGACAGAGAGAGAGATTCAGAGAGAGAGAGAATACCAGAGAGACAGACCTACACAGAGAGACCACTGATAAACAACCCCTAGAGAGAATACCAGAGAAACAACAGACACAGAGAGACAGAGAGAGAGACAGAGACAGAGAAAGTGCAGCATGCCAGTGTGTGAGTTCCAGTGTGTGAGTGCCAGTGAAAACCACTGATAAACAACGTGCCAGTGTGACAAACAACCCCTGAGTGCCAGTGTAAACAACAACCCCTACCACAGTAAAGACAATCCTGTCTCATCAAGAAGGAGCAGCTTAAGAACAGAACAAAGAACTGGCAACCCCTTCCACCACAGAATACCACTGATAAACAACCCCTACCACCACAGAATACCACTGATAAACAACAACCCCTACCACCACAGAATACCACTGATAAACAACAACCCCAACCCCTGCTAGCCTCTCTACACTGGCTTCCTGTCAAAGCAAGGGCTGATTAAGGTTTTACTGCTAACCTACAAAGCATTACATGGGCTTGCCACCTATCTCTCTGATTTGGTTCTGCCTTACATACCTACACGTACGCTATGGTCACAAGATGCAGGCCTCCTTACTGTCCCTAGAATTTCTAAGCAAACAGCTGGAGGCAGGGCTTTCTCCTATAGAGCTCCATTTTTATGGAACGGTCTGCCTACCCATGTCAGAGACGCAAACTCGGTCTCAACCTTTAAGTCTTTACTGAAGACTCATCTCTTCAGTGGGTCATATGATTGAATGTATTCTGGCCCAGGAGTGTGAAGGTGAACGGAAAGGCTCTGGAGCGACGAACCCCCGTTGCTGTCTCTGCCTGGCCGGTTCCCCTCTGTCCACTGGGATTCTTTGCCTCTTACCCTATTACAGGGGCTGAGTCACTGGCTCACTGGGGCTATTTCATACCGTCCCTAGGAGGGGTGCGTAACTTGAGTGGGTTGAGTCACTGATGTGATCTTCCTGTCCGGGTTGGCGACCCCCTTGGGTTGTGCCGTGACGGAAATCTTTGTAGGCTATACTCGGCCTTGTCTCAGGATGGTAAGTTGGTGGTTGAAGATATCCCTCTAGTGGTGTGAGGGCGGTGCTTTGGCAAAGTGGGTGGGGTTATATCCTTCCTGTTTAGCCCTGTCCGGGGGTGTCCTCGGATGGGGCCACAGTGTCTCCCGTCCCCTCCTGTCTCAGCCTCCAGTATTTATGCTGCAGCAGTTTTTGTGTTGGGGGGCTAGGGTCAGTTTGTTATATCAGGAGTACATCTCCTGCATTATCCAGTGTCCTGTGTGAATTTAATTATCTCTCTCTCTCAGGACCTGTGCCCTAGGACCATCCCTCAGGACTACCTGACCTGATGACTCCTAGCTGTCCCCAGTACACCTGGCCGTGCTGCTGCTCCAGTTTCAACTGTTCTGCCTGCAGCTATCACTTTCAACAATGTAGAACCCCGTAGGTCCATTTCATACGACACTATCAACAACGTAGAACCCCGTAGGTCTGTTTTATGGACCGTTTTGGGAAGCTTAGCTCATTAAACACCACACCTATGGCTATAGTAGTAGGCTGAACAACACACACCTCAAACACACCTCAAACACACCTCAAACACACCATGTACTCACCCTGTAGAGAGTGTGTGTGTTGGCCTTGAGGCATGGGACCAGGTAGTTGTAGATCTGTAGACTATAGTAGTAGGCTGCTAGCTGCAGGGACAGGGCCGAGTGGGACTGCTTCTCAAAACACCTGTTAGCATCCAGGACCTGGGGGGGGGGGTACCAGTGTGGAGTATACAGGTGAAAAGAGGTCAGCATACGGATGAATGTAACTGACCAATCAGAGAGCAGAGCGTGTGTGTTACCTGCGGCAGAGCCAGGAGATAGGCCAGAGCCAGGGTCATGTCTCTGGGAAAGGCATCACTGGCCAGCTGCAGCAGTACTGAGAGAGAGAGAGACAGGAAACGGTAACGCATGTTTCCCATGCCAATAAAGACCCTTGAATTGACCTGAGAAAGAGTGGGGGGACTTCACTTGCTTTGGAAATGTTAACATTTCACGTTTCCCATGCCAATAAAGACCTTACAACTGACATTTAATTGAGAGAGAGTGTGGAGGAGAGGGGGAGCGGTGGGAAGGAGAGAGGGAGAGAGAGAGGGAGCGAGAGGAGGGACTAAAGCTGAACTCTACCATCAAGAGAGAGAGAGGAGGGACTAAAGCTGAACTCTACCATCAAGAGAGAGAGGAGGAGGAGGGACTAAAGCTGAACTCTACCCAGAGAGAGGAGGAGGAGGGACTAAAGCTGAACTCTACCCAGAGAGAGGAGGAGGAGGAGGGACTAAAGCTGAACTCTACCATCAAGAGAGAGGAGGGACTAAAGCTGAACTCTACCATCAAGAGAGGAGGAGGGACTAAAGCTGAACTCTACCATCAAGAGAGAGGAGGGACTAAAGCTGAACTCTACCATCAAGAGAGAGAGAGGAGGGACTAAAGCTGAACTCTACCATCAAGAGAGAGAGAGGGGAGGAGGAGGGACTAAAGCTGAACTCTACCATCAAGAGAGAGAGAGGGGAGGAGGATGGACTAAAGCTGAACTCTACCATCAAGAGAGAGAGAGGGGAGGAGGATGGACTAAAGCTGAACTCTACCATCAAGAGAGAGAGAGGAGGGACTAAAGCTGAACTCTACCATCAAGAGAGGAGGAGGGACTAAAGCTGAACTCTACCATCAAGAGAGGAGGAGGGACTAAAGCTGAACTCTACCATCAAGAGAGAGGAGGGACTAAAGCTGAACTCTACCATCAAGAGAGGAGGAGGGACTAAAGCTGAACTCTACCATCAAGAGAGAGAGGAGGAGGAGGGACTAAAGCTGAACTCTACCATCAAGAGAGGAGGAGGGACTAAAGCTGAACTCTACCATCAAGTGAGGAAGAGGGACTAAAGCTGAACTCTACCATCAAGAGAGAGGAAGAGGGACTAAAGCTGAACTCTACCATCAAGAGAGGAGGAGGGACTAAAGCTGAACTCTACCATCAAGAGAGGAAGAGGGACTAAAGCTGAACTCTACCATCAAGAGAGAGGAAGAGGGACTAAAGCTGAACTCTACCATCAAGAGAGGAGGAGGGACTAAAGCTGAACTCTACCATCAAGAGAGGAGGAGGGACTAAAGCTGAACTCTACCATCAAAAGAGAGAGGAGGAAGAGGGACTAAAGCTGAACTCTACCATCAAGAGAGAGATGGGAGGAGGGACTAAAGCTGAACTCTACCATCAAGAGAGAGAGGGGAGGGACTAAAGCTGAACTCTACCATCAAGAGAGAAAAGGAGGGACTAAAGCTGAACTCTACCATCAAGAGAGAGGAGGGACTAAAGCTGAACTCTACCATCAAGAGAGGAGGAGGGACTAAAGCTGAACTCTACCATCAAGAGAGAGAGGAGGAGGAGGGACTAAAGCTGAACTCTACCATCAAGAGAGAGAGGAGGAGGAGGGACTAAAGCTGAACTCTACCAAGAGAGAGGAGGAGGGACTAAAGCTGAACTCCACCATCAAGAGAGAGAGGAGGAGGAGGGACTAAAGCTGAACTCTACCAAGAGAGAGGAGGAGGGACTAAAGCTGAACTCTACCATCAAGAGAGAGAGGAGGGACTAAAGCTGAACTCTACCATCAAGAGAGAGAGGAGGAGGAGGGACTAAAGCTGAACTCAACCAAGAGAGAGGAGGAGGGACTAAAGCTGAACTCCACCATCAAGAGAGAGAGGAGGGACTAAAGCTGAACTCTACCATCAAGGGAGAGATGAACACCGGAAATGCAATAATTAGTAGCTAAACTATCATTAACAAAATAAAACAGTGAGTAAACGTCATTTCCTTTCCACTACATCCCTGGTTGGGTCTGGCAAAACCCATTCATAAACATCAACATCCTGCCAGACAGGATCCACATTTGCCCGGCATTTCAGCTCCCAATGTAACCTTTGGCGTCACCTAATCAGTCAGTTCTGTACCTGCCTGACTGAGTGGCATTGTGGGTAGAATGAGCGACAACAAGAGAGCGAAACACTTCGGGAAATACAACTCAGTAGTCTGCTTGGAAATTAATTATCAAGACCAATACATTTTTCATATGAACATATTCGATCGTTTTCTGTTCTCCTCATTATAAATCGAGTACTTGTGAAGTACCAACTTGAGATAATGTCTGGTTTTTAAGATAATCCAGTACTTGAATTTCCTAAATTAAGTGCTTAAAGTACCTCAAGCACTATGTGATAGGGCGAGAAAAAGAGAGCGAGAACGAGCGAGAGAGAGCGAGAACGAGAGAGAGAGCGAGAGAACAAGAGAGAATAAAAGAACGAAAGAGAGCGAGGAGAAGAGAGGAGAAGAGAGTGAGACAGCGAGAGAGCAAAGCTGAACTCTACCAAGAGAGAGGAGGAGGGACTAAAGCTGAACTCCACCATCAAGAGAGAGAGGAGGAGGGACTAAAGCTGAACTCTACCAAGAGAGGAGGAGGAGGGACTAAAGCTGAACTCTACCAAGAGAGGAGGAGGGACTAAAGCTGAACTCTACCAAGAGAGAGGAGGAGGAGGGACTAAAGCTGAACTCTACCCAGAGAGAGGAGGAGGAGGGACTAAAGCTGAACTCTACCCAGAGAGAGGAGGAGGAGGGACTAAAGCTGAACTCTACCAAGAGAGAGGAGGAGGAGGGACTAAAGCTGAACTCTACCATCAAGAGAGAGAGGAGGAAGAGGGACTAAAGCTGAACTCTACCAAGAGAGGAGGAGGAGGGACTAAAGCTGAACTCTACCAAGAGAGGAGGAGGAGGGACTAAAGCTGAACTCTACCAAGAGAGAGGAGGAGGAGGGACTAAAGCTGAACTCTACCCAGAGAGAGGAGGAGGAGGGACTAAAGCTGAACTCTACCCAGAGAGAGGAGGAGGAGGGACTAAAGCTGAACTCTACCCAGAGAGAGGAGGAGGAGGGACTAAAGCTGAACTCTACCCAGAGAGAGGAGGAGGAGGGACTAAAGCTGAACTCTACCAAGAGAGAGGAGGAGGAGGGACTAAAGCTGAACTCTACCATCAAGAGAGAGAGGAGGAAGAGGGACTAAAGCTGAACTCTACCATCAAGAGAGAGAGGAGGAAGAGGGACTAAAGCTGAACTCTACCATCAAGAGAGAGAGGAGGAAGAGGGACTAAAGCTGAACTCTACCATCAAGAGAGAGAGGAGGAGGAGGGACTAAAGCTGAACTCTACCCAGAGAGAGGAGGAGGAGGGACTAAAGCTGAACTCTACCAAGAGAGAGGAGGAGGAGGGACTAAAGCTGAACTCTACCAAGAGAGAGGGACTAAAGCTGAACTCTACCAAGAGAGAGAGCTACCATCAAAACACTTTCTCCCTGCCCCCATACAGCGGGTGAATGACAGTCCGAGCACCTCAAACAGGAGCAACGGGCACCCAACCCAGACCAGCTGGAGACCCTCCCAGACCTGCAAGACCTCCTCCTGAGGGACCTGCACCGAGAGAACCCACGCCCAGAGGACCCACGCCCAGAGAACCCACGCCCAGAGGACCCACGCCCAGAGGACCCACGCCCAGAGGACCCACGCCCAGAGGACCCACGTCCAGAGAACCCACGTCCAGAGGACCCACGCCCAGAGGACCCACGCCCAGAGGACCCACGCCCAGAGGACCCACGCCCAGAGGACCCACGCCCAGAGGACCCACGCCCAGAGGACCCACGCCCAGAGAACCCACGCCCAGAGAACCCACGCCCAGAGAACCCACGCCCAGAGGACCCACGCCCAGAGAACCCACGCCCAGAGAACCCACGCCCAGAGGACCCACGCCCAGAGGACCCACGCCCAGAGGACCCACGCCCAGAGGACCCACGCCCAGAGGACCCACGCCCAGAGAACCCACGCCCAGAGAACCCACGCCCAGAGAACCCACGCCCAGAGAACCCACGCCCAGAGAACCCACGCCCAGAGAACCCACGCCCAGAGAACCCACCCCAGAGAACCCACGCCCAGAGAACCCACGCCCAGAGAACCCACGCCCAGAGAACCCACGCCCAGAGGACCCACGCCCAGAGGACCCACGCCCAGAGGACCCACGCCCAGAGAACCCACGCCCAGAGAACCCACGCCCAGAGAACCCACGCCCAGAGAACCCACACCCAGAGAACCCACGCCCAGAGAACCCACACCCAGAGAACCCACACCCAGAGAACCCACGCCCAGAGGACCCACGCCCAGAGGACCCACACCCAGAGGACCCACACCCAGAGGACCTACACCCAGAGGACCTACACCCAGAGGACCTACACCCAGACCACAGCATCCCCAGCCACATCCCAATCAGCTAATACCCCCCCAAACAAACCCTGACCACACACTATATTGGCCTCCCCCATATCAGACAGCAAGATATGTTACCCGATTCAGGAAACTAGGCGTATGTCGCAAGTCACGACTTTACAGGAGAGCCGTTTCAATGTAAATGATGTCATCCTGTGTGCTACCTATATCCCCCCACTAGAATCCCCTATATCCCCCCCACTAGAATCCCCTATATCCCCTCACTAGAATCCCCTATATCCCCCACTAGAATCCCCTATATCCCCCACTAGAATCCCCTATATCCCCCCACTAGAATCCTGCTGTATCCTGCGTGCTAACTACGTCCCCCCACTACAATCCCCTATATCCCCCCACTAGAATCCTGCTGTATCCTGTATGCTAACTACATCCCCACACTAGAATCCCCTATATCCCCCCACTAGAATCCCCTATATCCCCCCACTAGAATCCCCTATATCCCCCACTAGAATCCCCTATATCCCCCACTAGAATCCCCTATATCTAGAATCCCCTATATCCCCCACTAGAATCCCCTATATCCCCCCACTAGAATCCCCCCCCCACTAGAATCCCCTATATCCCCCACTAGAATCCCCTATATCCCCCCACTAGAATCCCCTATATCCCCCACTAGAATCCCCCCCCCACTAGAATCCTGCCCTGTGTGCTACCTATATCCCCCACTAGAATCCCTATATCCCCCCCACTAGAATCCCCTATATCCCCCACTAGAATCCCCTATATCCCCCACTAGAATCCCCTATATCCCCCCACTAGAATCCTGCTGTATCCTGTGTGCTACCTATATCCCCCCCACTAGAATCCCCTATATCCCCCCACTAGAATCCCCTATATCCCCCCACTAGAATCCCCTATATCCCCCACTAGAATCCCCTATATCCCCCCACTAGAATCCTGCTGTATCCTGTGTGCTACCTATATCCCCCCACTAGAATCCCCATTCTTTAATGAAGACAGCTTCTCCATCCTAGAGGGGGAGATCAATCATTTCCAGGCCCAGGGACATGTACTTAGTCTGTGGTGACCTAAATGCCAGAACTGGACAAGAACCTGACACCCTCAGCACACAGGGGGACAAACACCTACCTGGAGGTGACAGCATTCCCTCCCCCATATGCCCCTCCAAGGCACAACTACGACAACATAAGCTAAATCAGTCTATTTGAAAAGAGCATTACTCAATCATGAGGCATCAAAGCCAAAGGAACTGAATAACATTAAGAAATGCTACAGATGGAAGGAGTGTAGTGTGGAAACCTACCAAAAAAACTATTAGACAACAACAAATTCAATCCCTTCTAGGTTTCACTGTGATAGTGAAGGTAGAACATCTAAACAGTATATTTGACCTCTCAGCTTCCCTATCAAATCTAAAAATTGAGTCTACTCCTTCACTATGGAGAATCACTAAATCAATACAAAAATAAACTAGGGAAAAAGAAGGAACAGCACGTCAGAAATCAGCTCAGTAGAAACCATAGAATCTAACAATTCCTGGGAAAATAGGGAAACTCGAAACAAACAACAAATAATGACCTAAAACGGAGATGTTTGGGTAAACCACTTCTCCTTTTATCCCTATAACAAAGAATGAATTGCAAAAATATATACAAAATCAACAACAAATCTTAGAATCAACTGTTAAAGTCTACCAGAACCCACTGGATTCCAGAACCCACTGGATTCCAGAACCCACTGGATTCTCCAATTCCCTTGAATGAGCTATAGGACAAAATACGTACCCTCCAACCCAAAAAGGCCTGTGGTGTTGGTGGTATCCTCAATTAAATGATAAAATATACAGACCACAAATTCCAATTGGCTATACTTAAACTCTTTAACATCATCCTCAGCTCTGGCATCTTCCCCAATATTTGGAACCAAATGTGACCCCGGTAACTACTGGGGGATATGGGTCAACAGCAACCTTAGGAAAATCCTCTGCATTATCAATAACAGCAGACTTGTCCCGTTTCCTCAGCGAAAACAATGTACTGAACAAATGTCAAATTGGCTTTTTACCAAATTACCGTACAACAGACCACACATTCACCCTGCACACCCTAATTGACAAACAAATGAACCAAAACAAAGACAAAGTCTTCTCATGCTTTGTTGATTTAAAAAATGTTTGACTCAATTTGGCATGAGGGCCTGCTATACAAACTGATGGAAAGTGGAAAGAGGTGGGAAAACATACAACATTATAACATCCATGTACACAAACAAGTGTGCGGTTAAAAATGGCAAAAAACACATTTCTTCCCACAAGGCCGTGGGGTGAGACAGGGATGCAGCTTAAGCCCCACCCTCTTCAACATATTTATAAATTAATTGGCGAATGTACTAGAACAGTTCCTCCCTCCCTCGGGCTTTATTGGCATGGGAAACATATGTTTACATTACCAAAGCAAGTGAAATATATAAACAAAATGTAAATAAACATTACAAATTAACAGTGAACATTACACTCACAAAAGTATCAAAATAATAAACATTTCATATGTCATATTGTGTCTATATACAGTGTTGTAACGATGTACAAATAGTTAAAGTACAAAAGGGAAATTAAAACAAAAATATGGGTTGAGTTTACAGTGGTGTTTTTTCTCTCCCTCCCTCCCCCAGTGTGTGTTTGTGTATTACCCTCTGTGGCAGGGAACAGGGTCTGTCCCTCTGTCTTGGTCTCAGCCAGCTTCCCAGTCCGCAGTAGAACCTCAGCAAACTGCTCCTGAGGTACGGCATCATACGACCCATACACATCTTCACTCTGAGAGAGACAAGAGGTTTAGAATTTAGAATGAGAAGGGGTGAAGTCATGGGCGGGCCTGGGAGGCCATAGGCCCACCCACCTGGCAGCCAAGCCATAGGCCCACCCACCTGGCAGCCAGGCCATAGGCCCACCCACCTGGCAGCCAGGCCATAGGCCCACCCACCTGGCAGCCAGGCCATAGGCCCACCCACCTGGCAGCCAGGCCATAGGCCCACCCACCTGGCAGCCAGGCCATAGGCCCACCCACCTGGCAGCCAAGCCATAGGCCCACCCACCTGGCAGCCAAGCCATAGGCCCACCCACCTGGCAGCCAGGCCATAGGCCCACCCACCTGGCAGCCAGGCCATAGGCCCACCCACCTGGCAGCCAGGCCAGGCCATAGGCCCACCCACTGGGGAGCCAGGCCATAGGCCCACCCACCTGGCAGCCAGGCCATAGGCCCACCCACTGGGGAGCCTAGCCAATCAGAATGAGTTTTTCCCCACAATCTGGCTTCATTACAGAAATAATTACACCCCCCCCCCCAGACAATCCCACAGGTGAAGAAGCCTGGATGTGGATGTCCTGGGTTGGCGTGGTTACACATGAGGCCGGTTAACCGGTTGGCTGCATATGGTAGAGATATGATCATTCAACAGTTCTGGTGGACATTGTTGCAGTCAGCATACCAATTGCACACTCCCTCAAAACTTGGTACACCTGAGCGATTAGTTATTATTGTGTTGTGTGACAAAACTGCACACTTGAAAAGTGGCCTTTTATTGTCCCCAACACAAAGTGTAATGATCATGCTGTTTAATCAGCTTCTTGCTATGCCACAGCTGTCAGGTGGATGGAAACAGCAGAGGGAGCACCCCCCCCTATCCACATTGACGGGATCGCAGTGGTCCTTCTGTAGCTCAGTTGGTAGAGCATGGCGCTTGTAACGCCAGGGTAGTGGGTTCGATTCCCGGGACCACCCATACGTAGAATGTATGCACACATGACTGTAAGTCGCTTTGGATAAAAGTGTCTGCTAAATGGCATATATTATTATTATTATTAAGGTAGAAAGCATCAAGTTCCTCAGCAAACACATCACTGACAAAATTACATGGTCCACCCACAGAGACAGTGTTGTGAAGAACGCGCCCATGTGACCAATAACATCTGCTAACCATGTGTATGTGACCAATAACATCTGCTAACCATGTGTATGTGACCAATAACATCTGCTAACCATGTGTATGTGACCAATAACATCTGCTAACCATGTGTATGTGACCAATAACATCTGCTAACCATGTGACCAATAACATCTGCTAACCATGTGACCAATAACATCTGCTAACCATGTGACCAATAACATCTGCTAACCATGTGACCAATAACATCTGCTAACCATGTGACCAATAACATCTGCTAACCATGTGACCAATAACATCTGCTAACCATGTGACCAATAACATCTGCTAACCATGTGACCATTAACATCTGCTAACCATGTGACCATTAACATCTGCTAACCATGTGACCATTAACATCTGCTAACCATGTGACCAATAACATCTGCTAACCATGTGACCAATAACATCTGTGACCAATAACATCTGCTAACCAGGTGACCATTAACATCTGTTAACCACGTGACCATTAACATCTGTTAACCACGTGACCATTAACATCTGTTAACCACGTGACCAATAACATCTGTTAACCATGTGTATGTGACCAATAACATCTGATAACCATGTGTATGTGACCAATAACATCTGTTAACCATGTGTATGTGACCAATAACATCTGTTAACCATGTGTATGTGACCAATAACATCTGCTAACCATGTGACCAATCACATCTGCTAACCATGTGACCAATCACATCTGCTAACCACGTGACCAATCACATCTGCTAACCATGTGACCAATAACATCTGCTAACCATGTGACCAATAACATCTGCTAACCATGTGACCAATAAAATCTGCTAACCATGTGACCAATAACATCTGCTAACCATGTGACCAATAACATCTGCTAACCACGTGACCAATCACATCTGCTAACCACGTGACCAATCACATCTGCTAACCATGTGACCAATAACATCTGCTAACCATGTGACCAATAACATCTGCTAACCATGTGACCAATAACATCTGCTGACCATGTGTATGTGACCAATAACATCTGCTAACCATGTGTATGTGACCAATAACATCTGCTGACCATGTGTATGTGACCAATAACATCTGCTAACCATGTGTATGTGACCAATAACATCTGCTAACCATGTGTATGTGACCAATAACGTCTGCTAACCATGTGACCAATAACATCTGCTAACCATGTGACCATTAACATCTGCTAACCATGTGACCATTAACATCTGCTAACCATGTGACCAATAACATCTGCTAACCATGTGACCAATAACATCTGCTAACCATGTGACCAATAACATCTGTTAACCATGTGACCAATAACATCTGCTAACCATGTGACCATTAACATCTGCTAACCATGTGACCATTAACATCTGCTAACCATGTGACCATTAACATCTGCTGACCATGTGACCATTAACATCTGCTGACCATGTGTATGTGACCAATAACATCTGCTAACCATGTGACCAATAACATCTGCTGACCATGTGTATGTGACCAATAACATCTGCCAACCATGTGACCAATAACATCTGCTAACCATGTGTATGTGACCAATAACGTCTGCTAACCATGTGTATGTGACCAATAACGTCTGCTAACCATGTGACCAATAACATCTGCTAACCATGTGTATGTGACCAATAACATCTGCTAACCATGTGTATGTGACCAATAACATCTGCTAACCACCTGACCAATAACATCTGCTAACCACGTGACCAATAAAATCTGCTAACCACCTGACCAATAACATCTGCTAACCACCTGACCAATAACATCTGCTAACCACCTGACCAATAACATCTGCTAACCACCTGACCAATAACATCTGTGACCAATAACATCTGCTAACCTGACCAATAACATCTGCTAACCACCTGACCAATAACATCTGCTAACCACGTGACCAAACATCTGCTAACCATGTGACCAATAACATCTGCTAACCATGTGACCAATAACATCTGCTAACCACGTGACCAATCACATCTGCTAACCATGTGACCAATAACATCTGCTAACCACGTGACCAATAACATCTGCTAACCATGTGACCAATAACATCTGCTAACCATGTGACCAATAAAATCTGCTAACCATGTGACCAATAAAATCTGCTAACCATGTGACCAATAAAATCTGCTAACCATGTGACCAATAAAATCTGCTAACCATGTGACCAATAACATCTGTTAACCATGTGTATGTGACCAATAACATCTGTTAACCATGTGTATGTGACCAATAACATCTGCTAACCATGTGACCAATAACATCTGCTAACCACCTGACCAATAACATCTGCTAACCACCTGACCAATAACATCTGCTAACCACCTGACCAATAACATCTGCTAACCACCTGACCAATAACATCTGCTAACCATGTGACCAATAACATCTGCTAACCATGTGACCAATAACATCTGCTAACCATGTGACCAATAACATCTGCTAACCATGTGACCAATAACATCTGCTAACCATGTGACCAATAACATCTGCTAACCATGTGACCAATAAAATCTGCTAACCATGTGACCAATAAAATCTGTTAACCATGTGTATGTGACCAATAACATCTGCTAACCATGTGACCAATAACATCTGCTAACCATGTGACCAATAACATCTGCTAATCATGTGACCAATAAAATCTGCTAACCATGTGACCAATAAAATCTGCTAACCATGTGACCAATAACATCTGTTAACCATGTGTATGTGACCAATAAAATCTGCTAACCATGTGACCAATAAAATCTGATAACCATGTGACCAATAACATCTGCTGACCATGTGACCAATACTATTGTTCAGTATAGTATAATATATATACTATTGTTCAGTATAGTATAATATATATACGATTGTTCAGTATAGTATAATATATATACTATTGTTCAGTATAGTATAATATATATACTATTGTTCAGTATAGTATAATATATATACTATTGTTCAGTACTGGAAGTAAACATTAAAACACCTTCAGAGTTACAGCAGTCTATTGTATCTGGGCTGTAGCTGAGCAGCCGGAGATCCCTGTTTGTTTTGTTTTGTGACAAAAGTTCGGAAAACAAAGAATTGAAAATAGTTCCCGCATAGAAACTTTATATGTCTGAATTCAGAATAAAATATGCTTTACATAAATAACATTGGCGCTGTGGTATAACTTAAATTGATTGCCGATGTTCTGCCTTTATCAACGTCCCCTTAGGTAGCCTCACTGCAGGATTGTTCGGGAAATCGATGAACGTTTAAATCAAACTATTATATTCATCCGACTTTATAATCGTATTATAGCATGCAACCATACTCAGTGTATAAAGAGGAGCAACAGGACGGACGGACGGACAGGACATACAGACAGGACAGACAGTTAGACAGGACAGACAGACAGGACAGACAGACAGACAGACAGGACAGACAGGACATACAGACAGGACAGACAGGACAGACAGTTAGACAGGACATACAGACAGGACAGACAGACAGACAGGACATACAGACAGGACAGACAGACAGACAGGACATACAGTTAGACAGGACATACAGACAGGACAGACAGTTAGACAGGACATACAGACAGGACAGACAGTTAGACAGGACATACAGACAGGACAGACGGACGGACAGGACATACAGACAGGACAGACAGACAGACAGGACATACAGACAGGACAGACAGACAGACAGGACATACAGACAGGACAGACAGTTAGACAGGACATACAGACAGGACAGACAGTTAGACAGGACATACAGACAGGACATACAGACAGGACATACAGACAGGACAGACAGACAGACAGACATACAGACAGGACAGACAGGACATACAGACAGGACAGACAGTTAGACAGGACATACAGACAGGACAGACGGACGGACAGGACATACAGACAGGACAGACAGTTAGACAGGACATACAGACAGGACAGACAGTTAGACAGGACATACAGACAGGACAGACAGACAGGACATACAGACAGGACAGACAGACAGACAGGACATACAGACAGACAGGACATACAGACAGACAGGACAGACAGGACATACAGACAGGACATACAGACAGACAGGACATACAGACAGGACAGACAGACAGGACAGACAGGACATACAGACAGGACATACAGACAGGACAGACAGTTAGACAGGACATACAGACAGGACAGACAGACAGGACATACAGACAGGACAGACAGACAGACAGGACATACAGACAGGACAGACAGACAGACAGGACAGACAGGACATACAGACAGACAGGACAGACAGGACATACAGACAGACAGGACAGACAGGACATACAGACAGACAGGACAGACAGGACATACAGACAGGACATACAGGACATACATACAGGACAGACAGGACAGGCCAGACAGGACAGACAGGACATACAGGACATACAGACAGGACAAGACAGGACAGACAGGACATACAGACAGGACAGGACAGACAGGACATACAGACAGACAGGACAGACAGGACATACAGACAGACAGGACAGACAGGACATACAGACAGACAGGACAGACAGGACATACAGACATACAGGACAGACAGGACAGACAGACAGGACAGACAGGACATACAGACAGACAGGACAGACAGGACAGACAGGACATACAGACAGACAGGACAGACAGGACAGACAGGACAGACAGACAGGACATACAGACAGGACATACAGACAGGACATACAGACAGGACATACAGACAGGACATACAGACAGACAGGACAGGACAGACAGGACAGGCAGGACAGGCAGGGAAGACAGGACAGGCAGGGAAGACAGGACAGGCAGGGAAGACAGGACAGGCAGGGAAGACAGGACAGGCAGGGAAGACAGGACAGGCAGGGAAGACAGGACAGGCAGGGAAGACAGGACAGGCAGGGAAGACAGGACAGGCAGGGAAGACAGGACAGGCAGGGAAGACAGGACAGGCAGGGAAGACAGGACAGGCAGGGAAGACAGGACAGAGAGAGACAAGACAGAGAGACAGACAGGACAGACAGGGAAGACAGGACAGACAGGGAAGACAGGACAGACAGGGAAGACAGGACAGACAGGACAGAGAGACAGGGAAGACAGGACAGACAGGGAAGACAGGACAGACAGGGAAGACAGGACAGACAGGGAAGACAGGACAGGGAAGACAGGACAGACAGGACAGACAGGGAAGACAGAAAGGGAAGACAGGCCAGACAGGACAGACAGGGAAGACAGGACAGACAGGACAGACAGGGAAGACAGACAGGGAAGACAGACAGGGAAGACAGACAGGGAAGACAGACAGGGAAGACAGACAGGGAAGACAGGACAGGGAAGACAGGAAGACAGGACAGACAGGGAAGACAGGACAGACAGGACAGACAGGGAAGACAGGACAGACAGGACAGACATACTGTATTACTGTATTACAGCAAAACTGGGCGTTATCTTATTAGCGTCCAGGTTACTATCTCGTTGAAAGAGGCAGCTCTAGCCTAGGGCTGGGCGATAAGGCAAAACATTATATCACAGTATTTATCACAGCAAAACTGGGCGGTATTTAATGTTTTTGAATATTAAAAGTTATACATTCGCTTTATGAGTAGTGATCCCAGGGTGCTCTACGAGTAGTGATCCCAGGGTGCTCTATGAGTAGTGAGTGATCCCAGGGTGCTCTACGAGTAGTGATCCCAGGGTGCTCTACGAGTAGTGATCCCAGGGTGCTCTATGAGTAGTGATCCCAGGGTGCTCTATGAGTAGTGATCCCAGGGTGCTCTATGAGTAGTGATCCCAGGGTGCTCTATGAGTAGTGATCCCAGGGTGCTCTACGAGTAGTGACTGATCTCAGGGTGCTCTATGAGTAGTGATCCCAGGGTGCTCTACGAGTAGTGACTGATCTCAGGGTGCTCTATGAGTAGTGAGTGATCCCAGGGTGCTCTACGAGTAGTGAGTGATCCCAGGGTGCTCTATGAGTAGTGAGTGATCCCAGGGTGCTCTACGAGTAGTGAGTGATCCCAGGGTGCTCTATGAGTAGTGAGTGATCCCAGGGTGCTCTACGAGTAGTGAGTGATCCCAGGGTGCTCTACGAGTAGTGAGTGATCCCAGGGTGCTCTATGAGTAGTGATCCCAGGGTGCTCTATGAGTAGTGATCCCAGGGTGCTCTATGAGTAGTGATCCCAGGGTGCTCTATGAGTAGTGATCCCAGGGTGCTCTATGAGTAGTGATCCCAGGGTGCTCTATGAGTAGTGATCCCAGGGTGCTCTATGAGTAGTGATCCCAGGGTGCTCTATGAGTAGTGATCCCAGGGTGCTCTATGAGTAGTGATCCCAGGGTGCTCTATGAGTAGTGATCCCAGGGTGCTCTATGAGTAGTGATCCCAGGGTGCTCTATGAGTAGTGATCCCAGGGTGCTCTATGAGTAGTGATCCCAGGGTGCTCTATGAGTAGTGATCCCAGGGTGCTCTATGAGTAGTGATCCCAGGGTGCTCTATGAGTAGTGATCCCAGGGTGCTCTATGAGTAGTGATCCCAGGGTGCTCTATGAGTAGTGATCCCAGGGTGCTCTATGAGTAGTGAGTAGTGATCCCAGGGTGCTCTATGAGTAGTGAGTAGTGATCCCAGGGTGCTCTATGAGTAGTGAGTAGTGATCCCAGGGTGCTCTATGAGTAGTGAGTGATCCCAGGGTGCTCTATGAGTAGTGATCCCAGGGTGCTCTATGAGTAGTGATCCCAGGGTGCTCTCTATGAGTAGTGAGTGATCCCAGGGTGCTCTATGAGTAGTGAGTGATCCCAGGGTGCTCTATGAGTAGTGATCCCAGGGTGCTCTATGAGTAGTGAGTGATCCCAGGGTGCTCTATGAGTAGTGAGTGATCCCAGGGTGCTTTATGAGTAGTGATCCCAGGGTGCTCTATGAGTAGTGATCCCAGGGTGCTCTATGAGTAGTGAGTGATCCCAGGGTGCTCTATGAGTAGTGAGTGATCCCAGGGTGCTCTATGAGTAGTGATCCCAGGGTGCTCTATGAGTAGTGATCCCAGGGTGCTCTATGAGTAGTGATCCCAGGGTGCTCTATGAGTAGTGAGTGATCCCAGGGTGCTCTATGAGTAGTGAGTGATCCCAGGGTGCTCTATGAGTAGTGAGTGATCCCAGGGTGCTCTATGAGTAGTGAGTGATCCCAGGGTGCTTTATGAGTAGTGAGTGATCCCAGGGTGCTCTACGAGTAGTGAGTGATCCCAGGGTGCTCTATGAGTAGTGAGTGATCCCAGGGTGCTTTATGAGTAGTGAGTGATCCCAGGGTGCTCTACGAGTAGTGACTGATCCCAGGGTGCTTTACGAGTAGTGAGTAGTTATCCCAGGGTGCTCTACGAGTAGTGAGTAGTGATCCCAGGGTGCTCTATGAGTAGTGAGTGATCCCATGGTGCTTTATGAGTAGTGAGTAGTGATCCCAGGGTGCTTTATGAGTAGTGAGTGATCCCAGGGTGCTCTATGAGTAGTGAGTGATCCCAGGGTGCTTTATGAGTAGTGAGTGATCCCAGGGTGCTTTATGAGTAGTGAGTAATGATCCCAGGGTGCTCTATGTGTAGTGAGTAGTGATCCAGGGTGATCTACGAGTAGTGAGTAGTGATCCCAGGGTGCTGTATGAGTAGTGAGTGATCCTAGGGTGCTCTATGAGTAGTGAGTGATCCCAGGGTGCTCTATGAGTAGTGAGTGATCCCAGGGTGATTTATGAGTAGTGAGTGATCCCATGGTGCTCTATGAGTAGTGAGTGATCTCAGGGTGCTTTATGAGTAGTGAGTGATCCCAGGGTGCTTTATGAGTAGTGAGTGATCCTAGGGTGCTCTATGAGTAGTGAGTGATCCTAGGGTGCTCTATGAGTAGTGAGTGATCCTAGGGTGTTCTATGAGTAGTGAGTGATCCCAGGGTGGCAACACATATATTCTAAGTGATGGCACGTTGGCCAATAGAACGGATGGTAGAGGAGGGTTACCCACCCGCCGACAAATTCTCACAAGGCACCCTGACCTCCGCCCCCTGTATCTCTGTCTTTTCGTCATGTGAATGACAGGGATTTGGGACTGGTTTGGGAAAACCAGTATATTCTTCGCATCAGACTCCAGAAGTTATTTTTCGGTCATAAGAGACGATGGCAGCAACATCATGTACATAATTAGTTATAAACAAGGCAACAAAACACAGTTGGTAAGGAGACTAAAACGGCAGCAATCCCCTCCGGCGCCATTAATAGGGTTAGGAAGAGACCGGGGTTATGAATGGACCGGGGTTAGGAAGAGACCGGGGTTAGGAAGAGACCGGGGTTAGGAAGAGACCGGGGTTAGGAAGAGACCGGGGTTAGGAAGAGACCGGGGTTAGGAAGAGACCGGGGTTAGGAAGAGAAGAGACCGGGTTAGGAAGAGAAGAGACCAGGGGAAGAGACCAGGGTTAGAAGAGACCAGGGTTAGGAAGAGACCAGGGTTAGGAAGAGACCAGAGACCAGGGTTAGGAAGAGACCGGGGTTAGGAAGAGACCGGGGTTAGGAAGAGACCGGGGTTAGGAAGAGACCGGGTTAGGAAGAGACCAGGGTTAGGAAGAGACCAGGTTTAGGAAGAGACCAGGGTTATGGAAGAGACCAGGGTTATGAAGGAGACCAGGGTTATGAAGGAGACCAGGGTTTGGAAGAGACCAGGGTTAGACCAGGGTTAGGAAGAGACCAGGGTTAGGAAGAGACCAGGGTTAGGAAGAGACCAGGGTTAGGAAGAGACCAGGGTTAGGAAGAGACCAGGGTTAGGAAGAGACCAGGGTTAGGAAGAGACCAGGGTTAGGAAGAGACCAGGGTTAGGAAGAGACCAGGGTTAGGAAGAGACCAGGGTTAGGAAGAGACCAGGGTTAGGAAGAGACCAGGGTTAGGAAGAGACCAGGGTTAGGAAGAGACCAGGGTTAGGAAGAGACCAGGGTTAGTTAGGAAGAGACCGGGGTTAGGAAGAGACCGGGGTTAGGAAGAGACCGGGGTTAGGAAGAGACCGGGGTTAGGAAGAGACCGGGGTTAGGAAGAGACCGGGGTTAGGAAGAGACCGAGGTTAGACCAGGGTCAGACCAGGGTTAGGAAGAGACCGGGGTTAGGAAGAGACCGGGGTTAGGAAGAGACCGGGGTTAGGAAGAGACCGGGGTTAGGAAGAGACCGGGGTTAGGAAGAGACCGGGGTTAGACCGGGGTTAGGAAGAGACCGGGGTTAGACCGGGGTTAGGATGAGACCAGGGTTAGACCGGGGTTAGGAAGAGACCAGGGTTAGACCGGGGTTAGGAAGAGACCAGGGTTAGACCGGGTTTAGGAAGAGACCAGGGTTAGACCGGGTTTAGGAAGAGACCAGGGTTAGACCGGGTTTAGGAAGAGACCGGGGTTAGGAAGAGACCAGGGTTAGGAAGAGACCAGGGTTAGGAAGAGACCAGGGTTAGACCAGGGTTAGACCAGGGTTAGACCAGGGTTAGGAAGAGACCAGGGTTAGACCAGGGTTAGACCGGGGTTAGGAAGAGACCAGGGTTAGACCAGGGTTAGGAAGAGACCAGGGTTAGACCAGGGTTAGGAAGAGACCAGGGTTAGGAAGAGACCAGGGTTAGGAAGAGACCAGGGTTAGACCAGGGTTAGACCAGGGTTAGGGTTAGACCAGGGTTAGACCGGGGTTAGGAAGAGACCGGGGTTAGGAAGAGACCAGGGTTAGACCAGGGTTAGACCAGGGTTAGGAAGAGACCAGGGTTAGGAAGAGACCGGGGTTAGGAAGAGACCAGGGGTTAGACCAGGGTTAGACCAGGGTTAGACCAGGGTTAGGAAGAGACCAGGGTTAGGAAGAGACCAACATAAGCACACACACAACTTACCTGGTCTACATATGGGTCATCAAACTGTCCCTGGTAGAAGGGGTTAACACCCTGTCTCTCCAGACCACTGTTCTCCTCTCCTCCTACAGCCTTGGAGCCTAAACTCCGACCCTGGGGACAGACAGACAGACTTACTACATTTACATTTACATTTAAGTAATTTAGCAGACGCTGGGATAGAGCCCTGGGGACAGACAGACAGACTTACTACCGTGGGATAGAGCCCTGGGGACGGACAGACAGACCTACTACCGTGGGATAGAGCGCTGGAGGCAGAGGCAGAGGCAGAGGCAGGCAGGCAGGCAGGCAGGCAGGCAGGCAGGCAGGCAGGCAGGCAGGCAGGCAGGCAGGCAGGCAGGCAGGCAGGCAGACAGACAAACCCCTTTGCGTTCTTACATGCAGTGGTCGGAGGTAGTTGAGCGAGTCCTTCCACCAGCTGTGGTCTAACACGTGTGTTTGTGTGTGTGTGTGTGTGTGTGTGCATGCGCGAAACCCCTTTGCGTTCTTACATGCAGTGGTCGGAGGTAGTTGAGCTGGTTCTTCCACCAGCTGTGGTCTAACATGCGTGTGTGTGTGTGTGTGTGTGTGTGTGTGTGTGTGTGTGTGTGTGTGTGTGTGTGTGTGTGTGTGTGTGTGTGTGTGTGTGTGTGTGTGTGTGTGTGTGTGTGTGCGAAACCCCTTTGCGTTCTTACATGCAGTGGTCGGAGGTAGTTGAGCTGGTTCTTCCACCAGCTGTGGTCTCTGACGGCAGTCAGGACAGCCTTAGTGGTCAGGCCAGTACTGGCCAGGACCTCTATGGTTCTATTGGTGGTACGATGGAGTAGGTCTCCTGCAGCGCCACCCAGTGGTGAAACAGAGCTGGGAGGACCAGCGGACTGGAGAGGGGAGGACACGGGGGGGGGGGACAGACGACACACACACACACGTTAGTAGTAATAGGCAACCCTAGCCTTCACACTACACTACCATGCAGGTGACCCTAGCCTTCACACTACACTACCATGCAGGTGACCCTAGCCTTCACACTACACTACCATGCAGGTGACCCTAGCCTTCACACTACACTACCATGCAGGTGACCCTAGCCTTCACACTACACTACCATGCAGGTGACCCTAGCCTTCACACTACACTACCATGCAGGTGACCCTAGCCTTCACACTACACTACCATGCAGGTGACCCTAGTCTTCACACTACACTACCATGCAGGTGACCCTAGCCTTCACACTACACTACCATGCAGGTGACCCTAGCCTTCACACTACACTACCATGCAGGTGACCCTACCAGCAGGTGACCCTAGCCTTCACACTACACTACCATGCAGGTGACCCTAGCCTTCACACTACACTACCATGCAGGTGACCCTAGCCTTCACACTACACTACCATGCAGGTGACCCTAGCCTTCACACTACACTACCATGCAGGTGACCCTAGCCTTCACACTACACTACCATGCAGGTGACCCTAGCCTTCACACTACACTACCATGCAGGTGACCCACAAGCTAGAAGTACAAGATACTGAGGTGAGTTTCTCTCTGTTCGAACACCCAGCAGCTTAGAGACGTCATGGGGGAACAACGGCTGAATCACGTTCGACTTGCGAACGTTCAGACTCGCCGAGGGCGACATTTCCAACGGTGCGAAAGCAACGTGTTAAATGTAGCATACACTTCATTATAATCTGGCAGGGTGATTTCATTCCAATCTTCCTCATCAAAAATAGGTGTTTAAAAATAACACTATTTATGTATGGCTCGGGTTGCTAAACTCCAGTTGAATTAGCACTTCCTTGTGAAAGCACATTGTAGAAGAAAAGTTAAAAATCAAAACTAAACTGCCAGATTACAGTGTTGTGTTGTTCTAGTGGTGTATAGGCATTGTGTTGTTCTAGTGGTGTATGGACATTGTGTTGTTCTAGTGGTGTATGGGCATTGTGTTGTTCTAGTGGTGTATGGACATTGTGTTGTTCTAGTGGTGTATGGACATTGTGTTGTTCTAGTGGTGTATGGACATTGTGTTGTTCTAGTGGTGTATGGACATTGTGTTGTGTTGTTCTAGTGGTGTATGGACATTGTGTTGTTCTAGTGGTGTATGGACATTGTGTTGTTCTAGTGGTGTATTGTGGTTCTATTGGTGTTGGACATTGTTTGTTCTAGTGGTGTATGGACATTGTGTTGTTCTAGTGGTGTATGGACATTGTGTTGTTCTAGTGGTGTATGGACATTGTGTTGTTCTAGTGGTGTATGGACATTGTGTTGTTCTAGTGGTGTATGGACATTGTGTTGTTTTGTTCTAGTGGTGTATGGACATTGTGTTGTGTTGTTCTAGTGGTGTATGGACATTGTGTTGTTCTAGTGGTGTATGGACATTGTGTTGTTCTAGTGGTGTATGGACATTGTGTTGTTCTAGTGGTGTATGGACATTGTGTTGTTCTAGTGGTGTATGGACATTGTGTTGTTCTAGTGGTGTATGGACATTGTGTTGTTCTAGTGGTGTATGGACATTGTGTTGTTCTAGTGGTGTATGGACATTGTGTTGTTCTAGTGGTGTATGGACATTGTGTTGTTCTAGTGGTGTATGGACATTGTGTTGTTCTAGTGGTGTATGGACATTGTGTTGTTCTAGTGGTGTATGGACATTGTGTTGTTCTAGTGGTGTATGGACATTGTGTTGTTCTAGTGGTGTATGGACATTGTGTTGTGTTGTTTTGTGTTGTTCTAGTGGTGTATGGACATTGTGTTGTTCTAGTTGTGGACATTGTTTGTTCTAGTGGTGTATGGACATTGTGTTGTGTTGTTCTAGTGGTGAATGGACATTGTGTTGTTCTAGTGGTGTATGGACATTGTGTTGTTCTAGTGGTGTATGGGCATTGTGTTGTGTTGTTCTAGTGGTGTATGGACATTGTGTTGTTCTAGTGGTGTATGGACATTGTGTTGTGTTGTTCTAGTGGTGAATGGACATTGTGTTGTTCTAGTGGTGTATGGACATTGTGTTGTTCTAGTGGTGTATGGGCATTGTGTTGTGTTGTTCTAGTGGTGTATGGACATTGTGTTGTGTTGTGTTGTGTTGTTCTAGTGGTGTATGGACATTGTGTTGTTCTAGTGGTGTATGGACATTGTGTTGTTCTAGTGGTGTATGGACATTGTGTTGTTCTAGTGGTGTATGGACATTGTGTTGTTCTAGTGGTGTATGGACATTGTGTTGTTCTAGTGGTGTATGGACATTGTGTTGTTCTAGTGGTGTATGGACCAATACCGCAAACACACACATTATATACATACACATTATACTAAAACACACACATTATATACATACACATTATACTAAAACACACACATTATATACATACACATTATACTAAAACACACACGGCATAAACACCACAACAGGTATCTTCATGTCATTTGAAGCACAGATGACAAACAGAGAGACACACACACAAACAACAGCTTTTACACACACACACACACACACACACACACACACACACACACACACACACACACACACACACACACACACACACACACACACACACACACACACACACACACACACACACACACACCTGTACTGAGTCAGTCTCGTCCCGGAAACATTCAGGTTCAGGGGGATCCATCTGATAGTTCACTGCCTGGTACAACACCTGGGCAGAGAGAGACAGAGAGAGAGGGGGGGGGAGGGGGAGGGGGGGGAGGGGGAGGGGGAGAGAGAGCGAGCGAGAGAGCGAGCGAGAGAGCGAGCGAGAGAGCGAGCGAGAGAGCGAGCGAGAGAGCGAGCGAGAGAGCGAGCGAGAGAGCGAGCGAGAGAGCGAGAGAGCGAGAGAGAGAGAGAGAGAGAGAGAGAGAGAGAGAGGAGACAGAGAGGAGAGAAGAGGAGAGAGAGGAGACAGAGAGGGAGAAAGGGAGAGGGGGAGAGAGAAAGGGAGAGGGGGAGAGAGAAAGGGAAGAGGAAAGGGAGAGGGGGAGAGAGAAAGGGAGAGGGAAAGAGGAGAGAGAAAGGGAGAGGGAAAGAGGAGAGAGAAAGGGAGAGGGAAAGAGGAGAGAGAAAGGGAGAGGGAAAGAGGAGAGAGAAAGGGAGAGGGAAAGAGGAGAGAGAAAGGGAGAGGGAAAGAGGAGAGGGAAAGACGGAAAGAGGTGAGAGAAAGGGAGAGTGAGGGAGATGGAGAAAGGGAGAGGGGGAGGAAAGGGGGAGAGGGGGAGAGGGAGAGAAAGAGAGGGAGAGGGAGAGAGAGAGAAAGGGAGAGCGAGAGAGAGAGAGGGAGAGAGAGAAAGGAGAGAGAGAAAGGGAGAGAGAGAAAGGGAGAGAGAGAAAGGGAGAGAGAGAAAGGGAGAGAGAGAAAGAAGAGAGAGAGAGAGAGAGAAAGGGAGAGAGAGAGAGAGAAAGGGAGAGAGAGAGAGAGAAAGGGAGAGGGAGAGAGAGAAAGGGAGAGGGAGAGAGTGAGAGGGAGAAAGGGAGAGGGAGAGAGAGAATGAGGGAGAGAATGAGGGAGCAGCATTATTCAGCTCTGATCATTGCGACTTCGAAGCCCAGTGCTGGGAATTCATTTTCACACTTATATGAATGGAATGAATGTAAACTAATGTTGGTGTAGCCTACTGTTATTATCTAACCAATCCGAAGCCTGCTGCCGACTTGCCTCCACATTAGAGCAGATGGTCAGATGGTCAGATGACATAGATGCTACAGGACTGTTTTGCACAGGCTGGAATAGAACAATAATCCAGACGCTTCAAAGAAATCCCGCAATGCCATCAGAACCAACCATCAATCAGGCAAAGCGTCAATACAGGACTAAGATTGAATCCTACGCTCGTCAGATGTGGCAGGGCTTGAAAACTATTACGGACTACAAAGGGAAACCCAGACATAAGCTGTCCAGTGACACGAGTCTACCAGACGAGCTAAATGACTTTCATGCTCGCTTTGAGGCAAGCAACACTGAAGCATGCAAGAGAGCACCAGTTGTTCTGGATGACTGTGTGATCACATTCTTATAGAGTATTGTGTAGGTGAGTCGATGTGAGCAAGACCTTTAAACAGGTCAACATTCACAAGGCCGCTGGGCCAGACGGATTACCAGGACATGTACTCAAAGCATGTGCGGACCAACTGTCACCGTGTCTCCACTGACATTTTCAACCTCTCCCTCACCGAGTCTGTAATACCAACATGTTTCAAGCAAACCACCATAGTCCCTGTGCCCAAGGAAGCGAAGGTAACCTGCCTAAACGATTACCGCCCTGGAGCACTCACGTCGGTAGCCATGACGAGTTTTGAAAGGCTGGTCAAGGCTCACATCAACACCATCATGCCAGAAACTCCGGAGTGTCCAACCCTGTTCCTGGAGAGCTACCTTCCTGTATGTTTTCGCTTCAACCACAGTTGTAACATGGTTCAGCTTTTCAACCAGCTAATTATTACAATCAGGTGTGCTAGATTAGGGTTGGAATAAAAACCTACAGGATGGTAGCTCTCCAGGAACAGGGACAGCCCTGCCCTAGACCCACTCCAATTCGTATACGGCCCCAACAGATCCACAATCTACTCCACACTGCCCTTTCCCACCTGGACAAAAGGAACACCTATGTAAGAATGCTGTTCATTGACTACAGCTCAGTGTTAAACACCATAGTGCCCTCAAAGCTCATCACTAAGCTAAGGACCCTGGGACTAAACACATACCTCTGCAACTGGATCCTGGACTTTCTGACAAGCTGCCACCCCTCCCAGGTGGTGAGGGTAGGTAACAACACATCTGCCATGCTGATCCTCAACACAGGGGCCCCTCAGGGGTGTGTACTTATTCCCCTGCTGTACTCCCCGTACACCCACGACTGCGAGGCCAATCACGACTCCAACACAATCATTAAGTTTGTTGACGACACAACAGTGGTAGGCCTGATCACCGACAACGATGAGACCTGGCAGTGTGGGCCTAACACCCGTGCCAATATATCCTCCAAACACCGGCTTCTCGGACATGAACACTTAAATAAACGCTATCAAACAGGAATATAGAGTAACCAGGGGACCAACAGGAACCAGAAAGATGTAGAGACAACACTTGCCATTTTGAATAAATGTTATAATTTGTATTGTTTGAACATTTCTGCGGGGAAAAACATCTAATGGTCTTCACAGAAGAGCTCCAAAGGGAGACCAACTCCATCGTAATGCCCATGATTGTTCAATGAGCAGATGTCCACAGGAAATAACCTCTCACTCAACGTCAAACAGAACAAAGGGGATGATTGTGGACTTCAGGAAACAGCAGAGGGAACACCCCCCTATCCACATCGAAGGGATCGCAGTGGAGACGGTGGAAAGCTTCAAGTTCCTCGGCGTACACTTCACGGACAAAATGTTCCACCCACACAGAGTGGTGAAGGTGGCGCAACAGCGCCTCTTCAACCTCAGGAGGATGAATACATTTGGCTTGGCACCTAAAACCCGCACAATTGAAAGCATCCTGTTGGGCTGTATCACCGCCTGGTACGACAACTGCACCGCCTGCGACCACAGGGCTCTCCAGAGGGTAGTGCGGTCTGCCGAATGCATCACCGGGGGCAAACTACCTGCCCTTCAGGACACCTATAGCACCCGATGTCACAGGAAGGCCAACAATATCATCAAGGACAACAACGACTCATTCCATGGAGGGCTGAGTGTGACCTTAATTCATCAATCAAGTGAGGACTGAAAACCCACAGAACCCACAGACAATTGGCCTTCCAAGGACTGAGTTTGACACATGGTCTAGAGGGTAAAGGTCTGGAGTTACCTGGGTCTGTAGGTCACTAGAGGCAGCCAGGAGGGGGTGGATGCTGGCGGGGGGGCAGTGTGTCAAAGAGAAGGCCAGCAGCTCCTGGCGAGCCCTGAGGTCCATGTACCCCTCACACTGTCCAAGCAGGCTACACACTTCCCAGCCATCACCATAACCTGTAGAGGAAGGGGAGATGTCACAATAGCATAAGACCAACTATTTAACCCTAATTGCTCCTGTAAGTGGCTCTGGGATAAGGGTGTCTGTTAAATGATTAACATGTAAATGTAGACTGCCTCCTCCAACCAGGTCCCGGCTCTCACAGAGAGAGAGAGAGTCCCGGCTCTCACAGAGAGAGAGAGAGAGAGAGAGAGAGAGAGAGAGAGAGAGAGTCCCGGCTCTCACAGAGACAGAGACAGAGACAGAGACAGAGACAGAGAGAGACAGAGACAGAGAGAGAGAGAGAGAGAGAGAGAGACAGAGAGAGAGACAGAGAGACAGAGAGAGAGACAGAGAGACAGAGAGAGAGAGAGAGAGAGAGAGAGAGAGAGAGAGAGAGAGAGAGAGAGAGAGAGAGAGAGAGAGAGAGAGTCCCGGCTCTCACAGAGAGAGAGAGAGACAGAGAGAGAGAGAGAGAGAGAGAGAGAGAGAGAGAGAGAGAGAGAGAGAGAGAGTGAGTCCCGGCTCTCACAGAGAGAGAGAGAGAGAGCGAGAGAGCGAGAGAGAGAGAGAGAGAGAGAGAGAGAGAGAGAGAGAGAGAGAGAGAGAGAGAGAGAGAGAGAGAGAGAGAGAGAGAGAGAGTCCCGGCTCTCACAGAGAGAGAGAGAGCCCATAGGGTAGTGTACCACCGCCCATAGGATAGTGCACTACTGTTGACCAGGGCCCATAGGGTAGTGCACTACTGTTGACCAGGGCCCATAGGGTAGTGCACTACTGTTGACCAGGGCCCTATGGGCGTCTACCAACGCCCAGGGACTTCTGGTCTAAAGTAGTGCTCTATATAGGGAATAGGGTGTCATAGAGCTCTGGTCTATAGTAGTGCACTACATAGGGAATAGGGTGTCATATGGCTCTGGTCTATAGTAGTGCACTATATAGGGAATAGAGTGTTATTTGTTAAGAAGCCTAAGAAAACACCGCAACACAATCTCCTCAGACAAGTTGTCTGTGACACCTCCCTCCCTCCCTCTCCTTCTCCATCCCTCCTCCTCCCCTCCTCTCTCCTCGTTCTTTTATCTCTCATTCTATCCCACGCTATTTCTGTCTTCCTGCCTGTTTCCATATCTCCCTCCCTCCCTCTTCTCCTCCTCCCTCCCTCTTCTCCTCCCTCCCTCCCTCCTAGTCCACCATCGCTACAGTGTTACTCCCGTGCATTAAAGCCACTGATAAAAGGTTAAAACGCTTTATACAATGGCATTGTTGAATAGTCATTTCTGATTGGTCTTGAAGGGCATTCTAAAGCATGCATCATAATGCCCGGTAGAGTTCCATGGCAGAGTTCCATGGCATTGTTGAATAGTCGTTTCTGATTGGTCTTGAAGGGCATTCTAAAGCATGCATCATAATGCCCGGTAGAGTTCCATGGCATTGTTGAATAGTCGTTTCTGATTGGTCTTGAAGGGCATTCTAAAGCATGCATCATAATGCCCGGTAGAGTTCCATGGTAGAGTTCCATGGCTATACTGTATTCCTTATGTGTTTGAGCTGCTTTTGAAGGCAAAAGTCAAATTGAAAGCATTATTGATGACGACGGTGACGTCGCTCCCAGTTGTTTTCCTTGTGTGGGGGGGGGGGGGGGGGGTTCGTTGGTGCCACCGAGGCTGTGCAGGCCGACATTTATGAAGTCATTCACTGCAGTTAATAATGAGCATGCACACCCATTAAAAACAATCACTGTAAAAACTGTTAAATTGATGAAGAATTGGATTGATGAGGAATTGAAACATTGTGTGGTTGAGAGGGATGAGGAATTGAAACATTGTGTGGTTGAGAGGGATGAGGAATTGAAACATTGTGTGGTTGAGAGGGATGAGGAATTGAAACATTGTGTGGTTGAGAGGGATGAGGAATTGAAACATTGTGTGGTTGAGAGGGATGAGGAATTGAAACATTGTGTGGTTGAGAGGGATGAGGAATTGAAACATTGTGTGGTTGAGAGGGATGAGGAATTGAAACATTGTGTGGTTGAGAGGGATGAGGAATTGAAACATTGTGTGGTTGAGAGGGATGAGGCAAAAGGAATGGCAGATAAGTCTGTCTGAACAACCCATTGGCAAACGAACTGCAAGTTGCGAACTCATGTGACTAAACTGAATAAAAAGAAGAAAACACACTATGAAACAGAGATGAATGACAGAAATAATGAGAGAAGAAAAAAGGTTTGGCGCATCTTAAATGACATTTTGGGGAAAAAGGCAAATTCAGCTCCATCATTTATTATATCAGATGGCTCATTCATCACAAAAACCCACTGATATTGCCAACTACTTTAATTATTTATTTTTTCATTGGCAAGATTAGCCAAGTAAGGCATATGACACGCCAGCAGCAAACGCTGACACTACACATCCAAGAATATTACCGTTCAAAAGTTTGGGGGTAACTTAGAAAGTAGCTTCTTTAAATTTAAAAAAAGAAAAAGCACATTTTTTTTTGTCCATTAAAATAACATCAAATTGATCAGAAATACAGTGTAGACATTGTTAATGTTGTAAATGACTATTGTAGCTGGAAACAGCTGATTTTGAATGGAATATCTACATAGATGTAAAGAGGTCCATTATCAGCAACCATCACTCCTGTGTTCCAATGGCACGTTGTGTTAGCTAATCCAAGTTGATCATTTTAAAAGGGCTAATTGATCATTAGAAAACCCTTTTGCGATTATGTTAGAACAGCTGAAAACTGTCGTTCTGATTAAAGAAGCAATAAAACTGGCCTTCTTTAGACTAGTTGATGATTTGAGAAACAGATGCCTCTCACAAGTCCTCAACTGGAAGCTTTATTAAATAGTACCCACAAAACACCAGTCTCAATGTCAACCGTGAAGAGGCGACTCAGGGACGATGGCCTTCTAGGCAGAGTTGCAAAGAAAGAGCCATATCTCAGACTGGCCAATAAAAAGAAAATATTAAGATGGGCAAAAGAACACAGACACTGGACAGAGGAACTCTGCCTAGAATGTCAGCATCCCGGAGGTAATGGGTATAGATCAGTGTGGTAATGGGGATAGATCAGGGAGGTAATGTGGAGGGTAATGGGTATATATCAGGGAGGTAATGGGTATGGATCAGGGAGAACTCTGTAATGGGTATAGATCAGGGAGGTAATGGGTATAGATCAGGGAGGTAATGGGGATAGATCAGGGAGGTAATGGGGATAGATCAGGGAGGTAATGGGGATAGATCAGGGAGGTAATGTGGAGGTAATGGGGAAAGATCAGGGTGGTAATGGGTATATATCAGGGAGGTAATGAGGATAGATCAGGGAGGTAATGGGTATAGATCAGGGAGGTAATGGGTATATATCAGGGAGGTAATGGGTATATATCAGGGAGGTAATGGGTATATATCAGGGAGGTAATGGGTATATATCAGGGAGGTAATGGGTATAGATCAGGGAGGTAATGGGGATATATCAGGGAGGTAATGGGTATAGATCAGGGAGGTAATGGGTATAGATCAGGGAGGTAATGGGGATAGATCAGGGAGGTAATGGGGAGGTAATGGGGAAAGATCAGGGTGGTAATGGGTATAGATCAGGGAGGTAATGGGTATAGATCAGGGATGTAATGGGTATAGATCAGGGATGTAATGGGTATAGATCAGGGATGTAATGTGTATAGATCAGGGATGTAATGGGGATATATCAGGGAGGTAATGTGGAGGTAATGGGGATAGATCAGGGAGGTAATGGATATATATATCAGAGAGGTAATGGGTATATATCAGGGAGGTAATGGGTATAGATCAGGGAGGTAATGGGGATAGATCAGGGATGTAATGGGTATAGATCAGGGAGGTAATGGGTATAGATCAGGGAGGTAATGGGTATATATCAGGGAGGTAATGGGTATATATCAGTGAGGTAATGGAGACATATCAGTGAGGTAATGGGGATAGATCAGTGAGGTAATGGGGATATATCAGTGAGGTAATGGGGATAGATCAGGGAGGTAATGGGGATAGATCAGGGAGATAATGGGTATCTATCAGGGAGGTAATGGGGAAAGATCAGGGTGGTAATGGGTATAGATCAGGGAGGTAATGGCGATAGATCAGGGGGGTAATGGGTATAGATCAGGGAGGTAATGGGTATAGATCAGGGAGGTAATGGGTATAGATCAGGGAGGTAATGGGTATAGATCAGGGAGGTAATGGGGATAGATCAGGGAGGTAACGGGGATAGATCAGGGAGGTAATGTGGAGGTAATGGGGATAGATCAGGGAGGTAATGGGTATAGATCAGGGAGGTAATGGGTATAGATCAGGGATGTAATGGGGATAGATCAGGGAGGTAATGGGGATAGATCAGGGAGGTAATGGGTATAGATCAGGGAGGTAATGGGTATAGATCAGGGAGGTAATGGGGATATATCAGTGAGGTAATGGGGATAGATCAGTGAGGTGATGGGGATAGATCAGGGAGGTAATGGGGATATATCAGGGAGATAATGGGTATCTATCAGGGAGGTAATGGGGAAAGATCAGGGTGGTAATGGGTATAGATCAGGGAGGTAATGGGTATAGATCAGGGAGGTAATGGGGATATATCAGAGAGGTAATGGGGATAGATCAGTGAGGTAATGGGGATATATCAGGGAGGTAATGGGTATAGATCAGGGAGGTAATGGGGATATATCAGGGAGGTAATGGGGATATATCAGGGAGGTAATGGGGATATATCAGGGAGGTAATGGGGATAGATCAGTGAGGTAATGGGGATAGATCAGTGAGGTAATGGGGATATATCAGGGAGGTAATGGGGATATATCAGGGAGGTAATGGGGATAGATCAGGGAGGTAATGGGGATAGATCAGGGAGGTAATGGGGATAGATGTGGTAAAAATGTCAATGGAACGCAGACTGAGGGGACAGGAAGCTGGATTGGTGCACATTCAACAAATCTAACAAAGTGAATATTTGTCAAATCAGTCATGGTTGATGTATTATAACTTAAATCCCATTTGGATATACAATGCATTGGGAAAGTATTCAGACCCCTTGACTGTTTCCACTATCTAGACAGACTGATAACATTACTATATACAGTCCATTCAGAAAGTATTCAGACCCCTTGACTGTTTCCACTATCTAGACAGACTGATAACATTACTATATACAGTCCATTCAGAAAGTATTCAGACCCCTTGACTGTTTCCACATTTTGTTACGTTACAGCCTTATTCTAAAGTGGATTAAATAAAACATTTTCCCTCAACAATCTCCACACAATACCCCATAATGACATCACAACACCCCATAATGACATCACAATACCCCATAATGACATCACAATACCCCATAATGACATCACAATACCCCATAATGACATCACAATACCCCATAATGAAAAAGCAAACAGATTTTTGCACATTTTGTCCAAATGTCTTCCAAATCTAAATAGAAATATCTTATTTACATAAGTATTCAGACCCTTTACTATGAGACTTGAAATTGATCTCAGCTGCATCCTGTTTCCATTTATCCTCCTTGAGATGTTTCTACAACTTGATTGGAGTCCACCTGTGGTAAATTCAACTGATTGGACATGATTTGGCAAGGCACCTACACACCTGTCTATATAAGGTCCCACAGTTGACAGTACATTTCAGAGTATAAACCATGAGGTCAAAGGAATTGTCCGAAGAGCTCCGAGACAGATGGTGTCAGGTTTCCTCTAGATGTGACTCTTAGTATTCAGGCCAGAGAGTTCAATGTTGGTTTCATCAGACCAGAGACTCTTATTTCTCGTGGTCTGATAGTTCTTCAGGTGCCTTTTGGTAAACTCCAAGTGGGCTGTCATGTGTCTTTTACTGAGGAGTGGCTTCCGTCTGGCCGCTCTACCATAAAGGTCTGATTGGTGGAGTACTGCAGAGATGGTTGTCCTTCTGGAAGGTTCTCCCATCTCCACAGAGGAACTCTGGAGCTCTGTCAGAGTGACTATCGGGTTCTTGTTCACCTCCCTGACGAAAATCCCTTCTCCCCTGTTCAGTGGCGGTTCTGTCAAACCCAACCTTCAGCGCCCAAACCCCCCCCAAAAACCCAACCTTCAGCGCCCAAACCCCCCCAAAAACCCAACCTTCAGCGCCCAAACCCCCCCAAAAACCCAACCTTCAGCGCCCAAACCCCCCAAAACCCAACCTTCAGCGCCCAAACCCCCAAAAACCCAACCTTCAGCGCCCAAACCCCCAAAACCCAACCTTCAGCGCCCAAACCCCCTCAAAAACCTAACCTTCAGCGCCCAAACCCCCAAAAACCCAACCTTCAGCGCCCAAACCCCCAAAACCCAAACTTCAGCGCCCAAACCCCCAAAACCCAACCTTCAGCGCCCAAACCCCCAAAAACCCAACCTTCAGCGCCCAAACCCCCCACAAACCCAACCTTCAGCGCCCAAACACCCCAGAAAAAGCACCATCCTGCACTAACTAATTTTTATTCAGACATTTGGAACACAAATAAAGACTACCATTTAAAACTATATAAATATGTTTATTTTTTTATTTTATTTCACCTTTTTAGGTAGGCCAATCGAGAACAAGTTCTCATTTACGACTGCGATCTTGCCAAGATAAAGCAAAGCAGTGCGTCAAACAAGAGTCGAGACTGAATCAATTCACCCTGGTGTGCGGACTGGTTTTATAACGAATTCACACAAACCAGAAAAAAAAACAATATGTCTGTGAAACTGTATATTCACAGAATTATGAATTAATTGTGGTTGATTCGGTAGCATTTCGTAGCGTGACTGATTTTACTAATTGCATTAGTACTGTACAAAGTTAGAGGTGTGCTATTTGATAGATTCCCCCGCTCCCCTACCTCAGAATTCCAGTGGGGAGATCTTCCCAGGCAGTAGTAGCCTGCCTAGCTCACAAACTAGAATCAGGGTGCCCACTCCGACAAGGTTAATTGACTTGGTTTTGACTCTGACATGCACTGTCAACTGTGGGACCTTATATAGACAGGTGTGTGCCTTTCCTAATCATGTCCAATGAATTGAATTTACCACAGGTGGACTCCAATCAAGTTGTAGAAACATCTCAAGGATGATCAATGGAAACAGGATGCACCTGAGCTCAATTTTTCGAGTATCATAGCAAAGGGTCTGAATATTTATGCAAATAAGGTATCTGTTCTTTATTTTTAATACATTTGCACCTGTTTTTGCTTTGTCATTATGTGGTATTGTGATGTCATCATGGGGCATTGTGATGTCATTATGGGGTATTGTGATGTCATTATGGGTTATTGTGATGTCATTATGGGGTATTGTGATGTCATTATAGGGTATTGTGATGTCATTATGGGGTATTGTGATGTCATTATGGGGTATTGTGATGTCATTATGGGGTATTGTGATGTCATTATGGGGTATTGTGATGTCATTATGGGGTATTGTGATGTCATTATGGGGTATTGTGATGTCATTATGGGGTATTGTGATGTCATTATGGGTTATTGTGATGTCATTATGGGGTATTGTGATGTCATTATGGGGTATTGTGATGTCATTATGGGGTATTGTGATGTCATTATGGGGTATTGTGATGTCATTATGGGTTAATGTGATGTCATTATGGGGTATTGTGTGTAGATTGATGCAAAAACAATATTTAACCATTTTAGTGTAAGTTAATTATTTATTTAATCAATTATAGAAAAAGGCTGTAACGTAACAAAATGTGGAGAAAGTCAAGGGGTCTGAATACTTTCCGAAGGCACTGCATGTTACCTCACGGTGATGTCATTCGGGAAACACAAACGTCCACTACTATGCATGGTGCAGCTCCAAAATGTCCTACCCAAACGTCCACTACTATGCATGGTGCAGCTCCAAAATGTCCTACCCAAACGTCCACTACTATGCATGGTGCAGCTCCAAAATGTCCTACCCAAACGTCCACTACTATGCATGGTGCAGCTCCAAAATGTCCTACCCAAACGTCCACTACTATGCATGGTGCAGCTCCAAAATGTCCTACCCAAACGTCCACTACTATGCATGGTGCAGCTCCAAAATGTCCTACCCAAACGTCCACTACTATGCATGGTGCAGCTCCAAAATGTCCTACCCAAACGTCCACTACTATGCATGGTGCAGCTCCAAAATGTCCTACCCAAACGTCCACTACTATGCATGGTGCAGCTCCAAAATGTCCTACCCAAACGTCCACTACTATGCATGGTGCAGCTCCAAAATGTCCTACCCAAACGTCCACTACTATGCATGGTGCAGCTCCAAAATGTCCTACCCAAACGTCCACTACTATGCATGGTGCAGCTCCAAAATGTCCTACCCAAACGTCCACTACTATGCATGGTGCAGCTCCAAAATGTCCTACCCAAACGTCCACTACTATGCATGGTGCAGCTCCAAAATGTCCTACCCAAACGTCCACTACTATGCATGGTGCAGCTCCAAAATGTCCTACCCAAACGTCCACTACTATGCATGGTGCAGCTCCAAAATGTCCTACCCAAACGTCCACTACTATGCATGGTGCAGCTCCAAAATGTCCTACCCAAACGTCCACTACTATGCATGGTGCAGCTCCAAAATGTCCTACCCAAACGTCCACTACTATGCATGGTGCAGCTCCAAAATGTCCTACCCAAACGTCCACTACTATGCATGGTGCAGCTCCAAAATGTCCTACCCAAACGTCCACTACTATGCATGGTGCAGCTCCAAAATGTCCTACCCAAACGTCCACTACTATGCATGGTGCAGCTCCAAAATGTCCTACCCAAACGTCCACTACTATGCATGGTGCAGCTCCAAAATGTCCTACCCAAACGTCCACTACTATGCATGGTGCAGCTCCAAAATGTCCTACCCAAACGTCCACTACTATGCATGGTGCAGCTCCAAAATGTCCTACCCAAACGTCCACTACTATGCATGGTGCAGCTCCAAAATGTCCTACCCAAACGTCCACTACTATGCATGGTGCAGCTCCAAAATGTCCTACCCAAACGTCCACTACTATGCATGGTGCAGCTCCAAAATGTCCTACCCAAACGTCCACTACTATGCATGGTGCAGCTCCAAAATGTCCTACCCAAACGTCCACTACTATGCATGGTGCAGCTCCAAAATGTCCTACCCAAACGTTCACTACTATGCATGGTGCAGCTCCAAAATGTCTTACCCAAACGTCCACTACTATGCATGGTGCAGCTCCAAAATGTCCTACCCAAACGTCCACTACCCTGGAAGTCTGTCTTTCAGACATGAGGAAGTGTACGGCAGTAAATGTTCTACTTTTAAAGTCGGACAAAACAGAGACGCTGGTGGACAATTAATCTCGATGGTTGTACAGTCCTCTCAACAACAAAAAACTGAAGGACCTCTGAGTTAGACCCTGACCCCCCCCCCCCCCCCTAAACCTTTTGTCTAAAAATGATGCGGAGGAGCTAATGCTTTCGAGGTTAGTCGACTGCAATGCTCCACTCGCCGGCTACTCGGATAAAGCACTGAATAAACTTCAGTTAGTTTTAAACACAGCTGATAGAATGTTGAGTAGAACCCCCCCAAAAATAGCATATTACGCCAGCGCTGGCCCATCAAACCTGGCTTCCTGTTGAGGTGGTTTTACTGCTAACCTACAAAGCATTACATGGGCTTGCTCCTACCTATCTCTCTGATTTGGTCCTGCCGTACATACCTACACGTACGCTACGGTCACAAGACGCAGGCCTCCTTACTGTCGCTAGAGTTTCTAAGCAAACAGCTGGAGGCAGGGCTTTCTGCCAAATTTACCACAACATTACAATACCACGAGTACAAAGTTACTACAACACTGTTACTATAGCATTGCAACACAACGTTACTACAATGTTACTACATTACAACACTACAGCAATACAACACTACAACGTTACTACAATGTTACTACATTACAACACTACAGCAATACAACACTACAACGTTACTACAACGTTACTACAACGTTACTACACTGTTACTACAGCATTGCAACACAACGTTACTACAATGTTACTACATTACAACACTACAACGTTACTACAATGTTACTACATTTACTACAATGTTACTACATTACAACACTACAGCAATACAACACTACACAGTTACTACAACGTTACTACAATGTTACTATAGCATTGCAACACAACGTTACTAATGTTACTACATTACAACACTACAGCAATAAAACACAACAAAGTTACTACAACGTTACTACAGCATTGCAACACAACGTTACTAATGTTACTACATTACAACAATAAAACACAACAAAGTTACTACAATGTTACTACAACACTGTTACTACAGCATTGCAACACAACGTTACTACAATGTTACTACATTACAACACTACAGCAATACAACACTACACAGTTACTACAACGTTACTACAACGCCACTACAGCAATACAACACTACACAGTTACTACAACACCACTACAACACCACTACAACGCCACTACAACATTACTACAGCGATGTAACCCACCTGAGGCCATGAGGTCCTGACAGTGTATGTAGGAGGTCTTGTAGTCCAGCGCCTGAAGAGCCTGTTGAGCTAGTAGAGAGAACACCTGACCCTTACACCTCCACTCATCACCACCTGGAGACAGAAAAACACTGGTTAGACCCTTATACCTCCACTCATCACCACCTGGAGACAGAGAAACACTGGTTAGACCCTTACACCTCCACTCATCACCACCTGGAGACAGAAAAACACTGGTTAGACCCTTATACCTCCACTCATCACCACCTGGAGACAGAGAAACACTGGTTAGACCCTTACCCTCCACTCATCACCACCTGGAGACAGAGAAACACTGGTTAGACCCATCACCACCTGGAGACAGAAAACACTGGTTAGACCCTTATACCTCCACTCATCACCACCTGGAGACAGAGAAACACTGGTTAGACCCTTACACCTCCACTCATCACCACCTGGAGACAGAGAAACACTGGTTAGACCCTTTATACACCTCCACCTGGAGACAGATCACTACCTGGAGACAGAGAAACACTGGTTAGACCCTTACACCTCTACCTGGAGACAGAGAAACACTGGTTAGACCCTTACACCTCTACCTGGAGACAGAGAAACACTGGTTAGACCCTTACACCTCCACTCATCACCACCTGGAGACAGAGAAACACTGGTTAGACCCTTATACCTCCACCTGGAGACAGAGAAACACTGGTTAGACCCTTACACCTCCACCTGGAGACAGAGAAACACTGGTTAGACCCTTACACCTCTACCTGGAGACAGAGAAACACTGGTTAGACCCTTACACCTCTACCTGGAGACAGAGAAACACTGGTTAGACCCTTACACCTCCACCTGGAGACAGATAAACACTGGTTAGACCCTTACACCTCCACTCATCACCACCTGGAGACAGAGAAACACTGGTTAGACCCTTATACCTCCACCTGGAGACAGAGAAACACTGGTTAGACCCTTACACCTCCACTCATCACCACCTGGAGACAGAGAAACACTGGTTAGACCCTTACACCTCTACCTGGAGACAGAGAAACACTGGTTAGACCCTTACACCTCCACTCATCACCACCTGGAACAGAGAAACACTGGTTAGACCCTTATACCTCTACTCATCACCACCTGGAAGCAGAGAAACACTGGTTAGACCCTTACACCTCCACTCATCACCACCTGGAAGCAGAGAAACACTGGTTAGACCCTTATACCTCCACCTGGAGACAGAGAAACACTGGTGTCACGGTTAAACTCTTCCCCTCGGTGTCACGGTTAAACTCTTCCCCTCGGTGTCACGGTTAAACTCTTCCCCTGGTGCCACGGTTAAACTCTTCCCCTGTGTGCCACGGTTAAACTCTTCCCCTGTGTGCCACGGTTAAACTCTTCCCCTGTGTGCCACGGTTAAACTCTTCCCCTGTGTGCCACGGTTAAACTCTTCCCCTGTGTGCCACGGTTAAACTCTTCCCCTGTGTGCCACGGTTAAACTCTTCCCCTGTGTGCCACGGTTAAACTCTTCCCCTGTTTGCCACGGTTAAACTCTTCCCCTGTGTGCCACGGTTAAACTCTTCCCCTGTGTGCCACGGTTAAACCCTTCCCCTTGGTGTCACGGTTAAACCCTTCCCCTTGGTGTCACGGTTAAACCCTTCCCCTTGGTGTCACGGTTAAACCCTTCCCCTTGGTGTCACGGTTAAACCCTTCCCCTTGGTGTCACGGTTAAACCCTTCCCCTTGGTGTCACGGTTAAACCCTTCCCCTTGGTGTCACGGTTAAACCCTTCCCCTTGGTGTCACGGTTAAACCCTTCCCCTTGGTGTCACGGTTAAACTCTTCCCCTGGGTGTCACGGTTAAACTCTAGGTGTCACGGTTAAACTCTTCCCCTGGGTGTCACGGTTAAACTCTTTCCCTAGGTGTCACGGTTAAACTCTAGGTGTCACGGTTAAACTCTTCCCCTGGGTGTCACGGTTAAACTCTTCCCCTGGGTGTCACGGTTAAACTCTAGGTGTCACGGTTAAACTCTTCCCCTTGGTGTCACGGTTAAACTCTTCCCCTGGGTGTCACGGTTAAACTCTAGGTGTCACGGTTAAACTCTTCCCCTGGGTGTCACGGTTAAACTCTTCCCCTGGGTGTCACGGTTAAACTCTAGGTGTCACGGTTAAACTCTTCCCCTGGGTGTCACGGTTAAACTCTTCCCCTGGGTGTCACGGTTAAACTCTAGGTGTGTGTGTGTTACCTGCGACTCTGAGCAGTGTGGCCAGGTCCAGAAGCAGGGCTGATTGTGTGTAGGCCTTAGAACACTGGGAAATACACTGCTCAATTATAGACAACCGCTCCACACGCAGACGCACTGTAGAGAGAGAGAGGGGGGAGAGAGAGGGGGTAGAGGGGAAGAGAGGGGGAGAGGTAAGGGTATCTGAGAGAGAGGGGAGAGGGGCAGGGGGAGAGAGAGGGGAGAGGGGAGAGATACAGACCAAGAACATCAACTCTGAGACTATCGATACAGAACAAGAACATCAACTCAGACTATCGATACAGACCAAGAACATCAACTCAGACTATCGATACAGACCAAGAACATCAACTCAGACTATCGATACAGACCAAGAACGTCAACTCTGAGACTATCGATACAGACCAAGAACATCAACTCAGACTATCGATACAGAACAAGAACATCAACTCTGACTATCGATACAGACCAAGAACATCAACTCAGACTATCGATACAGACCAAGGGTAAAACGTTTCATGACTCGTCTGCAGCTTGAAGTTGAGTCTAGAACATCTACAACCGCCGAAGCATCTATCCGATGAGAACATTTCCGAACGGTACTCTGAAGTATCCATTCTAACCACTGTTGGGTTCTGAGAATATGAAATGTACTTAATTCATGTCACTGATGGAGTGCTGAGGTTGACAGGGTCTACACCAGAAGGTAATGGGTATCTGTAGGAGGAAGGTATATAGTGGAGGGTCTACACCAGAAGGTAATGGGTATCTGTAGGAGGAAGGTATATAGTGGAGGGTCTACACCAGAAGGTAATGGTTATAGGAGGAAGGTATATAGTCGAGGGTCTACACCAGAAGGTAATGGTTATAGGAGGAAGGTATATAGTGGAGGATCTACACCAGAAGGTAATGGTTATAGGAGGAAGGTATATAGTGGAGGGTCTACACCAGAAGGTAATGGTATATCTGAGGAGGAAGGTAATGTCTTCTGATCTACACCAGAAGGTAAGATTATCAAGGAGGGTATGGTATAGTGGAGGGTTAATTTTATCTCTATGGTTATAGGAGTTTTAGTGGAGGGTCTACTGAAGGTAATGGTTATCTGTTCGAGGAAGGTAATTTGGAGGGTCAACTGGGTATGTTCTGGGCTCGGTATATCTGGAGGGTCTACACCAGAAGGTAATGGTTATGGAGGAAGGTATGTTCTGGGGTCTACACCAGAAGGTAATGTTCTGGGCTAAGGTTTGTCCTGGGCTAGGTATGTTATGGAGGAAGGTATGTCCTGGAGCTCTAGAAGGTAATGTATCTGGGCTAAGGTATGTCCTGGGCTAGAAGGTATGTTATGGGCTAGGTATGTTCTGGAGGGTCTAGAAGTTGTTGTAGGAGGAGGTATGCTTTCACTGAAAAATGCATTTTGATAAATATGACACTGTGGTTGGTTTAACAAGATTCATAAAGGTAAGGGATTAATTTTATCTCTATTTCTGATTTTGTTTTCTGTTTTACTGTTCGTAATAATTTGTCAACTGGGCTATTTCTGGGCTCGGTTTGTCCTGGGCTAGGTATGTTCTGGATAGGTTTGTCCTGGGCTAGGTATGTCCTGGGCTAGAGGTATGTCCATGGGCTGGTCTCTAACAGGTTGATACAACTGGGCCCTAGGTGTTAACATGGGCTAATCTCTAACAGTCTGATACAACTCTCCACGTACATACAACTCTCACGTACCTAGAGTTTAACATGGGCCTGCTAATCTCTAACGGTCTGATACAACTCTCCACGTACCCTAGAGGTTAACATGGGCCTGCTAATCTCTAACAGTCTGATACAACTCTCCACGTTTACCCTAGAGGTTAACATGGGCCTTAATCTCTATTTAAACCTATGTAAAAACATGTTTGTTTCTCTAACAGTCTGATACAACTTTTACCCTAATGAACATGCATTTCTGTAATTGACCCTATTAACTGGATGCTAATCTCTAACAGTCTGATACAACTCTCACGTACCCTAGAGAGGTTAACATGGGCCTGCTAATCTCTAACAGTCTGATACAACTCTCCACGTACCCTAGAGAGGTTAACATGGGCCTGCTAATCTCTAACAGTCTGATACAACTCTCCACGTACCCTAGAGAGGTTAACATGGGCCTGCTAATCTCTAACAGTCTGATACAACTCTCCACGTACCCTAGAGAGTTTAACCAATTTTATTAACTAAAATCTAAATACTTTGAAGGCACTGCACTGGCACACTGACACACGCGCACTGACACACGCGCACTGACACACGCGCACTGACACACGCGCACTGACACACGCGCACTGACACACGCGCACTGACACACGCACACTGACACACGCACACTGACACACGCACACTGACACACGCACACTGACACACGCACACTGACACACGCACACTGACACACGCACACTGACACACGCACACTGACACACGCACACTGACACACGCACACTGACACACGCACACTGACACACGCACACTGACACACGCACACACACGACACACGCACACTGACACACTGACACACGCACACTGACACACGCACACTGACACACGCACACTGACACACGCACACTGACACACGCACACTGACACACGCACACTGACACACGCGCACTGACACACGCGCACTGACACACGCGCACACACGCACTGACACACGCACACACACACCTCATCTCTAATTAGGCCATCAAACAGATGTTTGCTCGACAGTTGATCCATAAATAACCATATATTTAGATATCAGGTGAAGGGATGAGGGAGAAGGGGAGGGCAGGTAGTTTGCGACCCCGTCTGGCAACACAACACGAAGACACAGGGTACCTTATGTTCCCTCTGAGCTGTGCTCATCCTGGACTACCGTGAAAAACTATCAGCCCAGAGAAGCACGAGCTCAACTTTCTATTTAATGTGGGAATTTTGATCGAATCAACGCAATATTAGCTACTTTTAATGTAACAAACACAAAAACTAATTATGCAAGAGATTGCGTTCTGTGTACAACACATCGGAGTAGGATTGACGGGCACGACTCAGGCACATACTCCACACAGAGCGGTGCGCCATAGCCCATCTGAGCTGCAGTACGTAGATGGGACCTTTAGACTAGAACAGGGGAAAACCATGATAAATGAAGGATGAGGGGGGTCCTTCAGTCGTAAAGAGGGCACGACAACACCTCCTCAAAAAGTTATACAGCTGCACCATTGAGAGCATCCTGACTGGTTGCATCACCGCCTGGTATGGCGGCAACTGCTCGGCCTCCGACTGCAAGCCACTACAGAGGGTAGTGTGTACAGCCCAGTATATCACTGGGGCCAAGCTTCCTGCCATCCAGGACCTCTATACCAGGCGGTGTCAGAGAAAGGCCCTCAAAATGGTCAAAGACTCCAGCCACCCAAGTCATAGACTGTTCTCTCTGCTACCGCACGGCAAGCGGTACCGGAGCGCCAAGTCTAGGTCCAAGAGGCTTCTAAACAGCTTCTACCCCCCAAGCCATAAGACTCCTGAACATCAGGTCAAGTGGCTTGCAGTGACCCACTGGTTAGGGGATCGTAAGTAAACCATAAGACTCCTGAACAACCCTACCACCCCCTTCCCCTAATCGGAGTAAACTAATGGACAACACCACTTACAGTAGGCTCCTACCACACCCTACCACCCCCTTCCCCTAATCGGAGTAACCTAATTAAATATACTTTATTATTTTGCCTTAACCCTACCACCCCCTTCCCCTAATCAGAGTAAACTAATTAAATATACTTTATTATTTTGCCTTAACCCTACCACCCCCTTCCCCTAATCGGAGTAAACTAATGGACAACACCACTTACAGTAGGCTCCTACCACACCCTACCACCCCCTTCCCCTAATCAGAGTAAACTAATGGACAACACCACTTACAGTAGGCTCCTACCACACCCTACCACCCCCTTCCCCTAATCGGAGTAAACTAATTAAATATACTTTCTTTAATATTTTCCCCTAACCCTACCACCCCTCCACTAATCGGAGTAAACTAATTAAATATACTTTATTATTTTGCCTTAACCCTACCACCCCCTTCCCCTAATCAGAGTAAACTAATTAAATATACTTTATTATTTTGCCTTAACCCTACCACCCCCCCTCCCTAATGGACAACAAACTAATGGCTCCTACAACACCACACCCTACAACACCACAGTAGGCTCCTACAACACCCTACAACACCCTACAACACCACAGTAGGCTCCTACAACACCCTACAACACCCTACAACACCCTACCACACCACTTACAGTAGGCTCCTACAACACCCTACCACACCACTTACAGTAGGCTCCTACAACACCCTACCACACCACTTACAGTAGGCTCCTACCTCCACTTTATACATAGACATTTCACAGTTTATAGAAGTTATCTTTAGCTTGTTTTTAGTCCATTCAGCTCCTTTCAACCCCTCACATCTCTGAAAACTTTCCAGAGTTGATTTCTGTCATAACATGTCCCACTGTGCTGTTTTCACAAACGTTCTGAACCTTTCTATTCTCATACTTTATTACAGATTGTAAATTAAAGATAAACCATTTTGGTAAAAAAAAGTATTATATTATTGATCGATTGACTTTTCAAACCACTCAGCAGTATTATTTTTTGCAATCTTTCTGCCATTTCTGAACCTGCGAACAAAAACAAGCTACAATATGGGCAGGTTCAAAACAAGTGATCTAGTGCCTTGCAGCGGTAGCACTATAACAGTACCTTGTAGTACTATAACAGTACCTTGTAGTACTATAACAGTACCTTGTAGTATTATAACAGTACCTTGTAGTATTATAACAGTACCTTGTAGTATTATAATAGTTTTTGTTTCAATATAACCCTTTTCTTTTACAGGTTAATATGTTGTAGTATTATAACAGTACCTTGTAGTACTATAACAGTACCTTGTAGTACTATAACAGTACCATGTAGTACTATAACAGTACCTTGTAGTACTATAACAGTACCATGTAGTATTATAACAGTACCATGTAGTATTATAACAGTACCTTGTAGTATTATAACAGTACCTTGTAGTATTATAACAGTACCTTGTAGTATTATACCAGTACCATGTAGTATTATAACAGTACCATGTAGTATTATAACAGTACCTTGTAGTATTATAACAGTACCATGTAGTATTATAACAGTACCTTGTAGTACTATAACAGTACCTTGTAGTACTATAACAGTACCTTGTAGTATTATAACAGTACCATGTAGTATTATAACAGTACCTTGTAGTACTATAACAGTACCTTGTAGTACTATAACAGTACCTTGTAGTACTATAACAGTACCTTGTAGTACTATAACAGTACCTTGTAGTACTATAACAGTACCTTGTAGTACTATAACAGTACCTTGTAGTACCATAATAGTACCTTGTAGTATTATAACAGTATCTTGTAGTATTATATCATTATTTTATAGTATTATAACAGTGCATTGTAGTACTATAACAGTACCTCATAGTGGTAGTATTATAACAGTACCTAGTGGTACTATAACAGTACCTCGTGGTACTATAACAGTACCTCGTGGTACTATACCAGTACCGTGTGGTACTATACCAGTACCTTGTAGTACTATACCAGTACCGTGTAGTACTATACCAGTACCTTGTAGTACTATACCAGTACCTGTAGTACTATACCAGTACCTAGTACTATACCAGTACCTTGTAGTACTATACCAGTACCTTGTAGTACTATACCAGTACCTTGTAGTACTATACCAGTACCTTGTAGTACTATACCAGTACCTTGTAGTACTATACCAGTACCTTGTAGTACTATACCAGTACCTTGTAGTACTATACCAGTACCTTGTAGTACTATACCAGTACCTTGTAGTACTATACCAGTACCTTGTAGTACTATACCAGTACCTTGTAGTACTATACCAGTACCTTGTAGTACTATACCAGTACCTTGTAGTACTATACCAGTACCTTGTAGTACTATACCAGTACCTTGTAGTACTATACCAGTACCTTGTAGTATTATAACAGTACCTTGTAGTACTATACCAGTACCTTGTAGTACTATAACAGTACCTTGTAGTACTATAACAGTACCTTGTAGTACTATAACAGTACCTTGTAGTACTATACCAGTACCTTGTAGTACTATACCAGTACCTTGTAGTACTATAACAGTACCTTGTAGTACTATAACAGTACCTTGTAGTACTATAACAGTACCTTGTAGTACTATAACAGTACCTCATAGTGGTAGTACTATAACAGTACATTGTAGTATTATACCAGTACCTTGTAGTACTATAACAGTACCTTGTAGTATTATAACAGTTAAGCCAGAGAAGGAACGTTCTCACACAAACTGATCCAGGATCAGATCAGAGTCGAACAAACTCACTGAAGGACCAAATTGACAAGTTCAAACTGACGTTTGGAAAAGAAAGTCTTTCTGTGGATGACCTAGACGTTCGATTTGAGCAACGACATTCGATTTGAGCAACGACAGCACTTTAAACAAGAACTTGCACTAGTTGTGATGGGGAAAACAACGTGCCAAGAGAAGCGCCTCAATCTGTAAGCTTGATCCAATTGTTGACAATGGCATTCTGAGAGGAGGAGGAAGGTTAAGCAAAGCTGCTATGCCTACGGAACTAAAGAATCCCATGATCCTTCCCAAAGACTCCTACATCTCCAGACTGATCTTACTCCACATCAATGAGCAGGTCGGCCCCTCTGGGAGAGGCCACATGCTTTCTAGACTTCGCCAGCGATATTGGATACCCTGTGCCAACACTTTAGCAAGGAAGATCAGTACCTTGTAGTATTATAACAATACCTTGTAGTATTATAACAATACCTTGTATTGGTAGTATTAACAGTACTTGCTAGTATTATAACAGTACTTTCTAGTATTATAACAGTACTTTCTAGTATTATAACAGTACCTTGTAGTATTATAACAGTACCTTGTAGTGGTAGTATTAACAGTACCTTGTAGTGGTAGTATTAACAGTACTTTGTAGTTTTATAACAGTACTTTGTAGTATTATAACAGTACCTTGTAGTATTATAACAGTACCTTGTAGTATTATAACAGTACCTTGTAGTATTATAACAGTACCTTGTAGTGGTAGTATTAACAGTACTTTGTAGTTTTATAACAGTACTTTGTATTATTATAACAGTACCTTGTAGTATTATAACAATACCTTGTAGTGGTAGTATTAACAGTACTTTGTAGTATTATAACAGTACCTTGTAGTATTATAACAGTACCTTGTAGTATTATAACAGTACCTTGTAGTATTATAACAGTACCTTGTAGTATTATAACAGTACCTTGTAGTATTATAACAGTACCTTGTAGTATTATAACAGTACCTTGTAGTATTATAACAGTACCTTGTAGTATTATAACAGTACCTTGTAGTATTATAACAGTACCTTGTAGTATTATAACAGTACCTTGTAGTATTATAACAGTACCTTGTAGTATTATAACAGTACCTTGTAGTATTATAACAGTACCTTGTATTGGTAGTATTAACAGTACTTTGTAGTTTTATAACAGTACTTTGTATTATTATAACAGTACCATGTAGTATTATAACAGTACCATGTAGTATTATATTATAGTGGTAGTATTTACAGTACCTTGTAGTATTATAACAGTACCTTGTAGTATTAAACAGTACCTTGTAGTGGTAGTATTAACAGTACCTTGTAGTGGTAGTATTATATTGTAGTGGTAGTATTAACAGTACCTTGTAGTGGTAGTATTAACAGTACCTTGTAGTGGTAGTATTAACAGTACCTTGTAGTGGTAGTATTAACAGTACCTTGTAGTGGTAGTATTAACAGTACCTTGTAGTGGTAGTATTAACAGTACCTTGTAGTGGTAGTATTAACAGTACCTTGTAGTGGTAGTATTAACAGTACCTTGTAGTGGTAGTATTAACAGTACCTTGTAGTGGTAGTAGTATATTGTAGTGGTAGTATTAACAGTACCTTGTAGTGGTAGTAGTATATTGTAGTGGTAGTATTAACAGTACCTTGTAGTGGTAGTAGTATATTGTAGTGGTAGTATTAACAGTACCTTGTAGTGGTAGTAGTATATTGTAGTGGTAGTATTAACAGTACCTTGTAGTGGTAGTAGTACCTTGTAGTGGTAGTATTAACAGTACCTTGTAGTGGTAGTATTAACAGTACCTTGTAGTGGTAGTATTAACAGTACCTTGTAGTGGTAGTATTAACAGTACCTTGTAGTGGTAGTATTAACAGTACCTTGTAGTGGTAGTAGTATATTGTAGTGGTAGTATTAACAGTACCTTGTAGTGGTAGTATTAACAGTACCTTGTAGTGGTAGTAGTATATTGTAGTGGTAGTGTTAACAGTACCTTGTAGTGGTAGTATATTGTAGTGGTAGTATTAACAGTACCTTGTAGTGGTAGTATATTGTAGTGGTAGTATTAACAGTACCTTGTAGTGGTAGTATTAACAGTACCTTGTAGTGGTAGTATTAACAGTACCTTGTAGTGGTAGTATATTGTAGTGGTAGTATTAACAGTACCTTGTAGTGGTAGTATATTGTAGTGGTAGTATTAACCGTACCTTGTAGTGGTAGTATATTGTAGTGGTAGTATATTGTAGTGGTAGTAGTAACAGTACCTTGTAGTGGTAGTATTATATTGTAGTGGTAGTATTAACAGCACCTTGTAGTGGTAGTATTAACAGTACCTTGTAGTGGTAGTATATTGTAGTGGTAGTATTATATTATAGTGGTAGTATTTACAGTACCTTGTAGTAGTACTAACAGTACCTTGTAGTGGTAGTATTAACAGTACCTTGTAGTGGTAGTATTAACAGTACCTTGTAGTGGTAGTATATTGTAGTAGTAACAGTACCTTGTAGTGGTAGTATATTATAGTGGTAGTATTTACAGTACCTTGTAGTGGTAGTATATTGTAGTGGTAGTAGTATATTGTAGTGGTAGTATTAACAGTACCTTGTAGTGGTAGTATATTGTAGTGGTAGTATTAACAGTACCTTGTAGTGGTAGTATTAACAGTACCTTGTAGTGGTAGTATATTGTAGTGGTAGTATTAACAGTACCTTGTAGTGGTAGTATATTGTAGTGGTAGTATTAACAGTACCTTGTAGTGGTAGTATATTGTAGTGGTAGTATTAACAGTACCTTGTAGTGGTAGTAGTAACAGTACCTTGTAGTGGTAGTAGTAACAGTACCTTGTAGTGGTAGTAGTAACAGTACCTTGTAGTATTATAACAGTACCTTGTAGTAGTATTAACAGTACCTTGTAGTGGTAGTATATTGTAGTGGTAGTAGTAAAAGTACCTTGCAATGGTAATATTATATTGTAGTATTAACAGTACCTTGTAGTGGTAGTATATTGTAGTGGTAGCATTAACAGTACCTTGTAGTGGTAATATTATATTGTAGTAGTAACAGTACCTTGTAGTGGTAGTATATTGTAGTGGTAGCATTAACAGTACCTTGTAGTGGTAATATTATATTGTAGTATGAACAGTACATTGTAGTGGTAGTATATTGTAGTGGTAGTAGTAACAGTACCTTGTAGTGGTAATATTATATTGTAGTATGAACAGTACCTTGTAGTGGTAGTATATTGTAGTGGTAGTAGTAACAGTACCTTGTAGTGGTAATATTATATTGTAGTATGAACAGTACCTTGTAGTGGTAGTATATTGTAGTGGTAGTAGTAACAGTACCTTGTAGTGGTAATATTATATTGTAGTATGAACAGTACCTTGTAGTGGTAGTATTAACAGTACCTTGTAGTGGTAGTATATTGTAGTGGTAGTATTATATTATAGTGGTAGTATTTACAGTACCTTGTAGTAGTACTAACAGTACCTTGTAGTGGTAGTATTAACAGTACCTTGTAGTGGTAGTATATTGTAGTAGTAACAGTACCTTGTAGTGGTAGTATATTATAGTGGTAGTATTTACAGTACCTTGTAGTGGTAGTATATTGTAGTGGTAGTATATTGTAGTGGTAGTAGTAACAGTACCTTGTAGTGGTAGTATATTGTAGTGGTAGTAGTATATTGTAGTGGTAGTATTAACAGTACCTTGTAGTGGTAGTATATTGTAGTGGTAGTATTAACAGTACCTTGTAGTGGTAGTATATTGTAGTGGTAGTATTAACAGTACCTTGTAGTGGTAGTATATTGTAGTGGTAGTATTAACAGTACCTTGTAGTGGTAGTAGTAACAGTACCTTGTAGTGGTAGTAGTAACAGTACCTTGTAGTATTATAACAGTACCTTGTAGTAGTATTAACAGTACCTTGTAGTGGTAGTATATTGTAGTGGTAGTAGTAAAAGTACCTTGCAGTGGTAATATTATATTGTAGTATTAACAGTACCTTGTAGTGGTAGTATATTGTAGTGGTAGCATTAACAGTACCTTGTAGTGGTAATATTATATTGTAGTAGTAACAGTACCTTGTAGTGGTAGTATATTGTAGTGGTAGCATTAACAGTACCTTGTAGTGGTAATATTATATTGTAGTATGAACAGTACATTGTAGTGGTAGTATATTGTAGTGGTAGTAGTAACAGTACCTTGTAGTGGTAATATTATATTGTAGTATGAACAGTACCTTGTAGTGGTAGTATATTGTAGTGGTAGTAGTAACAGTACCTTGTAGTGGTAATATTATATTGAAGTATGAACAGTACCTTGTAGTGGTAGTATATTGTAGTGGTAGTAGTAACAGTACCTTGTAGTGGTAGTATATTGTAGTGGTAGTAGTAACAATACCTTGTAGTGGTAGTATATTGTAGTGGTAGTATATTGTAGTGGTAGTAGTAACAATACCTTGTAGTGGTAGTATTATATTATAGTGGTAGTATTAACAGTACCTTGTAGTGGTAGTATATTGTAGTGGTAGTATTAACAGTACCTTGTAGTAGTAGTATTATATTATAGTGGTAGTATTAACAGTACCTTGTAGTGGTAATATTATATTGTAGTATGAACAGTACCTTGTAGTGGTAGTATATTGTAGTGGTAGTATTAACAGTACCTTGTAGTGGTAGTATATTGTAGTGGTAGTATTAACAGTACCTTGTAGTGGTAGTATATTGTAGTGGTAGTATTAACAGTACCTTGTAGTGGTAGTATATTGTAGTGGTAGTAGTAACAGTACCTTGTAGTGGTAATATTATATTGTAGTATTAACAGTACCTTGTAGTGGTAGTATATTGTAGTGGTAGTATTAACAGTACCTTGTAGTGGTAGTATATTGTAGTGGTAGTAGTAACAATACCTTGTAGTGGTAATATTATATTGTAGTATGAACAGTACCTTGTAGTGGTAATATTATATTGTAGTATGAACAGTACCTTGTAGTGGTAGTATATTGTAGTGGTAGTAGTAACAATACCTTGTAGTGGTAGTATATTGTAGTGGTAGTATATTGTAGTGGTAGTAGTAACAATACCTTGTAGTGGTAGTATTATATTATAGTGGTAGTATTAACAGTACCTTGTAGTGGTAGTATATTGTAGTGGTAGTAGTAACAATACCTTGTAGTGGTAGTATATTGTAGTGGTAGTATATTGTAGTGGTAGTAGTAACAATACCTTGTAGTGGTAGTATTATATTATAGTGGTAGTATTAACAGTACCTTGTAGTGGTAGTATATTGTAGTGGTAGTATTAACAGTACCTTGTAGTGATAGTATTATATTATAGTGGTAGTATTAACAGTACCTTGTAGTGGTAATATTATATTGTAGTATGAACAGTACCTTGTAGTGGTAGTATATTGTAGTGGTAGTATTAACAGTACCTTGTAGTGGTAGTATATTGTAGTGGTAGTATTAACAGTACCTTGTAGTGGTAGTATATTGTAGTGGTAGTAGTAACAGTACCTTGTAGTGGTAATATTATATTGTAGTATTAACAGTACCTTGTAGTGGTAGTATATTGTAGTGGTAGTATTAACAGTACCTTGTAGTGGTAGTATATTGTAGTGGTAGTAGTAACAATACCTTGTAGTGGTAATATTATATTGTAGTATGAACAGTACCTTGTAGTGGTAATATTATATTGTAGTATGAACAGTACCTTGTAGTGGTAGTATATTGTAGTGGTAGTAGTAACAATACCTTGTAGTGGTAGTATATTGTAGTGGTAGTATATTGTAGTGGTAGTAGTAACAATACCTTGTAGTGGTAGTATTATATTATAGTGGTAGTATTAACAGTACCTTGTAGTGGTAGTATATTGTAGTGGTAGTATTAACAGTACCTTGTAGTGGTAGTATTATAGTGGTAGTATTAACAGTACCTTGTAGTGGTAATATTATATTGTAGTATGAACAGTACCTTGTAGTGGTAGTATATTGTAGTGGTAGTATTAACAGTACCTTGTAGTGGTAGTATTATATTATAGTGGTAGTATTAACAGTACCTTGTAGTGGTAATATTATATTGTAGTATGAACAGTACCTTGTAGTGGTAGTATATTGACATTGAAGGACTCCAGCACAGAGAGGGAGCTGATGATATCCATCTCCTCCTGAACTGCAGGTGGACAGTCTGTGATCAGCTTCAGACATTCCCTGAAACACACATCAACCAATCAGACACGCCATGAAACACACATCAACCAATCAGACACGCCATGAAATACACACCAACCAATCGAATCTTAAATAATATTTTCTGAGGTTTGCAGAACTAACCCCATACTTTAGAAACAGATTGCCGAAAAAAAATATTAACAGAATAAAGAAAGTTAATGAAATACAGAAACCAGGAAGCCAAACAGAGACAGATGAGGTATCAGTAGAAAACCACACACTTCTAAGATTTAAGATTCATCATGTATATTTGAACATTAGCTTTCTGCTGATTCACCAAGTTCTATGGATCCGCTTCCCAAACAGCATACTATTCCCTATATAGTACACTACTTTTGACGAGGACTGATGAAATAAGCAGTTTAAATACTCTACTAACTAGAGGAGAGGAAAGTCTGTTCACTCTATCCTCTGTAGAGTCCCCACCAATCAGATGCTCTATCCTCTGTAGAGTCCCCACCAATCAGATGCTCTATCCTCTGTAGAGTCCCCACCAATCAGATGCTCTATCCTCTGTAGAGTCCCCACCAATCAGATGCTCTATCCTCTGTAGAGTCTTCACCAATCAGATGCTCTATCCTCTGTAGAGTCTTCACCAATCAGATGCTCTATCCTCTGTAGAGTCTTCACCAATCAGATGCTCTATCCTCTGTAGAGTCCCCACCAATCAGATGCTCTATCCTCTGTAGAGTCCCCACCAATCAGATGCTCTATCCTCTGTAGAGTCCCCACCAATCAGATGCTCTATCTTCTGTAGAGTCCCCACCAATCAGATGCTCTATCCTCTGTAGAGTCCCCACCAATCAGATGCTCTATCCTCTGTAGAGTCCCCACCAATCAGATGCTCTATCCTCTGTAGAGTCTCCACCAATCAGAAGCTCTATCCTCTGTAGAGTTCCCACCAACCAGAGGTTCTGGTTTTCAGGGTAAATGGAAAGACTGCCTGTGATGAGACGTCCCATTGTGGAGGTTACCAAGGTGACACTCCATCTTAACTCCTCCTCCTCATTTACTGGATTGGTTGAACAGCGCACGAGAGAACCTCGCCCTGAACAGTTTATTTTTCTTTCTTCTCGTCAAGACCAGGATGTTGGAGATCTAGATTCAGAGATCTAGATTCAGAGATCTAGATTCAGAGATCTAGATTCAGAGATCTAGATTCAGAGATCTAGGTTTCCACATGCTACATGAGGTTACTGTTCTTATAACCCACACAACAATAACCCAGTCTGTCCCGACCAGACCATCATCTAGGACACTCAACAGGAGGAACGGTAGTGTGTGCATGACGTTCGGTTGGTTAATATTAAAGACTGATGACCCAATTACTGATCCGGTTCCCACTAACTAGCAGACATGCACAACGTGCTTCTGGGATATACAGCAAGCACGTCTTCAGAAATGTGGCCAAGACCACCCTACTCACCGTGCCAGTTCTATACAAGGGTCGGTGAGGCTGGTGGACGAGTTGAAATATTCCCTGGCAGCAGCCAGAACCAGCTCTACGGCTGTGTGGTAGTTGACCTTAGCGCTCCACCCGCCGCGACCCCGGTCTCGGAATGACACGCTGACCGGAACCACATCATGGCTGACCGCTGAACAGTGCATCAGCTGCCCGGCCAGGACTAGGTTCTCCGGACGGCTACTGCACAGCAATGACTCCACAAATATCTGACATGGAGAGGGAGATGGGTGAAGACATTAGAAAAGATCTCCCCTCACCTGGTTGTCCAGGTCTCAGTAAGGAACTCCCCTCACCTGGTTGTCTCAGTAAGGAACTCTCCTCACCTGGTTGTCTAGGTCTCAGTAAGGAACTCCCCTCACCTGGTTGTCTAGGTCTCAGTAAGGAACTCCCCTCACCTGGTTGTCTAGGTCTCAGTAAGGAACTCCCCTCACCTGGTTGTCTAGGTCTCAGTAAGGAACTCCCCTCACCTGGTTGTCTAGGTCTCAGTAAGGAACTCCCCTCACCTGGTTGTCTAGGTCTCAGTAAGGAACTCCCCTCACCTGGTTGTCTAGGTCTCAGTAAGGAACTCCCCTCACCTGGTTGTCTAGGTCTCAGTAAGGAACTCCCCTCACCTGGTTGTCTAGGTCTCAGTAAGGAACTCCCTCACCTGGTTGTCTAGGTCTCAGTAAGGAACTCCCCTCACCTGGTTGTCTAGGTCTCACCTGGTTGTCTCAAGGAACTCCCCTCACCTGGTTGTCTAGGTCTCAGTAAGGAACTCCCTCACCTGGTTGTCTAGGTCTCAGTAAGGAACTCCCTCACCTGGTTGTCTAGGTCTCAATAAGGAACTCCCCTCACCTGGTTGTCTCAGGTCTCAGTAAGGAACTCCCCTCACCTGGTTGTCTAGGTCTCAGTAAGGAACTCCCCTCACCTGGTTGTCTAGGTCTCAGGTTGTCTCAGTAGGAACTCCCCTCACCTGGTTGTCTAGGTCTCAGTAAGGAACTCCCCTCACCTGGTTGTCTAGGTCTCAGTAAGGAACTCCCCTCACCTGGTTGTCTAGGTCTCAGTAAGGAACTCCCCTCACCTGGTTGTCTAGGTCTCAGTAAGGAACTCCCTCACCTGGTTGTCTAGGTCTCAGTAAGGAACTCCCCTCACCTGGTTGTCTAGGTCTCAGGTTGTCTCAAGGAACTCCCCTCACCTGGTTGTCTAGGTTTCAGTAAGGAACTCCCCTCACCTGGTTGTCTAGGTTTCAGTAAGAAACTCCCCTCACCTGGTTGTCTCAGTAAGGAACTCCCCTCACCTGGTTGTCTAGGTCTCAGTAAGGAACTCCCCTCACCTGGTTGTCTAGGTCTCAGTAAGGAACTCCCCTCACCTGGTTGTCTAGGTCTCACCTGGTTGTCTAGGTCTCAGGAACTCCCCTCACCTGGTTGTCTAGGTTTGGTTGTCAGGTCTCAGTAAGGAACTCCCTCACCTGGTTGTCTCAGGTCTAAGGAACTCCCACCTGGTTGTCACCTGGTTGTCTCAGTAAGGAACTCCCCTCACCTGGTTGTCTCAGTAAGGAACTCCCCTCACCTGGTTGTCTCAGTAAGGAACTCCCCTCACCTGGTTGTCTCAGTAAGGAACTCCCCTCACCTGGTTGTCTCAGTAAGGAACTCCCCTCACCTGGTTGTCTCAGTAAGGAACTCCCCTCACCTGGTTGTCTCAGTAAGGAACTCACCTTTGGCCCAGAGTGTATTTCATATTGTAGTAAATAGTGAGTTACCTGGTGACAGGTGTCAGGTAGGAGACAGGTGTACACACTGTGTTGCATGTCCAGCAGGTCCTGTAGAACACCTCTCCACACAGACTCACTGACAGGGGGGGTCCTGCAGCAACACATTAATCAATCAGCTCATCAATCAATACATCAATCAATACATCAATCAAACTGACACATCAAATAAGATCATGACTGCTTATGAAAAGGACCAGGGTGTGTGTGTGTGTGTGTGTGTGTGTGTGTGTGTGTGTGTGTGTGTGTGTGTGCGTGTGTGTGTGTGCGTGCGTGCGTGCGTGCGTGCGTGCGTGCGTGCGTGCGTGTTACCTGCGCCCGGTGTGTCTGCAGAGTTTGACCATGAGAGCATGAGCCTCCTCTGTACTGGTCTGGCTGCTCCTCACATAGGAAACAGGCTTCTGAAGACCATGCTTCTCCAACACCTCTACCACACTGGGGGGAGGAAGGAGAGACCAGGAGGGGGAGGAAGGAGAGACCAGGAGGGGGAGGAAGGAGAGACCAGGAGGGGGAGGAAGGAGAGAAAGGAGGAAGGGGGAGGAAGGAGAGAAAAGGAGGGGGAGGAAGGAGAGACCAGGAGGGGGGAGGAAGGAGAGACCAGGAGGGGGGGGAAGGTGGTGGGGAGAGGCCATGAGGAGAGGAGGTGGGGGAGAGAGGTGGGGGAGAGAGGTGGGGGAGAGAGGTGGGGGAGAGAGGTGGGGGAGAGACAAGGAGGAAGGGAGGAAGGAGAGAGACAAGGAGGGAGGAGGGGGAGAGAGGAAGGAGACAAGGAGGGAGGAGGGGGAGAGAGGAAGGAGAGAGACAAGGAGGGAGGAGAGGAGGGGGAGAGGAGGAAGGAGAGAGACAAGGAGGAAGGGAGGAAGGAGAGAGACAAGGACGGAGGGATGAGGGGGAGAGAGGAATGAGAGAGACAAGATGAGAGAGGAAGGAGAGAGACAAGGAGGGAGGGAGGAGGAGAGAGGAAGGAGAGAGACGAGGAGGAGAGAGGAAGGAGAGAGACAAGGAGGGAGGGAAGAGGAGGAGAGAGGAAGTAGAGAGGGAGGGAGGGAGGGAGGGAGGGAGGGAGGGAGGGAGACAGGGAGGGAGACAGGGAGGGAGACAGGGAGGGAGACAGGGAGGGAGACAGGGAGGGGAGAGAGGAAGGAGGAAAGGAGAGACAAGGAGGGAGGAGGAGAGAGGAAGGAGAGTGACAAGGAGGGAGGGAGGGGGAGGAGAGAGGAAGGAGAGTGACAAGGAGGGAGGGAGGGAGGGGAGACAGAGAGAGGAAGGAGAGGAGAGACAAGGAGGGAGGGAAGAGGAGGAGAGAGGAAGGAGAGAGACAAGGAGGGAGGGAGGGAGGGAGAGGGAGGAGGAGAGAGGAAGGAGAGAGACAAGGAGAGAGACAGGGAGGGAGGGAGACAGGGAGGGAGGGAGACAGGGAGGGAGGGAGACAGGGAGGGAGGGAGACAGGGAGGGAGGGAGACAGGGAGGGAGGGAGACAGGGGGAGGGAGGGAGACAGGGAGGGAGGGAGACAGGGAGGGAGGGAGACAGGGAGGGAGGGAGACAGGGAGGGAGGGAGACAGGGAGGGAGACAGGGAGGGAGACAGGGAGGGAGACAGGGAGACAGGGAGGAGGGGGAGGGAGGAAGGAGGGAGACAAGGAGGGAGGGAGGAGGAGGAGAGAGAGGAAGGAGAGTGACAATGAGGGAGGGAGGAGAGAGGAAGGAGAGTGACAAGGAGGGAGGGAGGAGGAGGAGAGAGGAAGGAGAGTGACAAGGAGGGAGGGAGGGGGAGGAGAGAGGAAGGAGAGTGACAAGGAGGGAGGGAGGAGGGAGAGAGAGGAATGAGAGTGATAAGGAGGGAGGAGGGGGAGAGAGGTGGAGGAGAGAGGAAGGAGAGAGACAAGGAGGGAGGGAGGAGGGGGAGAGAGGAAGGAGAGAGACAAGGAGGGAGAGAGGAGGGGGGAGAGGGAGGGAGAGAGACAAGGAGGGAGGGAAGAGGGGGAGGAGGAAGGAGAGAGACAAGGAGGGAGGGAGGGAGGGAGGGAGGGAGGGAGGCAGGGAGGGAGGGAGGGAGGGAGGGGGAGAGACAAGGAGGGAGGGAGGAGGGGGAGAGACAAGGAGGGAGGGAGGAGGGGGAGAGAAAGGGAGGAACACATTAAAGAGAGATAACATACGTCAACATTGCAACACATTTGAACACAATAGACCTGACCTAATAACATCACAGACAGACACAGACACAGACACAGACACAGACAGACACAGACAGACACAGACACAGACACAGACAGACACAGACAGACACAGACAGACACAGACAGACAGACACAGACAGACACAGACAGACACAGACACACACAGACACACACAGACACACACAGACACAGACAGAGACACAGACAGAGACACAGACAGAGACACAGACAGAGACACAGACAGAGACACAGACAGACACAGACAGAGACACAGACAGAGACACAGACAGACACAGACAGACACAGACAGAGACACAGACACAGACAGACACAGACAGACACAGACAGAGACACAGACACAGACAGACACAGACAGACACAGACAGACACAGACAGACACAGACAGACACAGACAGACACAGACACAGACACAGACAGACACACACACACACAGACAGACACAGACACAGACACACACAGACAGACACAGACAGACACAGACAGACACAGACAGACACAGACAGACACAGACAGACACAGACAGACACACAGACAGACAGACACAGACAGACACAGACAGACACAGACAGACACAGACACACATAGACAGACAGACACACACACAGACACACATAGACAGACACAGACAGACACAGACACAGACACACAGACACAGACAGACACAGACACAGACACAGACACACAGACACAGACACAGACAGACACAGACAGACAGACACAGACAGACAGACACACAGACACACACAGACAGACACAGACACACAGACACACACACACAGACAGACACAGACAGACACAGACAGACACAGACAGACAGACACAGACAGACAGACACACAGACACACACACAGACACAGACAGACACAGACAGACACAGACAGACACAGACAGACACAGACAGACAGACAGACAGACACAGACACACAGACACACACAGACACACACAGACACACACACACAGACACACACAGACAGACACAGACACAGACACACACACAGACACAGACAGACACAGACAGACACAGACAGACACAGACAGACACAGACAGACACAGACAGACAGACAGACAGACACAGACACATTACATTTACATTTACATTTACATTTACATTTACATTTACATTTACATTTAAGTCATTTAGCAGACGCTCTTATCCAGAGCGACTTACAAATTGGTGCATTCACCTTATGACATCCAGTGGGACAGTCACTTAACAATAGTGCATCTAAAACTTAGGGGGGTGGGGTGAGAGGGATTACTTAACCTATCCTAGGTATTCCTTAAAGAGGTGGGGTTTCAGGTGTCTCCGGAAGGTGGTGATTGACTCCGCTGTCCTGGCGTCGTGAGGGAGTTTGTTCCACCATTGGGGGGCCAGGGCAGCGAACAGTTTTGACTGGGCTGAGCGGGAGCTGTACTTCCTCAGTGGTAGGGAGGCGAGCAGGCCAGAGGTGGATGAACGCAGTGCCCTTGTTTGGGTGTAGGGCCTGATCAGAGCCTGGAGGTACTGAGGTGCCGTTCCCCTCACAGCTCCGTAGGCAAGCACCATGGTCTTGTAGCGGATGCGAGCTTCAACTGGAAGCCAGTGGAGAGAACGGAGGAGCGGGGTGACGTGAGAGAACTTGGGAAGGTTGAACACCAGACGGGCTGCGGCGTTCTGGATGAGTTGAAGGGTTTAATGGCACAGGCAGGGAGCCCAGCCAACAGCGAGTTGCAGTAATCCAGACGGGAGATGACAAGTGCCTGGATTAGGACCTGCGCCGCTTCCTGTGTGAGGCAGGGTCGTACTCTGCGGATGTTGTAGAGCATGAACCTACAGGAACATTTCACCGCCTTGATGTTAGTTGAGAACGACAGGGTGTTGTCCAGGATCACGCCAAGGTTCTTGGCGCTCTGGGAGGAGGACACAATGGAGTTGTCGACCGTGATGGCGAGATCATGGAACGGGCAGTCCTTCCCCGGGAGGAAGAGCAGCTCCGTCTTGCCGAGGTTCAGCTTGAGGTGGTGATCCGTCATCCACACTGATATGTCTGCCAGACATGCAGAGATGCGATTTCATCCACCTGGTCATCAGAAGGGGGAAAGGAGAAGATTAATTGTGTGTCGTCTGCATAGCAATGATAAGAGAGACCATGTGAGGTTATGACAGAGCCAAGTGACTTGGTGTATAGCGAGAATAGGAGAGGGCCAAGAACAGAGCCCTGGGGACACCAGTGGTGAGAGCGTGTGGTGAGGAGACAGATTCTCGCCAATGCCACCTGGTAGGAGCGACCTGTCAGGTAGGACGCAATCCAAGCGTGGGCCGCGCCGTGTGATGCCCAACTCGGAGAGGGTGGAGAGGAGGATCTGATGGTTCACAGTATCTAAGGCAGCCGATTTCATCTAGAAGGATGAGAGCAGAGGAGAGAGTTAGCTTTAGCAGTGCGGAGCGCCTCCGTGATACAGAGGAGAGCAGTCTCAGTTGAATGACTAGTCTTGAAACCTGACTGATTTGGATCAAGAAGGTCATTCAGAGAGAGATAGCGGGAGAGCTGGCCAAGGACGGCACGTTCAAGAGTTTTGGAGAGAAAAGAAAGAAGGGATACTGGTCTGTAATTGTGACATCGGAGGGATGAGTGTGGTTTTTTCAGAAGGGGTGCAACTAATGCTCGCTCTCTTGAAGACGGAAGGGACGTAGCCAACGGTCAGGGATGAGTTGATGAGCGAGGTGAGGTAAGGTGTAGAAGTCTCCGGAAATGGTCTGGAGAAGAGAGGAGGGGATAGGGTCAAGCGGGCAGGTTGTTGGGCGGTGTGGCCGTCAACAAGACTAAGCTAGATTTCATCTGGAGAGAGAGGGGAGAAAGAGGTCAGAGCACAGGGTAGGGCAGTGTGAGCAGAACCAGCGGTGTCGTTTGACTTAGCAAACGCTAGGAAGCTCGGATTTCATCTCCCTTCTTTTCAAAATGGTTGACGAAGTCATCTGCAGAGAGGGTGGAGGGGGGAGGGGGCGGAGGATTCAGGAGGGAGGAGAAGGTGGCAAAGAGCTTCCTAGGGTTAGAGGCAGATGCTTGGAATTTAGCGTGGTAGAAAGTGGCTTTAGCAGCAGAGACAGAGGAGGAAAATGTAGAGAGGAGGGAGTGAAAGGATGCCAGGTCCGCAGGGAGGCGAGTTTTCCTCCATTTCCGCCGGCTGCCCGGAGCCCTGTTCTGTGAGCTCGCAATGAGTCATCGAGCCACGGAGTGGGAGGGGAGGACCGAGCCGGCCTGGAGGATAGGGGACATAGAGAGTCAAGGGATGCAGAGAGGGAGGAGAGGAGGGTTGAGGAGGCAGAATCAGGAGATAGGTGGGAGAAGGTTTGAGCGGAGGGAAGAGATGATAGGATGGAAGAGGAGAGAGTAGCGGGGGAGAGAGAGCGAAGGTTGGGACGGCGCGATACCATCCGTGTAGGGGCAGTGTGGGAGGTGTTGGATGAGAGCGAGAGGGAAAAGGATACAAGGCAGTGGTCGGAGACTTGGAGGGAGTTGCAGTGAGGTTAGTGGAAGAACAGCATCTAGTAAAGATGAGGTCGAGCGTATTGCCTGCCTTGTGAGTAGGGGGAAGGTGAGAGGGTGAGGTCAAAAGAGGAGAGGAGTGGAAAGAAGGAGGCAGAGAGGAAAGAGTCAAAGGTAGACGTGGGGAGGTTAAAGTCGCCCAGAACTGTGAGAGGTGAGTGTGTCCTCAGGAAAGGAGCTTATCAAGGCATCAAGCTCATTGATGAACTCTCCGAGGGAACCTGGAGGGCGATAAATGATAAGGATGTTAAGCTTGAAAGGGCTAGTAACTGTGACAGCATGGAATTCAAAGGAGGCGATAGACAGATGGGTAAGGGGAGAAAGAGAGAATGACCACTTGGGAGAGATGAGGATCCCGGTGCCACCACCCTACTAAGCTGACCAGATGCTCTCCCTGGGTGTGTGTGAGAACACGTGGGCGGACGAAGAGAGAGCAGTAGGAGTAGCAGTGTTGTCTGTGGTGATCCATGTTTCCGTCAGTGCCAAGAAGTCGAGGGACTGGAGGGAGGCATAGGCTGAGATGAACTCTGCCTTGTTGACCGCAGATTGGCAGTTCCAGAGGCTACCGGAGACCTGGAACTCCACGTGGGTCGTGCGCGCTGGGACCACCAGAGTAGGGTGGCCGCGGCCACGCGGTGAGGAGCGTTGGTGTATGGTCTGTGCAGAGAGGAGAGAACAGGGATAAACAGACACATAGTTGACAGGCTACAGAAGAGGCTACGCTAATGCAAAGGAGATTGGAATGACAAGTGGACTACACGTCTCGAATGTTCAGAAAGTTAAGCTACGTAGCAAGAATCTTATTGACTAAAATGATTAAAATGATACAGTACTGCTGAAGTAGGCCAGCTGGCAGTGGGTGCGTTGTTGACACTACACTAATCAAGTCATTCCGTTGAGTGTAATAGTTTCTGCAGTGTTGCTATTCGGGGCTAGCAGGCTAGCTAGCAGTGTTGTTTACGTTACGTTGCGTTAAAAGAACGACAATAGATGGCTAGCGAACCTAGAAAATCGCTCTAGACTACACAATTATCTTTGATACAAAGACGGCTATGTAGCTAGCTAAGTAGCTAGCTACGATCAAACAAATCAAACCGTTGTACTGTAATGAAATGAAGTGAAAATGTGATACAACCTGTGAATGCGACCGGTAGTTGAGTTCTATACAGAAGACGTTGGCTAGTGTTGGCTGCTGTTGGCTAGCTAGCAGAGTCACCTACGTTAAGGACGACAAATAGCTGGCTAGCTAACCTCGGTAAATTAAGATAATCACTCTAAGACTACACACTCTAAACCTAAACAACACAATTATCTTGGATACGATGATACGATGATACTAAGACAGCAAAGACAGCTATGTGTGGTAGCTAACACTAAACTAATCAAGTCGTTCAGTTGAGTGTAAAAGTTTCTCAGTGCAGCTAATCAGTGGACGTTAGCTAGCTGGCTAGTGAAGACTACGTTAGGACGGCGAAATACGATAACTACGCAATTATCTTTGATACAAAGACGGCTATGTAGCTAGCTGAGAAGAAATTGCTAAGATAAGACAAATCAAACCGTTGTGATATAATGAAATATAATGAAAAAGTTATACTACCCGTTGGAGCGACGTGCAGATGCGACCACTCGCTCCAACCGGAACCGGATAAAACACAGACACAGACAGACACAGACAGACAGACAGACAGACACAGACAGACACAGACAGACACAGACACACACAGACAGACACACACACAGACACACACACAGACACACACACACACACAGACACACACACACACAGACACACACACCACCTGTTTACTATGGTAACAAGGTCTGGCAGAACAAGAACAGCTGTAGAGGTATGACCCAGATGAGACTGGTGGCAATACCCCAGACAGAGAGTGGATCCCAGGTTTCATTCAGCAGTACACACATTAACGCCTCTTTCATCTCCCTGTGAGTGTGTGTGTGCGCGTGTGTGTGTGTGTGTGAGTGTGTAACTAATGCTACTAAGCTAACATTTCATCTCCCTGTGTGTGTGTGTGTGTGTGTGTGTGTGTGTGTGTGTGTGTGTGTGTGTGTGTGTGTGTGTGTGTGTGTGTGTGTGTGTGTGTGTGTGTGTGTGTGTGTGTGTGTGTGTGTGTGTGTGTGTGTGTGACTAATGCTACTAAGCTAACATTTCATCTCCCTGTGTGTGTGTGTGTGTGTGTGTGTGTGTGTGTGTGTGTGTGTGTGTGTGTGTGTGTGTGTGTGTGTGTGTGTGTGTGTGTGTAACTAATGCTACTAAGCTAACATTTCATCTCCCTGTGTGTGTGTGTGTGTGTGTGTGTGTGTGTGTGTGTGTGTGTGTGTGTGTGTGTGTGTGTGTGTGTGTGTGTGTGTGTGTGTGTGTGTGTGTGTGACTAATGCTACTAAGCTAACATTTCATCTCCGTGTGTGTGTGTGTGTGTGTGTGTGTGTGTGTGTGTGTGTGTGTGTGTGTGTGTGTGTGTGTGTGTGTGTGTGTGTGTGTGTGTGTGTGTGTAACTAATGCTACTAAGCTAACATTTCATCTCCCTGTGTGTGTGTGTGTGTGTGTGTGTGTGTGTGTGTGTGTGTGTGTGTGTGTGTGTGTGTGTGTGTGTGTGTGTGTGTGTGTGTGTGTGTGTGTGTGTGTGTGTGTAACTAAAGCTACTAAGCTAACATTTCATCTCCCTGTGTGTGTGTGTGTGTGTGTGTGTGTGTGTGTGTGTGTGTGTGTGTGTGTGTGTGTGTGTGTGTGTGTGTGTGTGTGTGTGTGTAACTAATGCTACTAAGCTAACATTTCATCTCCCTGTGTGTGTGTGTGTGTGTGTGTGTGTGTGTGTGTGTGTGTGTGTGTGTGTGTGTGTGTGTGTGTGTGTGTGTGTGTGTGTGTGTGTGTGTGTGTGTGTGTGTGTGTAACTAATGCTACTAAGCTAACATTTCATCTCCCTGTGTGTGTGTGTGTGTGTGTGTGTGTGTGTGTGTGTGTGTGTGTGTGTGTGTGTGTGTGTGTGTGTGTGTGTGTGTGTGTGTGTGTGTAACTAATGCTACTAAGCTAACATTTCATCTCCCTGTGTGTGTGTGTGTGTGTGTGTGTGTGTGTGTGTGTGTGTGTGTGTGTGTGTGTGTGTGTGTGTGTGTGTGTGTGTGTGTGTGTGTGTGTGTGTGTGTGTGTGTGTGTGTGTGTGACTAATGCTACTAAGCTAACATTTCATCTCCCTGTGTGTGTGTGTGTGTGTGTGTGTGTGTGTGTGTGTGTGTGTGTGTGTGTGTGTGTGTGTGTGTGTGTGTGTGTGTGTGTGTGTGTGTGTGTGTGTGTGTGTGTGTGTGTGTGTGTGTAACTAATGCTACTAAGCTAACATTTCATCTCCCTGTGTGTGTGTGTGTGTGTGTGTGTGTGTGTGTGTGTGTGTGTGTGTGTGTGTGTGTGTGTGTGTGTGTGTGTGTGTGTGTGTGTGTGTGTGTGTGTGTGTAACTAATGCTACTAAGCTAACATTTCATCTCCCTGTGTGTGTGTGTGTGTGTGTGTGTGTGTGTGTGTGTGTGTGTGTGTGTGTGTGTGTGTGTGTGTGTGTGTGTGTGTGTGTGTGTGTGTGTGTGTGTGTGTGTGTGTGTGTGTGTGACTAATGCTACTAAGCTAACATTTCATCTCCGTGTGTGTGTGTGTGTGTGTGTGTGTGTGTGTGTGTGTGTGTGTGTGTGTGTGTGTGTGTGTGTGTGTGTGTGTGTGTGTGTGTGTGTGTGTGTGTGTGTGTGTGTGTAACTAATGCTACTAAGCTAACATTTCATCTCCCTGTGTGTGTGTGTGTGTGTGTGTGTGTGTGTGTGTGTGTGTGTGTGTGTGTGTGTGTGTGTGTGTGTGTGTGTGTGTGTGTGTGTGTGTGTGTGTGTGTGTGTGTGTGTGTGTGTGTGAAACTAATGCTACTAAGCTAACATTTCATCTCCCTGTGTGTGTGTGTGTGTGTGTGTGTGTGTGTGTGTGTGTGTGTGTGTGTGTGTGTGTGTGTGTGTGTGTGTGTGTGTGTGTGTGTGTGTGTGTGTGTGTGTGTGTGTACTAATGCTACTAAGCTAACATTTCATCTCCCTGTGTGTGTGTGTGTGTGTGTGTGTGTGTGTGTGTGTGTGTGTGTGTGTGTGTGTGTGTGTGTGTGTGTGTGTGTGTGTGTGTGTGTGTGTGTGTGTGTGTAACTAATGCTACTAAGCTAACATTTCATCTCCCTGTGTGTGTGTGTGTGTGTGTGTGTGTGTGTGTGTGTGTGTGTGTGTGTGTGTGTGTGTGTGTGTGTGTGTGTGTGTGTGTGTGTGTGTGTGTGTGTGTGTGTAACTAATGCTACTAAGCTAACATTTCATCTCCCTGTGTGTGTGTGTGTGTGTGTGTGTGTGTGTGTGTGTGTGTGTGTGTGTGTGTGTGTGTGTGTGTGTGTGTGTGTGTGTGTGTGTGTGTGTGTGTGTGTGTGTGTGTGTGTGTGTGTGTGTGTGTGTGTGTGTGAACTAATGCTACTAAGCTAACATTTCATCTCCCTGTGTGTGTGTGTGTGTGTGTGTGTGTGTGTGTGTGTGTGTGTGTGTGTGTGTGTGTGTGTGTGTGTGTGTGTGTGTGTGTGTGTGTGTGTGTGTGTGTGTGTGTGTGTGTGTGTGTGTGTGTGTGTGTGTGTGTGTGTAACTAATGCTACTAAGCTAACATTTCCCTTTTTAATCAGCTAATCCTTTCAGGTTTAAAATGATTATATCAGAGATAAAAGGTGCTTTCACATGTCTGGACCCTGGAGCGAATCATACCCTAATATTTCATACCCTGTACCCGATCATACCCTGTACCCGATCATACCCTGTACCCGATCATACCCTGTACCCGATCATACCCTGTACCCGATCATACCCTGTACCCGATCATACCCTGCACCCGATCATACCCTGCACCCGATCATACCCTGCACCCGATCATACCCTGCAC